>NC_042626.1:69713433-70017732 GCF_901001135.1 Rhinatrema bivittatum | reverse complement strand
TCTGGGATTAGGGAAATACCTACAGTACCTGAATGTAATCCACTTTGAAGTGCCTGAAAAAAAAAATAGTAGAAAATAAATAAAATAAAAGTTGTGTCTTGGCCATGTTAAGGTGGTGGTGGGACATCCAGGCAATGTCAGACAAGTAGGCCGAGATGTGGGACTGGATTCTCAGAGAGGTTTCTGTGGTAGATCTGGGAGTCATCAGCATAAGTCTGGCACTGACAGCCATACGAGGAGATCAGAGCACCAAAAGAAGTTTAGAAAGACTGAGATGGAGGTCATTCTTACCAGATTTCCACATTCTGATATTCCCACAGAGTTCCTTTTTGAAGTTTTTCATCTTCCAAGCAAAACTGAAAGAGATCGCTAATGCTGATCTTTTTATGAGACCACATTTAGAAATCAGGGTCAAGACTGCTTTTGTGAAGTTACTTTTATTGCTTAGATTAAAACCATTGTTAGATCCCTCCATTTTCCAAACTGTATTGTAATCTTGTATTTCCGTAATTCCTCCACTGCACTTTTGCTCTTTGTTCTGCCAGCCAGCTTGCTGAAAATCCAAAACTGCAGCTCGTTTCTTATCCCAGCTCAATTTTGCTCAAAATAAGCAGCTAACTGATCCACAAATTTCCGACACAGCTCCAGGATGAATTAACTCCGTTCAGATCTTTAAGGTTGCAAGAGGTCCAGTCACTCGTTCAGCCGAGGTACGTGAACATGCATTTTCTGTGGCAGGAGGCAGCACATGGAGCACTCTTCCTGGCTCTGTGCGTTCAGCAGCAGCAGTAAAGACACTTTCAGGAGGCTTTGGGATTTCACAGCTCATTTCACTAGTCAGTTCTTAGGATTCTTTCCATCTCATTTGACAGTTATAATATTGGACTCTTTGAACACTTTTTGAAACATCTGATGCTCAGCCTGGATTTGTTTTGTTTTCTATTTACAAATATTTTATGAGGTTATTTTTTTTAATTGTACTTTGCCTTGATCTTTTTTATAGAGAACAAAATGACAGTAAACCAAACAAACAAAAGGAGGGCTGGGGACAGAGCCTTGGAGGCACAACCACCGACAGCAGAACAGAAGTGGAGGAAGACTACAGGATACAGTAAAAGTGCAATGGGAAAGGTAGGATAGTTTGGATTTTGGGTCTCTGCTCTGAGTGCAAGACATGAATAAGTGGGACCCAATCTTTCACTTGCGATTCTGCCACTGCAGAGAAGTTTATTAGGTCTGCGGATAACTATGGCGGATTTATAAAAAAGTATAATTTTTGCAGAGCAACTTTAAATGGAGTATGCTGGGACAGGCATAGCTTCCCCAGCCCTAGCAGTCACCTTGCCATCACAAACTACAGACCCAGCCTATCCCAAAATCTCCCAAGGTAACACACGGGGCTGGGGGGTGGGGGGGGGGTTGCCATGGCCCCTGTCCCAAACCTCACCACCCCCTTTAGCCACAGGCCCCACAAGAACATAGGAGAAAAAAAAAAGAAAAAGCAGCCATCCACGACAGACCAAATACACATGACATCTTATGGGGCTAAGAAGTTCCATCTCAAAATAATCTTAGAAAAGTCAGTCTGTTCCGGCACACAGGCAGACATTTTTTCTCTTTCAGTATTTGAAAGGGATGAATCACATTTCCTGATGCTTGTTTATCTCCTTCATGGAGGGGTTTTTTTTTGTTTTGTTTTTTTTTATCAGAGGTGGAAGGAAGACAAAATTAGGTAACAGATGCCATTTACTGCACAAAGAATACAAGATGAAGCTCTGAAGCATCTTTGCACTTGATGGCAGATAACAGCAAACTGCATGCCCAACGCAAGGTACAGAAAACACATCCTGATCTTCTCATGCTGTCACCATGCAGCACCCAAGAAAGGCTTGCAAGCCATAAAGAGAGCAGGCATGAGAAAGTCAGCCCAGAGGTATCCAAGGAGAAGGGCATCAGCCACCTCCCTACTAAAACTTATTCCAAGCAGGGTATACGCACACACAAAATAACATACAACACATTTCAAGGTCCATATTAAGCCACTAGCCAGCTAGCCGGATTTTCAGCAGCCCAAGTGCACTGCTGAATGTCCCCATCTATCTTAAAGTTAGTCAGATGAACTGTACTAAGTTTAGCTGGATAAACGTTTCAGCTGTCCTAAAGTTATCTGGTTATTGCTGGGGGGGTGGGGAGAACCAAAGTCAGCATTAGTCCAGATAGATGGAGCCCACCCTGGAATGCCCAAGTTAGCAGGTTATCTGGCTAACCAGGGATGATCAAGCAAAATGGGACTGTCAAATCTGACCTTAGCCAAACCAGTGGTGCTGAATACCGACCTTGAAAAATAGATTAACACAGTTATGATCAAGTATTCATTACGCACCACATCCCAAGCTAAAATCATTAGCCATGTACCACGTTGCACAACATACAAATAAAATAAATCCCATATACCGTAAGCATACCAGGAATATTCTTCTCTGTGCACGGTTGGCTCCTTGCTAAGAGCCCAGAGATTTTAAACAAAAGTTATCACACTGGCAGAATTAGATCTGCTGAAGTCCCAGCTGGGGTTTTCTTCTGATGACTGGATAAGTCACACTTGGACTGTATCTAGCACTGGGTGGTCAGAATTAAAACTAGAGTGGTGGTTGAGACCCACACCATCACCACCACCACCACCACCAAGGACTATGGTGGCCACCCGACCTCTCCAAGTCAGAGCTAAAAAAAAACAAAACAAAAAACCAGCACTGGATCAGCAGGCCCAGCCTCCTCTGGTCATTTCCCCACTTGATTTCAGCACGAGGCAGAACCGGGTCGGCTCGACACCAATCCCGAGAAAGGCCTGGAAGAAGCAGAGCTATTGAGCCTGGTGATGAAATGAAGTGGGGAATCCTGCCCATTGCCTGCCTACACCAGTTAATGATCTACTCAACTTATACAAACTCTGAGCACGGTATCAAAGGTTCAAAACAGCCCTTCCAAAAAATGTTGTGTGCAAGACGTAATGCCGAGTCTCCTGCCTCCCCCGACCTAGTCTCTGATCCGAGTCCAGACAGCGTACTCTCTGAACACATCCTGCAGAGGCTAAGAGAGTCGCAGATAAATATACAGCCAGACTGTCTCAGGCCAGCCATTTCCTGTTCTTCCACCCGCACATCAGTTATTTATAAAAGACAAGCAGGGTCCATCTCCTGCTTCAGACGCTGTCGGTCAGGAGAGTTCAACATGAACAGAGCTGCAACTGTCCCCACCGGGCCAGGGAACGGATACTCCACGTCCATGGATCCGTTGGGGAGCGAGAAGAGTGTCTGCACAGGGGCACCTCCATGAGCATGGCAGGGAGGGCCTGGGGTGGCAAATACACTGAAACAGCTTGGAAACGAGAGACACCATCCTCCCCCCCCCCCCAAAAAAAAGAAAAGCTCAGCTACAGTCTTCTCAGCAGTGGCACTGGGAAAAGGGGTTATCAACTCCAACCAAATCGTTTACAGTGAAACCCATTAGAAGTGGAATCAGAACATGTCTGCGGGTGATCTGGCAGCTTTCCCCCTTAATGTCGTGCTCAGAGTCAGAAACATTGGCCGTTGACTCACAGAAGAGACAGGAGGCATTAACACTATCACAACGCATGGTTCGGCACCATCCACCCATCGTTTAGATAGGACAGCGTTGGTCAAGACATTACTTCAAGGGCCTCTTCTACTGAAAGACTAGAAGTGCCCTGGCACATGGCAGGGGCTTGGGAGCCAACATAAAAAGGCACCCGATATGGATGGTGGCCCAGCCAGCTCATCACCCCTGCCAGCTGCACTCAGCGAACATGCAACATATTCTGCGCAACGCACGCGCCGTGTCCTGCCTTACCGAATGGCTCTGGTCCATATCAGGACAAGCTGAGCCTGTCAGTGACTTTCTATAGGTCACTGGCAAGACCTCTTCAGGAGTGCTGTGGCCAGGTCAGAGGCTTTACCTCCAAAAGATGAAGGGCCTACACCAAAGGCTGCACAAGATGAGACTTAAAGCCCTAAACATGTATATTCTAGAGGAGAGGAGCAACAAGGGGGTATTATATAGAACATTCAAATACTGAAAAGGCATAAATATGCCCAAGAAACATTTTTCATAAGATAGAAGACTCTAGAACAAGAATGCCACAGTATGAGGCTCCAGGAGGAAGGGCTTCCATCACCTCTCTGGGAGTCAACATAAGAACATAACATGCCATGCTGGTTCAGACCAAGGGTCCATCAAGCCCAGCATCCTGTTTCCAACAGAGGCCAAACCAGGCCACAAGAACCTGGCAATTACCCAAACACCAAGAAGATCTCAAGCTACTGATGCAATTAATAGCAGTGGCTGTTCCCTAAGTAAACTTGATTAACAGCCGTTAATGGACTTCTCCTCCAAGAACTTATCCAAACCTTTTTTGAACCCAGCTACACTAACTGCACTAACCACATCCTCTGGCAACAAATTCTAGAGCTTTATTGTGCGTTGAGTGAAAAAGAATTTTCTCCGATTAGTCTTAAATGTGCTACTTGCTAATTTCATGGAATGCCCTCTAGACCTATTATTCGAAAGTGTAAATAACCAATTCACATCTACTCATTCAAGATCTCTCATGATTTTAAACACCTCTATCATATCCCCCCTCAGCCGTCTCTTCTCCAAGCTGAACAGCCCTAACCTCTTTAGCCTTTCCTCATAGGGGAGCTGTTCCATCCCCTTTATCATTTTGGTTGCCCTTCTCTGTACCTTCTCCATCACAACTACATCTTTATTGAACATTAACAGAATTCAGGAAAACTTGGTATAAGTGGCATTGCCCCTGGAATGACCCTGAGCACAGACAGGAGCCATCTTATACTCCTCCCCATTTCTGTGTATTACTGCACCACACTCATGGCCAGGGGGTTCTGACTTCCCTGCCTAACCCAAGGCCACAGATCAGGACTGAATCACTCTGTCCTGGAAAGGGAATTCGTATTGCACTCGGCACAGCCCGTGCCTCATACAAGTCCAGCACATGGCGCATGAGTTATTTACAAAGTCTGAAAATCTGGGAACCCCCTTCTCCATTTGCATCCCGTCTCTGTGTGGCTGTCTGCAGACCTCCTACGGTGATGTTTACTCTGCCATCCACCAGCCCAGGTGATGAATACCAGCAGTGCATCTCCGATCTACCTTCCAGAGACTTTGAATTCAACGTACAAGCTAAAATCTGCTCAGAGTGAAGACACAAGGTACAGAGGTAGAAAACCTTAAGGAAAAAACCTTTAATACAAGCAGTAGGGCTTAGCCATTGACAAAGTAAATTTACTGCCACAATGCACTTTACTGGAAAGGAAAAGAGGATCTCGGTAGCCCAATACTATACACGCCAAGGTGCACCATTTCCCCTGTGCCTGGCCCTTCAAAATACCACCCATTCTTTTGTTTCCTTCTCTGTGGTGGATGCAGGCACCTGCCTCCCTCTCATGCCCGCTGGAGCTCTATGAAAAGAACCTGAAGGTGGAAACGTGACAGAGTTGTGCTAAGTCTCTTTAGAATAAATACAGGGCAGCTTCAGGTATGAAGAGTCCCGAGCGAGCAAAAATACAAGGACTATAAGACAGGCCACATTCCCATCCCACAGCCCAGATGCCTCGATCACTTTTAACATTTAATTACTTTCTGCAAAAGGAAAGGACTCAGCTCTTGGACGGCAAGTTGACCCTTCCACCCCCCCCCCCCCAAAGGTGATGAGGGGGGAGGGGAACTACACTTGCGCTGAGGGAGAACTCAGAGTGGAAAAGCATAGTTTAGAGCTTTAAACAAGGAAATAAAACCCCAAACCTTGGATCAGCTGGGAGCTGCCCACCAGTTCCCAGCATGCATGGGAAGCCACTCGCCCTTCATTACACGTCTGGCTACTCCCATCTCCAGAAGTACAAGAGGTGCCGCGCAGCCAGCGCCACGCACTCACTTTACCTGGCACTACCGCAAGCTGGAGGACCTAACGGGCATGTGCTACCTTCCTCTGCTCGCCCAGAGCAGCCACTTATCCGTGCCCTGGTGATTAGACCAAGCTCATTTCCCCCACCTCCACTCCTTGGGACTTTGGGCAAGTGTCGCTTTACCACCCATTGCCTCAGGGACCCACCTAGAGAGCGGGGAAGGGATCTATTCTACCTGCACTCCAGCAATGCTGCAAGCTGCCCTGAGCATTATCTGAAAACCTGACCGGTTAAAGAGCAAAATTAGTAGTAAATTAATGGATTAAAGTGCCGGGAGCAGCCAGGGACTTTTGGGGTGTCGCCTGTGGAGGAAGGACCACATTTCACGACGGTGGTTTTGCTGAGGGTTGCAGCCTTCTTGCCTCTCACCCAGGGCAAACGAAAGCTGGAAGTACCATGCCCGAGTTTGAAAGCAGGCATTCAGTCTGCAGAGCTGGCGAGGGCACACTATTTTCTGCTGGAGGAGACTGACCCCCAGATCACCCGCTGGTGTGGGCTCTTGTGTTTTGGTTTACATATTTTTTTTTTTTGCTTGGGTTCAAAAAAAAAATATTTAAAAGCAGATGGGATGCCCAGGCATTGGTTTCTTAGCAAGTTCTGCTGAGGTACAGCATCACCCGCCCACCTTAATGAGGAAGAGGAACGTAAATGAGCTCTTTACCCTCATTGTGGGGGCTGAGGAGACCTGGCAGAGGAGACACTGTCACAGAGAAGGAGGAGGAGTGCATGTTTAGTAGAAAAAAAAAAGAAAGAGGCTTCTGAGAAGGCTCTGTTCTCTCCCCTATGGAGGGTGCAGGTCAGTTTTGTTTTCAAAAAGACAGTAGTAGCTCAAACCAGGTCAGAAAGGCAGCCTTCCCCATTTTAATACAGATAGTTTGCTGTGTGCAAAAATAAGTCTTTCCCCTGCAAAGACAGCAGAATCTAATAATATATGCTGTAACGTGCTCTGAGTGAACTGTGTATTCCAAAAGGCAGGAAATAAATCCAAGTAATAAATAAGTTAATTAGAAAACCTTGTCATCTGCTGCCAGAGGACTGACTTACACCCCTGGCAAGCCTGAGTGCTGAGCAGTGTTGTAAAACACTGGGGGAGAGCTGCTGTTCTGTGCCTCCAGAGCCACCCTGCACATCAGGGAACCGAAGAACAGAGCAGGTAAGCCAGCACGAGACATCGAAAAGGAGGGCACTTGCAAGGCAGGGTCCAGCATGGAGGGACCTCATCCCTGGCCAGCACCTGGAAAGCCAAGGAAGCCACCAATTAGTCCCAGCTGCCACAAACAGAGCTGGCCCCTCCCTGGTTTCTGGTCAGAAGGAAACCCCAGCAGCCCCCTCACGCTGCCGCCAGCGCTGGAGGCGACAGCCTGCAGGGCCGCCCCGAACCCTTCTGAACTTACACCCGTCAGAACCAGAAACCTTACTGCTCAGTTTCTCCTTTTGTGGGGGGAGAATTTTTTTTTAAATCAGAGTTACAGAAGTTAAGGAAATTAATCTAGGAGTTTCTTCCAGCAAACAAAACTCAAGAGGCAGACTTTTTTTCCTTGCAACACGAAGACCCTACAAGGAATCCAGAACTTCAGGATGTAAAAAATGTGAAAGAACCTCCCCCAGAAGATACGAAGAGGACAGCTGATAGAGGTTTATAAAGCAATAAGCTGTGAAGATTTCCTCCATGTCCTAAGACAAGAATTAGATGCCAGGTTTAAGCCAAGCAGAAGTTATCCCAAAGGGCTCCTCGTTAAGACAACTCGAGTATGGACGCCAGGTCCCTGGCTGGCTATTTAACAGGCCTGGATTTGGGGTCCTACTAAAGCAGGACCACGGGAATAAACTGAAAGGGTGGGATTCCACCTACACCCCGGTTCCTGTCCACTCCCTCCCCAGCCTCCTGCTTGCCCTGCGGGAAGAAGCAGGGATGCCAGGCCAGAGATAGGAGGCAGGGAGAAGAGGGAGGCAGCCAGGGTCCTAAGGATCTGAAACCTGGCTCACAGCCCATATTGCTCACCCCTGACCTGCTCCTTCTGCAGTAGAAAGGTCACTCCCTCACCCCCCAAAGAGCTGTTTAACATTTCTCTGCCATGGGCTAGGGCCCCACGCACCAGTCTCCCATGGACAACAGACTGGGGAGAGCCTTGGGGAAATCGAGCCCTGAAGGAGACCCCCTGACTGCTGCCGGCTCCGTGAATCCGGGATTCCTGGCTCCTATTAAAACGCTGGGAGCGCACCATCCCCCATGCATACGTGCACGTCTCAGTTTCACATCCGAAAGCCGCCAGATGCAGAGCGCGTTAGCACATCTTCGCCTCCAGGTTCAATTGAAAGAAGGAAAAAAATATATTTCAAAACTGTTTCAAAGAAAGAAAAAAAAAAAAAGTGTCTCTTCCAGAGCAAAGAGACCAGTAATGCCAGCCCATCACTTCCAAAGGACAAAAACAAGGCTATGAGAAATCCATGCAAGATTGGCTATCAGGACCCTGGAAGCCTCTTTTCAAGATCAACAAAGGGTATAATTTTGCCCACGAGACACGACCAGGAAATAGCAGCTTCCAGCTCTTGGCAAGATGAAGCGGGCCCAGTGATCAGGACCCCGCATCTGTTTCGTTCAAGACATCTGCGGGGGTGGAGAGGAGAAAGACTCAACCAGCTGAGGGAGGAGAGCAACATCGCCAGTGGGACCCACAGATGAAACGTGCACGGTAGATTCTGCTCTCTCCAGGGCATGGACCTGCTGAATACGCATCTCCCCACTTTCTATGCATCAGGCGTCAGGTACTCTCTTAACTGTATAAGAGTAGCTCCTTGCATCTCCTGCCGAAAAGAACTTCCTGGGGATCAGGCGCAGAATGAGATGCATGGATATTTAATTGTTCCTAGGCTTTGCGAGATATTTCCATACTTGGTCAGGTGCTTTACCTTCCAGGATTCAACTGTGGAGGTCCCACCCCACAATCTTTGCCACTGCCTGCAGAGGAATGGCTAAACGTACCCCCCCCCCCCGTGGTTTATGTCACGAGTGTTTCAGATAGCATCTCCCATGTGGGAAGACAGTCAGTCAAAGACACACTCTCCAGTGGGGGGAGGGGGGCCTTCCAGATGCCGCCACCACCACCCTCTCCAACTTCCCCTACGAAGGGGACGCAGGATCGTGGTGGAACTCGCACTAAGGCCTCCTCTCCCCAGCGGAGAGCAGGGTCGCACACATTTCTGAAATAGCAACCAGAAACAGATGCGACACGGAGGGAAAAAAAAAAACAAAAAACAAGCCAAAACAGCTGCACACTTCCTTTCCATCTTTTGTTTCCAAACTCCTCTTGTTGAATTAATTGAAAAAAATAAATTTCATAGATAGATTCCATTTACCAATCTTAAGACAGAACCCAAATATCTAACCAAACGCAGGCAGCAGGACTCGTCTGGATGCACTTTGTACTTTTGCAGTTTTACCTTAAAATTTAAAAAGTTCCCCATTCCCAGAAGAAATACCCAGAAGACACCCATCCACTGAAAATATGAAGTACAAAGGTTGCTGTCAGATAAACCTACAACTGCTGTCAAGAGATCCAGCAATGTCCCACCCAGGCATCATTTTTGGCTCAGATCTGCTACATTTGAAATAAGGACAGTTCTGCACACTGCAGGGTGAAAATGGATGAGGAAGCACTGGCTGTGTTTTTATTTTTTCCCCAGAGGCATTAAACAGCTTGAGAGAGGTCTACACCAAGTCAATCTTCTCAGTGGAGTTCCTCAAGGATCTGTACTAGGACCCATGCTTTTCAATATATTTATAAATGATCAGAAAGGAGTATGAGTGAGGTGATCAAATTTGCAGATGACAAAATTATTCAGAGTAGTTAAATCACAAGCAGATTGTGATAAATTGTAGAAGGACCTTAAGACTGGAAAATTGGGCATCCAAATGGCAGATGAAATTTAATGTGGATAAGTGCAAGGTGTTGCATATAGGGAAAAATAACCCTTGCTGTAGTTACACAATGTTAGGTTCCATATTAGGAAAGAGATCTAGGCGTCAGTGGATAATACTTTAAAAATCATCAGCACAATGTGCTGTGGCAGTCAAAAAAGCAAACAGAATGTTGGGAATTATTAGGAAGGGAATGGTGAATAAAACTGAAAATGTCATAATGCCTCTGTATCGCTCCATGGTGAGATTGCACCATGAGTACTGTGTACAGTTATGATCACTGCATCTCAAAAAAAGATATAATTGCGATGGAGAAGGTACAGAGAAGGGCAACCAAAATGATAAAGGGGATGGAACAGGTCCTCTATGAGAAAAAGACTAAAGAGGTTAGGGCTGGCCAGCTTGAGAAGACACAGCTGAGGGGGGATATGATAGAGGTCTTTAAAATCATGAGAGGTCTAGAACAGGTAGATGTGAATCTGTTATTTACTCTCAGATAATAGAAGTGCTGGGGGGCACTCCATGAAGTTAGCAAGTAGCACATTTAAAACAAATCAGAGAAAATTCTCACTCAACACACAATTAAGCTCTGGAATTTGTTGCCAGAGGATGTGGTTAGTGCAGTTAGTATAGCTGGGTTTAAAAAAAAAAAAAGGTGTGGATAAGTTCTTGGAGGAGAAGTCCATTAACTGCTATTAATCAAGTTGTCTTAGGAGAATGGCCACAGCTATTACTGGCATCAGTAGCCTGGGATCTTCTTAGTTTTTGGGTTCTTGCTCAAAATGCCCACACAAGAAGCGGCCAGCCCACACCCCCTGACCGGTGACCCTCTCTGCTCACTAGACATTTAAACTCAGCCCAAACCTGGCAGCAACAGTCCTTGGCTGGGGCCCACAAACCATGGCTCTCTCTGGGTGTCATCTCTGCACAATGGCCACCCCCTATACCGTGAACCCTGCCTCAACTGCATCACAAAACCCAACCTGGAAACGGGACCCTGGCCCTTCTGCATGGCACCAGGCTGGACGGAAGAAACAATTTTTAAGCACCAGCTTCCAGGCAGATTTTTTTTTTTAAGATACTTTAAAGAATGAGGCGAGGACAGCTACTTGTTGACGGATCTACAAATTCATTTTGTACATACTCTGTTCTGTTTTGTTACATGTTTTTTACATTCTGTATGTAAAGTTAAAACTCGCAGTGAACTGTGGAGAATTATTTTTCTTTTTTCCATATTGGCTGGGGAAGAAAGTGCTGAAACCTGCCCAGTTCCTAATGATAAAGAACAAAATCCCAGTAATTAAAAAAAAAAATGGAGCAGTAACAGTGCTGCTGTGAGGTGAGCAAGCTTCCCTTGCTGGGTCATGCAGGCCACAGAGCTGCATTCAGAGCACTATTGTGGCTTCTTGCAGGATGGGTCGATATCCTCCTCATCCTCCCTCCCCCTCCTAAATCCATCCTTTCAGGGCAGACAATTTGTGAGCGCCAGTCCACAGCCCTGGCTGCAGACTCCAGGCACAAAAAAAAAAAAAGTTACTGGTATCCAAAAATCTATGCTCAGGACCCACCATATCCCTTGCGGCAGTGGCGACGGCAGCCACCCCCGTTAGAGTAACAGGTGGCACTTGATTTTCCCAAACCTCTACATTTAAGCAAGACTTAGGAGATGCAGCTTACAAAGCAGGATCCAGGGAGCCACTCAATCCTCAGAGAAGGCTCTTTAAACGATGCAAGGAAAAACCGAGTGAAGGAGCCATCAATTTTAGAAGTCGTCGCAGGCCTCCATAACAGTAAAACCCCTGTGAAATCTTCCTGATGCCAAAGCAGCTCCTCCAGCCAGAGACATCAAGTTCACATTCAACTCTCTACCATGCCCCTTCCTGGACCCCAGCCTCTGCCAGCGGATTTTATATGTACGAAGGGGCAGGAGGTTGCCTAAAGAGATCCAAACAAGCCGCCAGCAGCCTGCCGGGAAACTGTCAGGCATCCTTTAGAGACAGAAGAGCGCAAAGCTGGAGTCCTGCCAGCAAATGGCTTCATTGCCTGTTTGTAAATAATGTGGGATATTTTTAAATGAAGATGAAAGGAATTTAAATTAAAAACATCCTTTGCAAGCTCAACCAGGACAAACAAACAATCCTCGGAGAGCCCCGAGTCCTGAACAACTTCGGCAAAGCTGCTGCAACAAACCTAGAGACAAGAAGCAACCGTCTGGTGGCCCCGCGCTGGTGTGACTGTCCCCGCCCCCCCCCCCCCCCTTGTGACTTCAGCCAGGAAAACTGCTGCCAGCTCTGCAGCGAGCTCGGGCCCTGGTGCGAGACTGCCCCCTCCCTGGGATGTCATGGGGGGAGGGTGCCCCTTGGGCTATGGGAGAGAGGATGCCAGATTATTCAGGGGTGCTGGGTTATGGCTCGGCTTTCTTAGTGAATAGATTTGGTTTAAGTTGTTTTCAGTTTGATCCATTTAATCCATTTTAAATTAGTTGTACTGATGTATTGACAGGTTTATTGTATTTGTTTTTTCTCTGTAAACCACTTTGGGCTGTTCTTTTCTACAAGACAGATGGTCTAAAAATGTACATTAACTTAAAAAAAATAAATTGTAAAATTGATGAAACAGAGGCCATACAGAAATTTAACAGAAAGCTTAGGGGGTAACCTGCACAGAGAGGCAGTTACTGCCCAAAACAAGCCACACTTGCTGTGCTGGGCAGTCCTGGATGAACCATTTTGCTCATTATCTGCTGTTATGGTGTTTTGGGTGGGGGGGGGGGGGGGTGTAACATTGCTGCCTATATTGATCAGGAGGCACGGCTGCTACCAGTTAAGTCACCCACAAGATGATCACAAGTGAAATCACAGCCCCCGACTCAGCCTTCCCCCCCCCCCCCCTTTGATTTGATTGAGAAAATGGGGGGGGGCATCCTTCAAAGGGGGCTGGCACCTTGTGACGGACCTGCAAAATGTTGCCGTCCGTGAGCTTTGAAGACTGCAGAGGCTTCCTGACATCAGCGGTTCTGCTGTTCACAGCACGGAGAGGGTCACAGGCTGCTGCCTGGAGATTCGGGGGCTACAAGGGTCAGCGTTATGTCACGGGCCATGGAGAACATGAACGCTGCCTCTTCCAGCGAACGTGGAGTCGTTATAAATTGCCTCTGCGGATTACAAATTTGGCCTTTCCCTAGCGAGAGCGAGGTTGCTCCAAGTTAGGTCTCTGGACCGTTGATGTATGAGTTTGACTGGTTTCTTTGGGTTGACCTTTTGCTCCAGGAAGTCAGTCTATAAAATGTAACAAGGACGTTCCCCCGTCTGAAGATGGACGCGTTTTAAGACAGGGGTTCTCAACCCAATCCTTGGGACCCACCGAATCAGTCACAGTTTTAGGACATTCACCATTGCTTCCCCACCACCACCACCAAAACTGCCACCAGCTTAAGAAAACAAAATCCCCAGCCTCCCTTACAAACCCGGATAGGATATTTCCTGCTGCGCAGTCCCCCCGGCCAAGGAATAAACCTCCCCATCCCACCCATCCTTTCTTCTCTGCTTGGCCAAGGTGAAGCATTTTATCACATCACTCCCCCCCCTCACTCCAAACCAAAGTGAAGACCTCAAATTTAAACCTAAAGCTGACATTTAATTCCTATTAGCTTCTTCAGGGCATAAATGCAAGATAAGACCTGCAGGGATGGATGGGTCTCCTCCTTTAGAAGGAAAGCGAGATGAGAAAAACTTGGCCCAAACCTGCCAGTGTACAGCCAAAAAAAAAAAAAAGTTAAAGTTCACCCACAGCCAGACTTGGCAAAAAAATGGATCCAAATCTTGGCCTCCTGGGCAACGGGAAACTCTAGGGAACTTCAGATTAACTCAGCTGCAAGGACATCAGTGACCATGGGAAGAGGAGACCTCTCCTCCCCCAGTCATTTCACAGCAGCAGCACTGAGGTCTCCGGCCACAGGCACCCGTGACCTGCATCTGGCAGAGAAGTGGCAGCTCCCACAGGGGTGATGCTTGGCCTCTTCTGCCCATCTCTAGGAAGGCCTTCGGCAGGGGTGAACCAGGTTACCAGAAGGGATTGGTTCAGCCACGAGTCTGCTGTGCCGGCCCCTTACGAGCCCCAGCCGGGCACCAAAGAGAAACAGTTGTGTCCTGGCACCTTGGGGGAAGGTGGCCTCTGTCCTGTCATGGGTTTTGGATCCGACACAGAGGTGGGTGGCGGTGGGGGAATAAGGCCATTCTGCCAGGTACACGGCATAGGACTGCAAGTTTCTCTCAGACCAGCATCCTGACAACTGGGGCAAAAGCCAGGCCTCTGGCTTACAGGAGTGCACATTAAAGAGCAGTGTAATGCACACAATGGCAAACATTCAGTGTTCTGTGCTGCAGGGATGGCAGTACAGGTACTGCAGGCATGTTGCTTTCCAAGGAGGGAAAAACTGGCTGCAGCTTCCCCCTTTCTATCCAGGATAACCCCCTGCAGGATCTCAGTCTGCCATGTCTCGCTTTTCCCCCAGTATTGCTACAGGGGCTTCCATATTCCACCCTTCCCCCCCCCCCCCTGGGAAGTCACAAGCCATGCCAGGGGCAGCCTGAGCTACAGTAACACCTGGATCTAAATTTTGCCCCTGGAGTTTCTGATGTTACCAATTGTCACAAACCATCAGAGCATCCTCTGAAAGCCCCTGGGCAATCTAGGCTACTGCTGCCCTTGAAAGCATGTATAAACAGGCCCAGAGGTTACATTTGAATAAACACACACGTCTCTGCCAATATATGGTGAATAAAACATAACACACTAAAGTCACACCAGTAAAGCCTCGACAAGCTGCACAAACTCCAAACATTATTATTACACAGGCATCCTGGCAGCTTCCCTGTTCATCTCCTGAACACTGAATCGAATCCGTAATCTCCTGGGAGGTTACAGTGTCTTAATAGCCAGCAAAAAATGTATGGGACTTTTGTTCTGCAGCCGATTAACAAGGAAGTTAGAGAGAGGGAGGAGCCAGGCTGCAATCTTCAGGCAGAAAATGAAGATAGGGATTCTGTCAGCAGCCCTGGCCTTTGAATACTCACCTAACACTAACCCACGCCCTGCCCTGCGCTACCTCCCCCAGGTGAGGCAGCCTCCTCCTTATAACCACCTTCGCATGGTACTTTAAAAGTGAAATAAGATCTAAAGTTTTGTGGTTTGGATCTGCAACATGAGAGCCAATAAAGCAAGCATCACCCCCCCCCCCCCATTAACTTTATTCTATGACAGAGACCAAACTCTGCAGGGGGTAACTCAGGTAACCCCAGCCTACAGCAGGAGCAGGAGATACCCAGAATTATAGCACAATGCATGTAAACTTCCTGTTCCCGGCCACTGTGCAAGCTGAGGCGATCTTTAGTCCTGTATCTGAATCACTACCTCACAGCATCTGGAGAAAGCGCTCTACTATAGCCCTTCAGGGGGCACAGGCATGCCAATGCCCATTACACACACTGGGGGGGCAGCAGTGTTTAATCTGACGACAGACACCTAAGAACATAAGAAAATGCCATACTGGGTCAGACCAAGGGTCCATCAAACCCTGCATCCTGTTTCCAACAGTGGCCAATCCAGGCCACAAGAACCTGGCAGGATCCCAAAAACTAAGTCTATTCCATGTAACCATTGCTAATGGCAGTGACTATTCTCTAAGTGACCTTAATAGCAGGTAATGGACTTCTCCTCCAAGAACTTATCCAATCCTTTTTTAAACACAGCTACACTAACCACATCCTCTGACAACAAATTCCAGAGTTTAATGGTGCGTCGAGTGATAAAGAACTTTCTCTGATTAGTTTTAAATGTGCCCCATGCTAACTTCATGGAGTGCCCCCTAGTCTATTATCTGAAAGAGTAAATAACCGAGTCACATCTACCCATTCTAGACCTCTCATGATTTTAAACACCTCTGTCATATCTCCCCTGAGCCCTCACCTAACATGCCATGATCTCTGCAGACTGTCACCATTTCTGTTTCTCGCTGGGTCACACCAGGCCCAAGACTTCTATGGCAGCAATGTTTACATACCCCGTGTGCAGGGGGGGGAGGGGGATTAAGAGTAGGCCCCCAACCCACTCTTCTCTAATTCTCAACATAAGCCGGATAGAAGATGTGAAGGAGCAGGGAAGGGTGTGGAGGGGCTCATGCCAGGACGGGGGGGGGGGGGGGGGGGGGGGGGGGGCGGCTTTTCAGAGGAGCTTCAAGGCCAAGTTTGGAGGGAAGCGGAGGAGGGCAGGAAGGGGAGGCGAGGAGAGGTGCCAGAGGTCTAGGAGAGCAGACAGGAATAACCCAACCCGGCCTACAGTTACTTGCTTCATCCACCACACAACTGATTTGTTTGAGGGAAGGGGGGGAGGCTTGGTTATAAAGGAAATCTGCATTAAAACATCAACAGAAAGGGAAAGCAGGTGGCTTAATTCTGTAGATTTTCAAAAAGGTTGTGTGGGGAGGGAGGGGAAGAAACGCCAGGTTTTAATGAAACCCCTGCCGGAATTCACATGCTGTGCACTGCTGACACTAACAGGCCTGCCAGGAAGAAAGCTCGAGCCTGGGGTCACTGGAGAGAAGTAAAATCTGAGAGACTGAGATCAGACTCAACAATCCCCTGGTCTACAAGTAAGGCTCCCTCCAGTCAAAGTATACACAAAATTAACCCCCTTGGACACATTATACACCCCCCCCCCCCCCCACGTAAGGCAGGGGAGCAGTCTCAGCTTTCAAGTCCTGCCACAGTTACAGAAACCTAAGGTTTGACATCAGATAAAGGCCTGCAAGGCCCAGCCAGTCCCTGCCCAAGTGTACTTCCTGGTTCAGCTAGGGATCCTCTGTGCCTATCCTGGCTTTCACCCCCCATCAGCTAAGACTCCTGTCACCCCCTCCTAACACATACATTCACACACCCCCCCATCCCAACACCGCATAGGCTCCTCCTCCTCCTTTCCCACCCCTACCTCACATTCCAGCCCCTTTTGTGAATACGTTCCCTGATGTCCCTCCCAACGTGCCTCCTCCTAGGACTTCCTTTCCACTGTTCATGTGGAAATAATTCATATCCTGAAGAAGGGTTTTAAACCTGGGACACTGAAGCTGTACCAGGGAAAGCCAGCCTGAAGTACAGTCTCACTGCTGGGACGTTAGTCCTGCTGTCCAGGAAAGTAACGATGGCCAGATCATAAACAGAATGCTAAGCTTTCATTCTGCGAGGCTCCTTAAGCTCCATAATTTCAGACACCAACTGACGTACATTCATAAACCGTCTCACTCAGCAATTTTTCTGATTTGGTAATCAAGTGCAACGCAGGCAGCCTGGCTCCATGCTAAAAATGCCACAATTATCCAGACGGCTAATCAAGCATGAAACCTCCTGAGAGCCAGAGCCCCCAGCACCTGGTATTAAAAAGTCACTAAATTATTACATTTTCTTCTTCTTTAGGTCACCCACCCTGCCCAAGCCTCTTCCTGGAGGTTACACCAGACAACGGGGGTCACACTTCTGCCACCTTACAGACAGAGAATGCCTGAAATCCCATGAGCCACATGTGCTGGGCAGGAGCTGAGAAGTAGGGTTTACTGGCAGTGCTGACTGCCAGCCAGTGCTTTCAGTTACATGACAAAAGAAAAAAACAAAAGTTGGTTAATTACTATTGTAAGAAGTTTCAGGGCTTCTGATTCAGTAAATAGCTGCTGATGGTGATTACAGGGCTGTCAGTTTTTCTTCTGGCAAAAGCCATCCACACACAGATGTGCTGGTCCCCTGCCACTAAACTTGACTCATTCACAGCCAGTGACTTGGAGGTGAGCAATTAGTGTTAGAGGATTGGGGGGGGGGGGGGGGGGGGAAGAGGTTGTAATCTTTTCACATAACCAAATGCCCTTCTCTGTAAAATAGAACTAGGATGGGCCCTGGACATGAAAGGCTGCAGCACTTTCTAAACAGTTCCAAAGATGAGTTAAGCTGGCTCTCTCGCTCTCTTCTGGTTCTGATCTTTCTTTCCCTCCCCAGGAGATCGTGCTCTTTGCAAGCTGTCTGTTTAGATTAGCAGTGCTGAGAATGAATAAAGTCAATCAAGGGTGCTGTTATAATCAGATCCCCGCACATGCAGGCCTAAAGCATGAAACCAGCACAGACAGCGGAAGAGCTGACTCAGGGAAGAGGGGGTGTGGGAGGTTAAAAAAACAAAAAAAACCACACACCATAGGGTGTGGCCATAATAAGAGACGCATCTCTTATTCCTATCATGTAAGCAGATATTACAGTGGCTCAAAAGCCAATACCTGGGAATGAGGCAAAAGGGAAGCGGAGAGGTCCAGATAGAGCAAATCCTGCAGTTTTAGATGCAGGCACGGTGCCAGTGACATTTATCAGAATACTGTACAAACTACCCCCAGCTCCCCCCACAAAAAAAAGCGTAAAATGCTGTTGAGCCCTAACCTACAGGGCTTTGGCAGGAGCTGAATAAAGCGGCCTTGGAAAGAGTGGAGGCTGGAGAGGGGCAGAAATGTTTTCCAGAAGACCTTGGCAAACAGCACCTCAGGATACAAACAGGGCTGCACAAGCATTAGGATTGGAGCACAACAAACATTTAAATTCAGAGCCGCTACCTGATGAAATATTCGAGATACTAATTAAGGGGAACGAAGAAGCAGCGATCTGGCAGCAAACCGCACGGGCCATGCAAGATGAACGTCTCACTTTCAAACAGGACAAGTTCCCAAATCAGTGCAGGTAGTGAGCAAAGGCTGCTACAGGGCGACTAAGTGCTGAGCAGACGGTGCCCTGCCCTCCCCCACGCCAGCTACACCCAAGTGACGGGGCTGTGCCCCAAGCTCTTGGGAAGACCTATCACCCTGCCCAAAGCCTTTCATGCGCCAAGACTGGCTTGGCACGGGGGGGCTCTCCCTCCCACCCTGCTCAAACTAGACCGGGTCCCCAGTCCCCCCCCCATCAGGGAGAGCTCTTTGCTTCCTCTCCCCTCCCCACGAGAGAGGAATTCTGCAGCCTGGGTGGGGGAGGAAGTGTCCCAGGAATGCCACTTTGTTTGCACATTTTGACCCTTCTCTTATCGGTTCCTGCCCACGATCTTACATCCTGCACGACGGCGCTGAAAGGGACATGAACCAACCGGCAGAGCCAAAGTTCCCTGGAGCCCGAAGGAGAGAGGGGGAGGAGGCAGGCAGAGGCAAAGTAGGGAGCCGGGGCTAGGGGGGGGGGGGCACCTGCACCATGCACCGAGTCAGAGCAATGCAATCCAGAGCCTGGAGGGGCACCGACCTGCCAAAAAATCCGCCTCAGCCAGGCGGGGGGCAAACTCCAACCTGGGCGTAAACTTTAGGCTCAGGACCTAGGAGTGGAGGGGGTGAGGGCGATGCCCGGACAGCAGCAGCAGCCGGCGGGGGGGATCCTCCGCGAGCTGGGCTGGGGCCGGCGATCTCCGGGACGTCGTCACTCACCTGCGCGGAGGGAGGGGGGGACGCACGCTGGGCTCGCTCTATCCGTCCGTGCGGGGAGGCTCCGAGGCTCTGACCGCTCCGAAGCGAACAAAAGGGAACAGCTGACAGCGCCGCGCCGCGCCTCCTCCAACGGGCACCGCCCACAGCGCCCTCCCGCTCTCCCATTGGCCGCCCCGCCCTTTCAATCAGGGCGGGCCTCGGCCTGTTTACCGCCTCGCCATTGGCCGGAGGGCAGTCGGCGCTTACCCGGCGCTCGGGAGCCCGGCCCCCCTTCGCCGAGGCAGAGACCGGGGGCGGAAGGCCATTGGACGCTTGGGCTGCCGCTTAGCGGAAAGGAGCCAATGGTAGGCGGAGGAGGCGGGGCTGCCACACCTGGGTGACGCAATGGCTGCACAGGTGAGTCACTGCTCCAGAGCAGACACCGCCTCGCACCGCGGGTGGGGAATACGGGTTACTGGGATCAAATAAAGATCTGAATCCCCGGAGCATGAAACTTGCCAAAGATTACAGCGCACTGTGTGTCCTTTCATTTCAATGCAATTCGTGTCAAGGATAGGCGCCGACTATTGCAAAGGCAACACAAATGAGCCCTCCCTGGACTCTGGGAAGGAGGTTGTTCAGGATCGGGGTGCGCTCATGGTTTCATGTTAGGTGGCCTGGCCTGCGGGGCGGTGATAGGGTTATTCCCACCCTCCCTCCTCCTAATACTGACCGAGTTCCTCTTCCACCCGCTCCCTGGGTGTGAAGTGCTGATGTCAGCTGGGCTGTACACAGAGAGGCACAGTAAGGTATGGGGCCTCCTCCATTGAAAACTGGGTAAACACTGCAGCGGCGCTGTACTGCTGGGACAGAATTTTAGAGCAAGAAGCAGTTGTGATCACCTGGGAGATTCCTCTTCCAACAGAAAAAAAAATCTCCATGCAAGAAAACTGGACATAGGTGTGGAGGAGAAAAGCACTAGAGTGCTAGTGCTGATGGTAACGCCAGTACCAAGTCACTATTCTGTGGTACCTATGGAGAAAGAGATTATCAGAAATCAAGAAAATATGGCAGACAGATGTACAAATTGTCCCGATTGTATTGGGTGCCGTTGGCTTCATAAAAATGATCTTTCAAGTGCACCTTGATATATTACTTCATATGAGCACCACTAGGAAGCTCTCTTAGATAAAATGCAAAGGTTAAGAAGAGCACTATTAGTAAATATGACAAATGAAGATCACCCCACTATACCCTGATTTACAAATGAGGTTTATTCCAGTCCTGATGTGTGCAAAATATGGAGACACTATACTGGGAGTGTATGGTGTTGAGTAAACCTACACTGATGCAAAAGAGCATTTTGATTTCATGCTACTGTGTGCACAGATAGTGCTGCTGCTTGAGGCATTCAGGAGAGCAGGAAGTATGGAGAAAGAGAAGGGGCAGAGAAAGGTAGGCAGGTCATGCCTTCATCATATGAGCCAACAGAGCTGTTTTGTGGAACACCCGTGGATACTGGAAATGCGGTGCTGGCAAACTGAAGCCCAGTGTCCTGCATGCAGGCTCTGGACTCAGGGGAGATAAAGAAAGGGCCTGCATGTTCCCACCTACAATTGCCAAAGCTAGGAATGGGCAGAGCCCCCCAGTTTTCTGTTGCAGCTGAAGGATTAGCACATCCAACATGCAAGCCCTAACAAATAGTGCCCATCGCATGTAAATTCCACGTAGGTGAAGATATTAGCTATTTCCGTTCAATGCAGGAAAGCACACCCAAAGGCTGGGAACCCAACGCAAATTTTATAACCTGGGGAATTTAATTCCAGCTCGGGAGGTGGAGCGAAGTTAACTCGCAGTCAAGGGCACATGAGAAACAAAAATAGATATAGGCCTCTGTGTTTCGATAAATGTAGAGATATCCTTGGTATCATCCCGACTCATGAATTTACGGCTTCCAGTGGAAAAAACATATATACATTGATTTCATGAAAAAGAAGTGCACTTTTTTTTTATGACTGCACAATTTAAATGCCCGTAGCAATGGGCGTCTGATATTATAAACTTCAACTTTATAATCAGCAAAGTCTAAGAACCTCAGCAAAATAACCAAAAGAAGCGGCATCAAAACAGATGCCCTTATTGATCACTCATTGCAACTGTGGATGCCCAATGCGCTACAGATGCACAAGTCTCCCTCCGTGCGCCCTTTTTTTTTTTTACGCTGCCCTGATTTCCCCCTCATTTAAATACTGCACCGGGTACATGGGATGTGGATGAGTGCTCGTCTTACTGCATTGGCCTGAGAGTGGGTTGAAGCCTTGAGGATTGACACGACTGGTCACAAATTTCCAACCTGTGCTAATTTAACCCCTTTTTTCAAAAGCTCAGAGTGGGGAATGTTGCAGCAAGGACAAGATTTTGTGGCCTTTACTGCGGCTGTGAAGTTGCAGGAGACCATAACGGGGAACTGTCCCTTTAAGATGCAGAGTGTAGTGGGGAAGGAGCCCTACTGTTTCCATTTGGCTGTTTCACCTCCTACCCAAATGCAGGGCCGGCGCGTCCTTTAAGGCGAACTTTGGCGGTCGCCTAGGGCGCCGAGCTGTAGGGGGTGCCGAAGAGCAGCCACGTGGCGCCGCAAGCGGGGCCTATCCCACGCACAGCAAACGGAAATGGAGACTGTGTGCTTCTCAGTAAGCAAGAAGCACACAGTGTCACGACCCCCCCCCCCCCCCCCCGTTCCAGCGCCGACTGTTTCTATTTCTCTTTGCCGCGAGCGGGATAGGCCCCGCTTGTGGCACCACGTGGCTGCTCTTCGGCGCCCCCTATGGCTGAGCGCCGAAACAGGAGGCAGCGCAAAGGTCACCTAGGGCGCCCAATACCCTTGCACCAGCCCTGCCCAAATGATCAGCTTTAGCCTGAATTCGTAGGATACAAGCAATAGCTTTTTGTGGCAATTTTTTTTTTTATTATTGAATTTTACAACTTTCAAACAAAGTATCCACTTTGTGAAAAAACATGGCATTGAATACATTGAATTACAAAAGGAAATTCACTTAGCAGAAAACAGCCAACAACCTTTAGACCAAATCAGCAAAATTAGGAGAACATCACTGAAACTAAAAAAAGAATAGCAATGGCTTAACTTACAAGGCATTCACATTCCAATAATGGATGATTTTTAAACTCCGATGTTACTGGCTTGAATCAAGATCTTCTTAGAGTCTGTGAAGCTTTTAAGCTGCTCTGGTGCAAGGAATACATCATTTTCTCTGTTATATGTAACAATGCATTTACATGAGGATCTTAGGAAGAAGGCGCAAGGCTAGGAAACCCTTCCTTCTCTCCTGAGTTGTTTTAGTTAAATCAGGAAATATCCTGATTTATTGCCCCATGAACAATGCATTTGAATTTTTTAGAATAATTCTTCATCACAATACTAAGATCTTTTTCAGTGAATAGAGATATCAGCAAGTTAGCTCACTCAGATATTTTCAAAATTAGATGATTCTAAATATTCAGATAAATTATCTGTAACAACAGGAGAAATCTGAATCTGAGCACTGGTGTAAGAAGGTAAAAAATACACCTTATCCGGGGGGGGAGCCGATCCATTTGTAAATTCCAACATTTCTAGGAAATATCTCAAGGAATCTCTCCCAAAACCCTGGGAATATTCAGTACTCGCAAATTCAAATGTCTCAAGGAGTATTCAGAAAATTCCACTTTCCTGTTTAAAGCTGAATAATCGTAGCCTGAACGTTTTAACATGTTGTGTTTCTTCTTCCATATTCTTGAATTTATTGGAAATGTCCTGTCTGTTCGCATCATTATTTTTAACCATAATATCCACTTGCTGTGTTAACAAATTAATCGTCGACAAGCAGTCTGAGAAAGCTTTCCCTAAAGACATCGGGACGCACAGAGAGTCTAAAGTGACTACCGAAGGTTTCTCCAAACATACCGGTAATCCGTTAGCTGGAACATTCAGTGCGGGTAAACTTCCACCTCCGGTCTCAGCCCAGTTCTCTCCATTAAGCAATGAAGAGCTGAGCACGGGCATTTCCAATGATGCTGCTCCCTCGACCTCCTCTCCGGGCTTCTCGTGCAGTCTCCGCTCATCCTGGGCGCTCAGCGAAACCTCGTCCGAGGTCGCGGCGGGTTCTCCTCCACAAGCTGAGGCAGCTGGAACTTGAGCCCCTAACCGCGTTCTTGCTCCTGTGCCCCTGCAAGATGGTCTTCTGTCCAGGCAAGGTTGAAGGGACGGAGGGATATGATCTAATTCTCCCTTTCCTCTTTGCAGGCATTCCGATACAAATAGCAGGAAAGTTTGTCGGGGAAAAATAGCGAGCAGGCAACGCGGTGCACAGGCTAAGCCACCCTCTTAACTCCTCCCCCCATGGCAATTCATTTAATTTCTTTATAGCTTTTTATACAGCTCTCTGTTTGGAATACCTTACAAAATTCAGGTTAACAAAAATGGTACCCCACAGAAAGTCAGACGAACAATGAATTTAAGGCAACAAGGACCTGAGAAGTAGGCCTGTTAACAAATCAAGAAGAGATGCCTTTGAACCTGGACCAGAAGATTAACAGGAACATGGCTTTTTGACATTTGGGTGATACACTGACCCACTGGTAGGGCACAGGGAGAGAGAATGTACACAGTTGGCAAGAGGGATAATCTGTAGCAGGAAATACAGGCAGAGAAGCCTGCAGGACTGGGAGGAGAGCAGGTGATGAGGTGAGGGCTGAGATCTAATGAGGCAAAGCCATGGATAACTTTGAAGGGGGAAAATCAGCGATTTGAAGTTGGGCCTGCAATTTTGTCTGGGAGCCACTGCAATGAATAGAGAAGTGAAGGGGTACAGCCAGGAGTGGGCCACACACAAGAGTCAGGAAGCCGTTACAAGTCTACAAAAGAAGATGGCATCTGTATCTCCCTTAAGGGACTGGAGATGGATCCCCGATTGTTGCCACATAACGTTTGCATGGAACTAGAAAAACTCAAAAAGGACAAAGCCATGGGGGCTGGATGACTTCCCAAACCTGTCCTGGGGACCCCATAACCAGTGGGGCTGGCAGGAAATCCACAATGAATAGGCATGAGATACATTTGCATACACCGAGTCTCCATGATATGCAAATTTATCTCATGCCTATTCATAGTGGATATTTTGAAAACCCGATTAGTTGTGGGGTCCCCAGCCAGCAGGCCGTCGGAACACACTGTTAACCTGCCCTTGGACGCACGTTTTCCCTTACCCCTTATTCAGTAAGGGGAGGAAAACGCGCATCCAACCTGTGGCACCTAATAGCGCCCTCAACATGCAAATGCATGTTGATGGTCCTATTAAGTATGCCTGCAGGATACAGTAAGTAAAATGTGCAGCCAAGCCGCACATTTTACTTTCAGAAATTAGCGCCTACCCAAAGGTAGGCGCTAGTTTCTGCCGGCACCGGGAAAGTGCACAGAAAAGCAGTAAAAACTGGCGATATTAAGTCGGAGGTCCCGAAGAGTAAAAAAAGTTAATTAAAAAAAAAAGAAAAAAAATTTTAAATGGGCCGGCGGCTGTCGGGCCAAAAACCAGACGCTCAATTTTGCCGGCGTCCGGTTTCCGAGCCCGTGGCTGTCAGCGGGTTCGAGAACTGACATCGGCAAAATTGAGCGTCGGCTGTGAAACCCGCTGACAGCCGCCGCTCCGGGCTAAAAGGAGGCGCTATGGACGTGCTAGTGTCCCTAGCGCCTCCTTTTCCCCGTTTCTACCGCACCACCTAATTTGAATACTGAATCGCGAGTGGACGGTGAGTGCGCCGGGAGAGCGGGCGTTCGTCCGCTCTCCCGCGGACTTTACTGAATCGGCCTGCAGGTTTGGGAAGGCCTGCCCTAAGATATTAAGAGACTTCAGAGAGGATCCTGTGAGTCCGCTGAAGCACTTGCAATAGATCCATAGAGGCAGGTGTGGTTCTGCACAGGACTGGAGAAGGATGGGTGTTGCCCCTCGTGACATAATCCTCCCTATTATCACTTTTATAAATTTCGGGACCGCTTAAGCTGACTTCAATGGTGGGAAAATCAACGGAGACCCTTCTGATGGAAAGGATAGTGCAATGCCTTAATTTCAACAGGTTGCAGGATCCGTGGCAGCATGGTTTTATCAGAGGGAGATGGTGTCAGACAGATTTCATTGTTTTCTTTAAGTGGGTGATTGGCTGCAGACATGGTGTACTTACATTTCAGTAAAGCTGTATTAAGTTAGTCCAATAAAACAGTATCCTCTTAATTTTATTTTTGTTTGTTCACTTTTATTTCTGTGCAGTGACCTGGACTAACATGGCAGCCACACTCCTTTAGCAAAGCCTTTGATACTGTCCTGAATAAACTGAGCATTCTAGGGGTGGGACCTAAGGTGCTGGTTGAGGGTGAGACCATAGAACGTGGTGGCATGTGGAATTCATCTAGTGACTGGATGGCCTCAGGGGCTGCTCCTGAGGCCAGTTCTGTTCAGTAGCTTTGTGAGCAATATTGTAGAGGAGTTAAGAAGAAAATTCTGTTGTTTTTTTGCAGATGATACCAAGATCTGCCACAGAGTGAAAATGCCTGAGGGCGCAGAGAGAATGAGAAATGATCTAAGAAGGCTTGAGGAGTTCTCCAGTGCATGGCAACTCAGTATCAATGCAAAAAACAATAATAAAATTGCAGTGTTATGCACTTTGGTTGCAAAAATGTAAAGAGACGGAATACGATGAGGGATGAGACAGCAAGAAGCAGGAAAGAGACCATAGGAGGATTATGTCTGATGCGTTCAAGGTAGAGAAACAGGATGACCAGGCGGGAGCTGGAGCTGGAGGGATGCAAGGGTGCACAAGGGGCTTATCCTTACTAGAAAAGAGGAGGTGATTACAATGAGACCTCCAGAAGGATGAACTGTATACAGCATGGAGACAGCCCAGAAAAGGGCCACTGAAATGGTGCAGGGTCTGTGCCAGAACCCCTATGAGATGACATTTAAGGATCTAAATATGTATACACTAAATAGACAGGAGACAGGGAATATTTGATAGAGGCGTTCAAATGCATGAAAGATATTAATAATGGACAGTAAGCTGATGATACCAAAACCTGCAATAGGATAGACAGCCAGGAAGATGAGGAAAATATAAGGAGGGATCTTGCAAAGCTAGGGTCTAGGGTCTGGCAAGTATGATTTAATGCTAAAAATTGCTGAGTTATGCATTTAGGCTGCAAAAGCCCAAGAGAGAGGTACAGTAGAAGGGGTGAAATTATTTTAATCATGAAAGAAGAGCAGGATCTGGGAGTGATTGTATCTGATGATCTTAAGGTGGCCAAATAGATGGATAAAGCAATGGTAAAAGCCAGAAAGCTGCTTGGCTGCATAGGGAGATGAATGGTCAGCAGAAGAAGGGAGGTGATATTGCCCCTGTATAGGTCCCTGGTGAGACCTCACTTGGAATATTGTGCACAATTCTGGAGACCCCACCTTCAAAAGGATAGAAACAGGATGGAGTGAGTGCTATAATGGTCAGTGGTCCTCATTCTAAAGCATATGAGGATAGACTTAAATATCTAAACATGTACACCCTACAGGAAAGGTGAGGTAGGGGAAATATGATAGAGACTCAAATATCTCAAAGATTTTCTAAGGAAAGGAGGCTCTAGGGGTCAAGCAATGAGGTTGAAAGGGGGTAAACTCTGGAGTACTCTTAGGACATATTTCCTTACAGAAAGGGTAGTGGATGTGTGGAACAGCCTCCTAGTGGAGTTCGTGCAGACAAAAAGAGAATCTGAAGTCAAGAAGGCATGGGATAAATCCAGTGGATTAGTTGGGTGATGGGCAGACTGGATAGGCCATCTGGGTTTTTTTCTGCCATCACTCTTGTTTCTAAAAAAAACAAACAAAAAAACCCCACATAAATTCAAATACTTTTTTTTTTAAAGTAAGGGAAGTTCTAGAACAAGGATCATGCTGTGGCAATCAAAAAAGCAAACAGAAGGTTGGGAATTATTAGAAAGGGAATGGTGAATAAAACAGAAAATGTCATAATGCCTCTATATCACTCCATGGTGAGACCGCACCTTGAATACTGTGTACAATTCTGGTCGCCGCATCTCAAAAAAGATATAATTGCGATGGAGAAGGTACAGAGAAGGGCTACCAAAATGATAAGGGGAATGGAACAACTCCCCTATGAGGAAAGACTAAAGAGGTTAGGACTTTTCAGCTTGGAGAAGAGACGGCTGAGGTGGGATATGATAGAGGTGTTTAAAATCATGAGAGGTCTAGAACGGGTAGATGTGAATCGGTTATTTACTCTTTCGGATAGTAGAAAGACTAGGGGGCACTCCATGAAGTTAGCATGGGGCACATTTAAAACTAATCAGAGAAAGTTCTTTTTCACTCAACGCACAATTAAACTCTGGAATTTGTTGCCAGAGGATGTGGTTAGTGCAGTTAGTGTAGCTGTGTTTAAAAAAGGATTGGATAAGTTCTTGGAGGAGAAGTCCATTACCTGCTATTAATTAAGTAGACTTAGAGAATAGCCACTGCCATTAGCAATGGTAACATGGAATAGACTTAGTGTTTGGGTACTTGCCAGGTTCTTCTGGCCTGGATTGGCCACTGTTGGAAACAGGATGCTGGGCTTGGTGGACCCTTGGTCTGACCCAGTATGGCATGTTCTTATGTTTTATGCTATGGGACTCTAAGGGGGCAGACGCGGGAGAAACGTCAGGAAATAGCTTTTCACAGAAAGGTTGTTGGATGTGTGAAATGTCTTCTCAGAGTGGATAATGAAGGATAAGACTGTAATGGATGTCAAGAGAGCATGGAATAAAAGCAGAAGGGACAGAAGCTGGGTCTGTTTGGCAGGCCACAAATACAGTAACTAACAGAAATCCTAGCAAACTCTCAGGTGCTGATGTAGCTGGGTCTGTCCTGTAGCCTGCATGCTGCTCGCCTCACTGGCCCTTATCTGCAAAGACTACAGGGGCCTGGGAGACTAGATGTTCAGGCATTCGGTGTGCTGGTCATGTGGATTATTGCTGCACTTGTGGTTGAACATGAAAAGGGTGTTGGGTGTGATCTAAACGAGATATTGCATGCTCAGCAGGGGCGGTACTATCATGAGGCAGGGTGAGGCGGCCACTTCAGGTGGCAGAATTTTGAGGCGGCAAAAAAATGTCCCTCTCAGAACCGCCGCTGAGGCGCCCGCCTCACCCCGCCTGCCTCTGCCATGGCTGCTGACCCAGGCCGACGGGGGATCACTGCTGTGGGCCGCTGCCAGAGGGCAGGCCAGCGGTGGTTTAAAGGAGAAGGGCCACTGCCAGAGGCCAGGCTGGTGTTGCGTGGAGGAGGGGGTGCTGCTGCCACTGGAGGCCAGGCCGGCGGCGGGTGAAGGGAGGAGGGGCGGAGCGAGAGGGGAGCGGGGCAAAGGGGGCGCCATCTCATCCCTCGTCTTGAGCTGCCCCTGATGGCTCAGATATCCAGGAAGGTGGAAAACAAAGGTTGGGAAATCCTGCAGACAGTCCCACTCTGTGGTTGGCAGCTGGGATATATCTGTCCTTGATCAAACTGGATGAGCCTATTGGTCTTTTTCTGTACTTCTGTATCTGCATCTCTCTCTCTCTCTATATATATATATATTGCCCACATCTAGCAGTAGTAGGGTTAAATGTAAGAAGGGAACTGGTTTTATGGACAATATGTAGCTGCAAGTGGAGGGAAGATTATGCGAGACTGAAGGGAAAGGGTTGAATCAATATAAGTTTCACTCAGGATTGTAGCAGTTAGGGAAGGTGAGGTAGAGTCTAAGAAGAGAACTTTGAAGGGATAGTGTAGTGTTTAGATGAAGGAATGTTCAAGTCTTCGGTCTTCTTTAGGTTGAGGCTCAGATAGCAAGAAGACATCCAGGAAGATAGGGCAGCCAAGCAGGAGGAGAGAGCGATGAAAGAGCATAAGAACATAAGATATGCTATATTGGGTCAGCATCCTGTTTCCAACAGTGGCCAATCCAAGTCACAAGTACCTGGCAAGTACCAAAACATTAAGTGGATCCTATTCTTCTAATGCCGGCAATAAGTATTTCTTATTGATTAATAGCAGTTTATGGACTTCTTCTCCAGGAACTTATCCAAACCATTTTTAAACCCAGCTACACTAGTTGCTTTAACCACATCCTCTGGCAACAAATTCCAGAGTTTTATTGTGCATTAAATGAAAAAGAATTTTCTCCAATTTGTTTTACATGTGCTACTTGCTAACTTCATGGAGTGTCCCCTTGTCCTTCTAGTCACTCTTCTGGAATGTGTGGCATAGTTTGTGTCTCTCCACAAGTGCACGTTGGGGTTGGCTTGGAGGCCCCAGTGATGGAGGATGGCTGCACAGTGCCCTTTGCCGGTCCTGGTGGTGGAGAGTAGCTGAAAGAGGCAAAGGATGAGAGGAGTGGATGAGGGAGTGTGCTCAGAGGCACACATGGTTTAATATGGAGGGGTGCAGTTTCTATAGAGCAGGAAGGACAGATTGAAAGGGGTCGGTGGCTTCAGAGGATCATGGGAAATCTAGGATGGAAACAACCACTGCAGGCCCTCACTGGGGAGGTTGCAGCCCTGTCACCCTCCATCCTGCTCTGTGTGACACTGGGTGTGGGGCCCGGAGTAGCTTCCCTGTGAGAAACATCCATATTTGGTTCTCTGAGACTGGGAGAGTAACATTTCCAAGGGGTTTCCTACCTCATCCCTCCCCCATTTTTCGGTTTCTGTCCTGTTTCCTTATCTGACCCCACCCCATCACTTAGCACCTTGCCAGCAGGACTGGATTCTTCCAGTGGGAAGCCAGAGCTGCCGTTGATTCATTCTGTAAAGAGCTCAGATGAGCAGGGAAGGAGTCACCAGTGGGTGAGGAAGAGAAGTTTCTTTGAATAGACACCAAGTATGAGACAGACAGCTTAGTCTGAAAATGACTGCAAGAAAAGCAGTTTCACAAACTGATAATCACATTGTAAAGCTTACAAAATGGAGAGTTTCTGCTAATGAGTAATCCGCCCCCTCAGCTGCATTCAGCAAGCTCAGAAAACCAATGCCAGGCCACCAAGCTCCTGGACCAGGGCAGAAACCTTCCTGTCAGGGAAGGAAGACCTTCACGCCAAGATCCCTGGGCTCCCCAGCCTCGCTGCCAGCGAAAGCCCTGGCTCTTCATTGTGCTTCAGCCAAAGACGGAAAGGATTGTGCAATCCAGCAGGGGGGACGAGCCGCAGCGCCCTGGAGGTTATTATTACTGGGTTTCTTTTGGGGGGGGGGGGGGTGTTGGAGCCCCATTCACGTTTTTTGCTGAGAGACTCTTTGTGCGTTGCTTGGTCTCCCTCTTGCAGAGTTATTAATAAACTATTCCCTCACTCCCCGAAAGCATAAATCTTGCTGAAATGCTGCAGTCTATCTGGTGTGTCTCTCCCTGATTGTCTCCCGCTCCCTCCCTTCCTTCCTGTCCCCTCTCCAGATTTAGGCACAGAACCAGCTGGAGCACACAAAGGAATCCGGAAAAGGTCCCACCTCCCAGCAGGCCTCCCACGCTCTCAGCCTGGCACACATCTCGCCCAGGGGGGGACCCAGTGCGCGCTAAGATTAAACAATAACAGATTATTTGGATTTATAGAATGATTTATATCTAATATGACAGGCCCAAGTTACATTCATGGGGGGGGGGAGAGAGGCGCGGGTTAAATCCCACAAAGCAAATCATTCTGGGCTTTGTAGTCCTGAGACTGTTCCCAGAATGCATCAGGATCCCAAGCCCTAAGAACAGGATTTAGCTGGCCCAGCACTGCTACCTGGTCTGGCTGCTAGCAGGCAGGATCTTCTGTCAATCTCTTATAACATAATGTTGCTATCCGTCCCCCATCAGCCCCATCCTTCACCCCTGCCCCTTCCCTACTGAGATGAAGGCACAGTGGCCAAGGAGAACAATTGGAGCTGCCTGCCTTCTCCATCGGGGGTCTTCTCCCTCACTCTCTTACTGAGGCTCCTATGTCAACGGGCAAACGGCCTGAGTTTACAATCCTTCCCTCCTTGCCCCCGCACTCCACTGCCTGCTTTTCTTCTCACCTTTCTAAGAGGCGGAGGCCTGGCTTTTGTGGCTTTACTGAAATTGATCCTATTCTTGGAACAGGAGGAGGATTTGAACTCACATCCCCAAGCTTTGGAGACAGATACTCTACCATCAACATACGTAAACTGATCCTCAGGCCCCTGATGTATTGCAGGACTTCAGGAGGAAGATCCGGGGAAACACGTGAGGCAAAGCAAGCCCCCTGGTATCTCCGTAGGGAAGCACTAAGCCACGGTCATTACAAACTTCCTAGCAGGTTTAGAAACCCCAGACAAATCCAAATCAAAGTCAGTAACAAATTCTTCTGAGCCCCGTCTCTCAACCCGGGCCACACCTTCTGCTTTACCTCTCACCCCAAAGCAGTGTGGGAACTGGAGTACAGAGTTGTGTATTTTTACAATAAAAATCAGAATTACAAGTCCCAGAATGCCTGAGATATATATAAATACAGCACATATACACCACACACCCCCCCCCGCTGTGGTAACCCCCAGAGCCCTCTCTGCAGAGACTGCAAAGCTTCCTACCATTTGCTGGGTCACTACATTTAGACCTAACAGAATAAACCTGGCTCCCTCTGTCTCCAACACCTGATCCCCTCACTAGCCAGGAAGGGCACGGCTCATTACATTATTCATTCTAATGAATAATTTAGAGTTATCTAGCCCAGAGATACCAGTCTGAAGTAACACTGACACTTACAGATGTACAAGTGTAGCGCGAATAAAAGAGTCTCCAGAACCAGTTTCCATGTTACAGGGACTGTAATCAGACTATTAGCTCTGGTCTATAAGGGGCTGTGTGGGACTGCGGGACACATAAGGCTGTGTAAGACCACCTTAGCTAATCCCAGGACTTGCGCAGTCACTCCCCTGGCCCAGAGTTAACCCTGTCCTTTGTGGCCAGCTCTCATCAGGAGCCATCGCCCAGTACCAGGCAGATCCCGGCATTAGTGACCTCACCTCCTGCTTATAGGTTGGAGGGAGGAGGGGGGGGGGGGCCACACCGTTCCTTGATGTTTAAAAGCTGAGCCTGTCTCAGACCTTAAATGGGGCGATGGGCAGGCGAGCTTCATTCTAATGGAGAAAGCCAGTGAATTATTAATGCTGAGGAAAGTACGGAGCTCTCTTCCGGCTCTGACCGCTATCTGCACATCCTGCCTGCCTCCCGGGGGTGGGTCAGACCCAGCAACTGAGGACTCATAAGCATCCTCTCCTCTTATCCCTGACTTTCTATGAATTCTGTTACTGCTTTTGCCTGCACAAGAAGCTGAAAGAAAATTGTTCTGTAAAGTTACTTCAGAGTCTTCCTTTCCCTACCTTCCAGAGCTTTGTACTGTGATCTAGAGCCTTCTTTCCTCTGATACAGCTTTGCTTCTTGTGTCTGATTTATACCTCTCAGGTGCTGGAATGTCTCTCGTCTCCTCTTGGGGTGTAGCTTATCAAGGTCGCTAAGTCTCATCTCATACGACTTTTGATGTAGACCCCGCACCGGCCTGGCAGTCTTTCTCACCCTGGGGGGGGTGACGGTAACCAAAACCTGTTGCGAGCATGGACCCTTGGTCCGAGGTGCTGTTGGCACTACCTGTGGAGGAGAACCCCGCAGGTCCCCACCGTCGGGAGGTGAGGCCGGACGGGAAGCAGAGGCCAGCAGGAGCTTCGCCTTTGGGGGAACGTGGGCTGATAGGGCACTGGATCCAGCTGGACGCGCAATTATTACCCCTTATACAGTAAGGGGTAATAGCTTTTCTGTACACCCTCCAACTTAATATCATAGCGATATTAATATCATAGCGATATTAAGTCGGAGGCCCCAAAAATAAAAAAAAAATAAAAAAATCTTAAAAAAATAAAAAATCTGCCCACGACCCACGGGTTGGGTCGTGGGCAGGTTCGGAAAACTGTTTTCCGAACCCGTGGCTGTCAGCGGGTTCGACAACCGACGCCGGTAAAATTGAGCAGCGGCTGTCAAACCCGCTGACAGCCGCCGCTCCTGTCAATAAGGAGGCGCTATGGACGCGCTAGTGTCCCTAGCGCCTCCTTATTAGCGCGGGCCCTCATTTGCATGCAGAATCACGCGCCCAGGAGAGCGGGCGCTCGCCTCGGAGCGCCGGCTCTCCCGCGCATGTTACTGAATCGGCCCTTGAGTGAGCAGCATACATTGTGCCAGTTTCAGCAGTTAATCAGGTGCCCAATCACCCTGCTCAAAAAGTCCTCTTACGAGCATAAGAGTACTTACCAGGCAACTAAAAGCATGCCTTACGTTTTGCTCTGATCAAACGTTTGCAGGGACCTGAAGAATTTGATACTGGGCCTCTTTCCCATCTGATTACTGTGCTTCTCCAGGTTCTCCACCTTATAAGTGCATTGCTCAGTGGCCCCCTTCACACGCTGACTGCTCAAGGTTTTGTCTCATGATCAGAGTCACCCAATGCTTATATTATCTCAGAAAATGCCAAGCAGTCCTGGGCTAGCATTTGAAATCTTGATTCATTTTATGCATATATTTAGCGAACGCGAGCACCTGCTCTATGTATGCGCCATACTGCTGGATAATCTCATTTGTTGTAACATGCTCTTTCAATGGAAAAGCATGGAATAAATAAACCAGGATGAAGATGATGATGATGATGATATATATTTATTTTTTTGCACCGTTGGCTCTTCTGCTTGTACCACGCCTCTCCACCCACAGCAGCAGCAGCTAGTTGAGGCTCGGGCTTGCCCGAGCAGGTTGCTGGAAGCTCGCGAGGGCGAATTCCATCGCCTCGGAATGTGGCCAAGTCTTCGGGTCCCCGAGCGTTGCCGGCTCCTGGCGTTCCCTCGCTTTCCCTGCGGCAGGCAGTAAGGGGGGGTGGGGGCTTCAGCCCGCACCAAACTGTGCAGCGGGGCTCAGCGATGTCTCCTGCCCCCTCCAAAGACATCAAGGGGGGGGGAGAAGGCACAGAGAGGTGAATGAAGGGTGAGGAAGGGCCGTGCCTGCCACCCTGGCTCTGCTTCCCAGAGAGATCTTACTCCAGATCCGGCTTGCTGGTGGCTTCTACTCCTGGTCCATTTAGAAAACGCCTGGGGTCCAGCCCACTCACTGAGCCACGGTTACAACGGGGAGAGTCCCAGGCTCCAGCACCTTCCAGGGCCCGACTTAGGCTGCAGAGCAAAGGGGCCAATTATTTGTGAGCCTCTTGGTGGGCAGCCTCTAGGACCTGAGGCAGGACAAGCCTTCTTCCAAGGAGGTGTGGGCAACATTTAGTCCTGGGACTTTTCTGCTGACTCAGGGGAAGTGGGGATGGCCCTGACAGAGCCCCCCAAACCCACTGGCCGGTAACATTGCAAGCACCAAGCTCCACATGGCTGAATTATTCCCCGACTGGGAGGGAGAAAGAAAAGTTTACATCATCCATTTGTCAGTACAAACCAGGCCCGCTGCAGGGTGGTAAGGGAGAAACCCATCCCATTGTACAAGGCTGGACTTTGTACAGGGGTTATTCTAAGGCTCCCACTGCAGAGCGGTTTGAGCCATTCCAGGTTTTACTTTAAGGCCAGCGAGGCTTTTTCTTTTGTAATCTGAACAGGCAAGGGCTCCTTGGCAAATTAAGCTCACAGCAAACACTGGATTTGGGGAGGGGGGAAAGCTTGGGAGAGCACTGAGAGCGCAGAGGGGAGATTCAGTGCTACCTTGTACCCCATACTGCAGCCCCCTCTGCCCCTGCATGTGGGGAGTGGAATTCTATCCGCAGGCCGGCAAAGCAAAACCCCTCGCAGGCTTCAGTCACTCTCTCAGGTTTATTTACCAGCTTGGAAGGGCTCCAGCTGCTGGGGTTTGTTTTGCCTGTCACTGAAAGGAAATTTACAATTTAAATAGCCTCCAGTCATCATCAGGGGGTATTGTGTCAAGATGGAGGAGCTTTGCAGAATCTGGGGCTCCCCAGCACGGGCTCTGCCTGGCAGCAAAAACACAGACAGGCAAGCACACACACATATACATGTACACATGCATACACAGACATGCACACACCTGCATGTGCACACACAAACATACCTGCACACACATCCATACGTGTGCACACACACACACACACACGCATATGTGCATGGACCCACACACACACGCATATGTGCATAGACCCACACATCCATACGTGCACACACACACACACACACACACATGTGCATGGACCCACACATCCATACGTGCACACACACACACATGCATATGTGCATGGACCCACACATCCATACGTGCACACACACACACGTGCATGGATCCACACACATCCTGCACACACATCCATACGTGCACACACACACGCATATGTGCGTGGACCCACACATCCTGCACACACATCCATACGTACACACACACATACACACACATACGCATATGTGCATGGACTCACACACACACTGAGATTGTCCTGCTCATGGACCTGAATTAAGCTGATGAAAGAGAAGTCTTCCTTTGACAATGTATTCTAACTCTCACATCTTTTCACTCTGCTGTTTCCTCCTGCTCCTTTGCATTTCCGGCTCCATGGGAGCCAGGCCTAGGACCTGGCATCATCAGGCTTCTTTTGTAACTATCTGAGCATTACTTTCCCTAATTTACACTCCTCACAGTTTCGTTTTAGTCTAGTTATTACAGTGACCGTCCTCAGCCAGGGGCCACACACAAGGGCCCTGCAATCATAAAACTCAAATTTGGCCACTAAGTGATGCCATTGTATAATGACTGCGACTGTCTCCTCCCCTCCCTGCCTGTGCGGTATCTCCAGCCTCAGCTGATCGAGGAGATGGAAGACCAGAGCCAGGAAAAGGAAGAAGGATCCAGGGTGATCCCAAGAGTGCAGCAAGCCATGGAGAATGAAGTCTCTGAATTTCTGACCTCTCTGACCTGAGGCCCCTCAGGGCCCACTGTGTCTTACTGCAGCATTGCAACCCCTGTTACACCCCTATCCCAGCCTTTACCTCTTACTCCCCCACAGCTAAGGATCCTCTGTGCTTATCCCAGGCTTTACCTCTCACTCCCCCACAGCTAAGGATCCTCTGTGCTTATCCCAGGCTTTACCCCTCACTCCCCCCACAGCTAAGGATCCTCTGTGCTTATCCCAGGCTTTACCCCTCACTCCCCCACAGCTAAGGATCCTCTGTGCTTATCCCAGGCTTTACCTCTCACTCCCCTCACAGCTAAGGATCCTCTGTGCTTATTCCAGGCTTTACCCCTCACTCCCCCCACAGCTAAGGATCCTCTGTGCTTATCCCAGGCTTTACCCCTCACTCCCCCATAGCTAAGGATCCTCTGTGCTTATTCCAGGCTTTACCCCTCACTCCCCCCACAGCTAAGGATCCTCTGTGCTTATCCCAGGCTTTACCCCTCACTCCCCCATAGCTAAGGATCCTCTGTGCTTATCCTAGGCTTTACCTCTCACTCCCCTCACAGCTAAGGATCCTTTGTGCTTATCCCAGGCTTTACCTCTCACTCCCCTCACAGCTAAGGATCCTCTGTGCTTATCCCAGGCTTTACCCCTCACTCCCCCACAGCTAAGGATCCTCTGTGCTTATCCCAGGCTTTACCCCTCACTCCCCCACAGCTAAGGATCCTCTGTGCTTATCACAGGCTTTATCCCACACAGCTAAGGATCCTCTGCGGTTATCCCAGGCTTTATCCCTCACTCCTCCCACAGCTAAGGATTCTCTGTGCTTACCCCAGGCTTTACCCCTCACTCCCCCACAGCTAAGGATCCTCTGTGCTTATTCCAGGCTTTACCTCTCACTCCCTCACAGCTAAGGATCCTCTGTGCTTATCCCAGGCTTTATCCCTCACTCCTCCCACAGCTAAGGATCCTCTGTGCTTATCCCAGGCTTTACCCCTCACTCCCTCACAGCTAAGGATCCTCTGTGCTTATCCCAGGCTTTACCCCTCACTCCTCCCACAGCTAAGGATCCTCTGTGCTTATCCCAGGCTTTATCCCTCACTCCTCCCACAGCTAAGGATCTTCTGTGCTTATCCCAGGCTTTACCCCTCACTCCCTCACAGCTAAGGATCCTCTGTGCTTATCCCAGGCTTTACCCCTCACTCCCTCACAGCTAAGGATCCTCTGTGCTTATCCCAGGCTTTGCCCCTCACTCCCTCACAGCTAAGGATCCTCTGTGCTTATCCCAGGCTTTGCCCCTCACTCCCTCACAGCTAAGGATCCTCTGTGCTTATCCCAGGCTTTGCCCCTCACTCCCTCACAGCTAAGGATCCTCTGTTCAATTTCTGGCTTCTATTAAAGGAGCAGCAGGGGAAGCCACCAGGATCTAGATCACTCAGGGAAGGGATCGGGGGAAATCCTGGAGCCCCTCTGGTGCAGACTCAGATGACTCTGCCACCCATGTGCTGATAATGCCAAGTACTCTCCTGGGACCCAGTCTGGCTGGTTTCTCCTTGACATAGGTGCGGCTGCTTTTTTTTTTTCTTGTCCATAAACCGCCCCACGCCTAGTTGGTGCTGCGCCTAATCAGGAGACACCGACACAGTCTCCAGCAGTCCGTGCTGGGCTTAGGAAGCTAACTCTGAGGTCCTCATCAGCCAATGGCAGCTGCTTAAAGCAGCAGTACTGACAAAGAAAATATTAAAAAAAAAAGTTTATAAATTCAATTGGCAATTCCTGAGCAGACGTGCAAGCTTCTCAGAGGTCCTAACCCAGGCCACTTGTGGGTGGGGTGGGTACTGCGGAGCTGATCGTCATGAGCTCTTATACTGCTCCGCATTCAACATCAGTTTTAACCAAAGAGAGCACTTTGGCTAGGGGAGGAAGGAAGAGACATCTTTAAAAACAGGAGTTGTGATCGTGGTAAAAAATGTTCGGGGCTTTTATAATTTGAATAAAATAAGTAAAGATGTGAGAAATAAATGAGGAAATGGATGAGACCACATGTAAATTCAGATTACTTCCAAAGCGGGGACTGAGGTGAGTGGAAATCTGTCACTAGAGGAGATGGAAGATGCAGATGTAGTAAAAGGATGTGAAGTTCAGAATGCTCCTTGCAGACCTTTTGTGAGAGGTCAGCCCCCATCAGAGAAATACGATTCGGATGCTCATGCAAGAGAACATCATGGTATACAGCTGAGTTGCATGAACTGAAGCAAAAACTTCCTAAATTAGAAAGAGACTGGAGGAAGACTCAAGATGAGAATTTAAAGAGGCAATGCTTGCACAAATGACAGAAGATATAATGCCATGATAAAAAGAAACATCCCATGCCTCTCATTGAAGGGTTCCTTGGAATTCTTCCGCATTGTGAGGCCTTCAACCTCGAAGCAAGGTACTAAGCAGCAGCACTTTCCAGATTGCGAAACCTTGGCTACAATTTTCAAAGATAAGGTAGACCGGATTGAGGTTCAATTGAATAATAATTCCACAGTAAATTCTACCGTATGTCATCACCTGTAGCTACAAATGAATCCAAATGGTCAAGTTTTGAAAGAGTTTTCATTTACTGAACTCACATCAGCATTTGATAATCTTAGCTCTCAATATCATGTGTTAGACCCCTGTCCTTTTGGGCTCGTTAAAACATCGAAAGGGGTATCTTACAAAATTATTCAAAGCATAGTTAATTAATCACTAGCTGAGGGTATTCTCCCTGCTGCCCTTAAAAGAGCAACAATAAGAAAGGTGCAACAAAACCCCAAAAGTTGACCATAAGATCCCATTATTGAGTCAAATTATCAACCGGTCTAAAACTTACCTACTTTAAGGAAAATGATTGAAAAAATGTGTTTTGTTACAATTAGAAGATTATATGGAAAGGGTTAAAACTTAGATGACCAACAATATGGCTTTCAAAACAAATCATGGGCTGGAGACATTATTACTATCCCTAGTAGATGCTTTGCATCCTGAATTGGATCAGGGAAAGTCCGGTGTGCTAATTCAATTAGACCTCACAGTATCTCCTGATCAGCTGCCTGGCACAGATTGGACTGGGTGGTGTGGTACTCTTGGTTTGATTCGTTTTTATCAGAAAGACAGCAGCGAGTTCATTTTAGGGGCGAGCATTCATCTTGGATGTAGATCGTATCAGGAGTTCCGCAAGGATCATGGTTATCTGCAGCTTTGTTTAATATATATCTCTCACCATTGGATACCCTATTAGGATTGGTGTATTATATCTACGAGGTCGATATACAATTTTTTATCCCTTGCAAAAATGATTTATTCCCTAGTTTAGAATTTCAGCAATATATGGATGAGATAAGTAATTGGTTGAGAGCCAATCATCTACTTTTGAATGTGGAAAGAACATACATAAGATTGCCATACTGGGTCAAGCCATCAAGCCTATGAAGTCATCAGGCCCAGTATCCTGTTTCCAGCAGTGCCGATCCAGCTCACAAGTACTTGGAAGAATATCCAAGCTGCTTATCACAGGGATAAGCAGTGGATTTCTGCAACTCCAACTTAATAATAGTTTAGGGACTTTTCCTCCAGGAGCTTGTCCAAACCTTCTTTAAACCCAGCTACACTAACAGCTTTCATCACATCCTCCAGCAACAAATTTCAGAGCTTATGTGTTGAGTAAAAAAAATAGTTTTAAATATATTACCCAGTACCCTCATTGTGTGTCCCCTAGTCTGTACTTTTTGAACGAGTAAACAACCAATTCACTCATTATTTTATAGGCCTCTGTCATATCTCCCCTCAGCCATCTCTTCTCCAATCTGGAGTCCTAACCTCTTTAGCCTTTCCTCATTGTTATGGATTAGCAAAATGCTACCACCAGATCTGATTAATGTGCTTATTTATCTGGGTATACTATTACATATTGAGACTAAATTCCTAATTTAGGAATTTTAATTGATTCTAAGTTGATCTTTGTCCCTTATATTAGACAGGTAGTTAAAAAAAGTATTGCATAAAATAAAAATGCTGATGCCTTTGAAGTCTCTGTTAACACCAAGGATGTTTCGTATAGTACTACAATCTTAACTGTCAGATCAGCTGGATTATTGCAATAGTTTGTTTATTGGATTACCACAGACTCACTTACAGGCCACACAAATTTTATAGCACACTGCTGCACGTATATTAAATGGAATAAGACGATCAACTCATATAACTCCGGTACTCAAACAACTGCATTGGCTTCCCATCAAATTTAAGAACATAAGAAATTGCCATGCTGGGTCAGAGCAAGGGTCCATCAAGCCCAGCATCCTGTTTCCAACAGTGGCCAAACCAGGCCACAAGAACCTGGCAAGTTCCCAAACACTAAGAAGATTCCATGCTACTGATGCCAGTATAGCTGAGGCCATTCCCTAAGTCAACTTGATTAATAGCAGTTAATGGGCTTCTCCTCCAAGAACTTATCCAAACCTTTTTTAAACCCAGCTACACTAACTGCACTAACCACATCCTCTGGCAACAAATTCCAGAGCTTAATTGTGCGTTGATGAAAAAGAATTTTCTCTGATTAGTCTTAAATGTGCTAATTGTTAACTTCATGGAGTGCCCCCTAGTCCTTCTATTATCCGAAAGTGAAAATAACTGATTCACATCTACTCATTCAAGACCTCTCATTATTTTAAATACCTCTATCATATCCCCCCTCAGCTGTCTCTTCTCCAAGCTGAACAGCCTTAACCTCTTCAGTCTTTCCTCATAGAGGAGCTGTTCCATTCCCTTTATCATTTTCATCACCCTTTTCTGTACTTTCTCCATTGCAATTATATCTTTTTTGAGATGCGGTGACCAGAATTGTACACAGTATTCAAGGTGCAGTCTCACCATGGAACGATATAGAGGCATTATGACATTTTCCATTTTATTAACCATTCCCTTCTTAATAATTCCTAACATTCTGTTTGCTTTTTTGACTGCCGCAGCACACTGAACCAATGATTTCAATGTGTTATCCACTATGACGCCTAGATCTTTTTCCTGGATGTCCTCTTCCAGTTATTAGTTTAAATTTGATCATGTTATGATCACTATTGCCAAATGGCCCCACTACCATTACCTCTCTCATCCAATCCTGCGTTCCACTAAGAATTAAATCTAAAATAGCTCCCTCTCTCATTGGTTCCTGAACCAATTGCTCCATGAAGCAGTCGTTTTTTGTCCTGATGTTTCATTTACCCAGTCAATACCGGGGTAATTGAAATCTCCCATTATTACTGCACTGCCAAATTGGTTAGCTTCCCTGATTTCTCTTAGCATTTCATCATTTATTTATTTATTTATTAACTTTTATTTACCGACATTCGTGGAGCACATCATGCCGGTTTACAAAGAACTCAGGCGGGAAATACAATGAAACAATATAACAATAACACATTAATAACAGAACCAAAAATCAGAATACAAAGAGAACCAAAGGAGCAATGATAACGGGGGGAGGAAGGGGGAGGGAGCGGTGGGGGAGGATGGGCAGGGGGCAGAGTATGGGGAGGGAGGGAGGGTAGGGGGCATGGGAAAGGGGGGATGGGGAGCAGGAGGGGAAAAAGGCATAGCTAGATGAAGTATAAACAACAGAAATAAATATAAAATAAATAAGAGGGAGACTATGTACAGTTGAAGAATGTACAGGTACTATTAACTTAGGTAGACCTACGGAAGTGTTGGAAACCGGCTACGTTAATTAGGCGACAGTATTCACTAGGATATAGTTTATTTAAGGGGAAACTGGAGGTGCAAAAGAGAGAGAGGTATACTCGGGGAGATGATAGCGGCCAGGAGGCCCATCATCTGTTTAACCATTTTGTCCAGGTGGATGGTAGTATATTCCTATCACTATACTCTTACCCAACACATATGGGATTTCTACCCATATAGATTCTACTGAGCATTTACTCTCTTGTATGATCTTTATCCTGTTGGACTCTATTCCCTCCTGGACATAAAGTGCCACACCCCCACCAAGTTGATCCTCCTTATCATTGCAATATAATTTGTGTCCTGGTATAGCACTGTCCCATTGGTTATCCTCCTTCCACCAAGTCTCTGTGATGCCAATTATGTCAATCTCATCATTTGCTGCTATACACTCTAACTCTCCCATCTTACTCCTTAGACTTCTGGCATTGGCATACAGACATTTCAAAGTGTGGTTTTTGTTTGTATTAATAATCTGCTTTTCAGTTGATAGGGATAATCTGGAAGTCTTTAGCTCAGGTGATTTTTTACATATAGGCACATGGACTATTTTTGCTTTTATTGGAATCTCTCTCTTGGGATGCCCTAACTCTTCTGTTTTATTAGTATCCTTCAAAAATACATTCCTCCGAATCTTGCACTGCTGAGCGACTGTCGGCTTTCCCCCTTGTTCTAGTTTAAAAGCTGCTCTATCTCTTTTTTGAAAGTTAGTGCCAGCAGCCTGGTTCCACTCTGGTTAAGGTGGAGCCCATCCTTTCGGAAAAGTCTCCCCCTTCCCCAAAAGTTTCTCCAGTTCCTTACAAAACTGAATCCCTCTTCCCTGCACCATCTTGTACTTTGGCTAAAACATTAAAGAATTATGTTTCCAATCCAACATTAAGAACCCAGTATGCAAATTTCCTAGAGGTACCTCCTATGTGAGATTGCAGATTATAATCTCCATGGGCACGTGCTTTTTCATTTAAGGTCCTTTCAATATGGAATGCATTACCCAGAGAGCTGAGGCTTATTCAGGATATAAAGTTTTTCAGGAAGCAAGTGAATGCACTCTGTTTTGTTTGTTTTATGCATTTTTTTTTTGTATTCTGCTGTCTTTTCGTTTTATGTCGTTATGAATCCGCATCAATCACAATGCGGAGACAGCAGTTTATAAGAATTGCCAAATAAATAGATATCTGAGAAAACAATTTTAAAAGATCTGGGAGGGGGAGGGGGATAAGTAAAAAAGCATTTGAAAAATAAGGGCAAGAAACAGCCAGCAAGTATTTTGGATGCAATCTAACAGTGCATTAGCACAGCGTTAAGAGTAAACCCTGCCAGCGGGTAAGTTTTATGCGTGAGCAGGAATATCAGGGGATCAGACTGAAAAAGCTTCGGGCAGAGTGCATTTGTATGTGTGATTGGGAGGGGGGGGGGTGTAAAAAGCCCTCTAGTCCATGTTGCCTTTTGATTTTCAAATAGCAGCTCCTTGGCCTGAGGATTTAATTTCCTCTGACTTCCGTGGAAATAAAGATAAATAAACTAAGGTGATCTGTTATTATTTAACTGAATACACCTCTTGAGTAGCTTTCAGGAGCTACACGCCCCGCATCGTGACCTGATGAAGGGAGCGTTACATCAGAAGCAGCCACGGAATCTGTTGCGTTAGTCTCGTAAAAAGGGACCGCGTGAGAATATTGTGGTTGACTGCGCTGTGCTCTTTATTTAAGTGCATTCAGATCGACTAATCCGGCAGCCACAGTACTGCAACTTTAGGAAAGGGAAAAATGTGACAGGAAACAAGAATATTGTGCGGAAGACGTGCGCTCATGCGAAGGCGCATGAGCGCACGTCGTGACCTGAGCACCCGGATGGACGTCTGAGGTCACGGCGTGTGCGCATGCGCCTTCGCTGCTTGAGCGCCCAAATTGGACATGCGTTCATGCACCTTCGCCGGCGGGGCTGTTGGAAGCCGCTTTCACCGCCAGCTGCCCCCGGGAGGCAGGGGAGCCGCGGTGGGCGCCTCGGGAGGAGGGGAGAGAGGACTGGGGCTGCTGGAAGCATGCAGTAAGTTTACTTTTGTTACAATTTCTATTTGCTTTAATAACATGTCGAGTCGATTTTCACCCTGTGCCTTGCTTCGGGAGGGGGGGAGAGAGGACTGGCAATCCCTGATGCCCGACCGTAGGAGAACCATCCACTTCCTGGTACCTGTCATTTCAAATGTCATTTGAAATGACAGGTACCAGTGCACCCAGGATACTGTATAGGCGCTGTATAGCGCTCTATATAGTAAAATGGATTGCGCTTCTTGGACGCGCTTCTTGGACACGGCTTGCATTTGCATGCCATTTAAATACTGTATCGAGCGGTATGTGATCCGGACTGTGCGCGCGGCAAACGAGCGGGCGCCCGGCACTGCCGCACTCTTTCCTACGCGCTCTTACTGTATTGGCCTGTCTGTGTTTTGTTCTCATTTCAAATACAAGATTGCAGGCTTCAACAATTGAACATCACGTTATTAAATTATTGAAAAGCTAAACCTCATTAAAGCAATAGGCGCTGGCTGTTCTAAAAAAAAAAAAAAAAAATCAAGACAAAACAAACAAAGGGCATGGCCATGGCCTCAGTGCTGCTCAGGTCCTGGGCCTGCTCCCTGCTGCGGGGTAACTAAGGCTTGGGCCTCCTTCCCGCCTGCTCCCTCAGTAGTCACAGTACAGTAATTCCGAAGAGGCCGAGGATCTTACCCTGCTCCCTGGCATTGATGGGGTGGGCGGGAAGAGATTGCTTCCTGGCATCCAGCCCGCTCAGCTGCTCTTCATTGTGTCCCTACTGGTTGAACAATGAATGCAATTAGCTTTTAATTATGGACAGCTCAATCCGCTGCCTCTTCCTATTGTTGCTCAGTCAGGCAGACAGATAGCTACATGGCCTTCCCCACCCCCAGACCTGGCTTAGCAAAGCTTGGGTGACCTCGCAATTAACAGGGCAGCAATGCCAGGCGCTGAACAAGGAATGCTGCCCTAGAGAGGATAAACTATATTTTCCCTCTCCAAATTTAAAAAAAAACAAAAAACAATAACCCTTGCCAAAAAGAGAACAGGACAATGAAAGGGGTGCTAATGAATGCAAAACAAGTAATATTCAATGATTGCAAGGGATTTACCATTTTTAAGGCTCTTGCTTTGAGCTTGACTATTCCATAAAATGTCTGTGAAGGTTCGGAGTGCAGCAGGGGCTGGTGGAATGCCATTGGGACACCCGAGAGCACCTGCCGCTTTCTAGTCGTTGAAGCTGTAGGTGTCCAGGTTTCTCCTGGGTGGAATCTGACTTTTAGATGATGGCGCTGTTTGGTTCTTCATGACACGACAACTTGTGTAGACATTCCAGAGGCTTTATGATACAGGGGAGTACATTTGGCCTGCAAAGTCAGGGAATCTGCTGTCAGCCTTGGAGAAATCAATTAAAATGTTTCTAAGCGCAAAACTTGCTGACCGTAACCATCCAGAGCATGTAAAATTACTTCCTGTGTCCAGTGGCAATGGAATTTAATATCCCACTCTTCTGCTGCAATAGAGCGTTGCTATCTTTGGGCCGGTACGGTGGCTCAGTGGCAGGGCTATCCTCTGCCATGCCAAAGACTTGGGTTTGAGTTCTGACTCGTTTCTTCTGTTTTCTGGGCTGGGGCTGGGAGATATTGTGAAGAGAGTGGGGGAAGGGCATCGTACTCATTGCACAATGGCAAGGGCTAGTGGCGGGTTTTACGGCCCATGTTTGTAGGGCTCTGGAAGAAGTCCTGATATGTGGTCCCGGCTGAGTGCTGGGCTGAGTGAATTTGGAGGGGGATATAAAATATTCAGTAGCTGTGAATTAAGGCTCATGGCACTGTAGCCCAACAGAGGTTGGTTCCAACTGAGCTGGAAGCCCAAAAGGAGTAGGAAAAAAATGGTCAGGCCAAAAATAGAAAGGCGTTTTTCTCTGTTAGTGTATAAAACATTTTTACAGAGTACTTCCCTCTCAAACAGGCCGATACAGTAAACCTCGCGGGAGAGCTGGTGAGCGCCCGTTCTCCCGACGCGCGCCCAGGCCACTCTCCTGGGCGCACGATTCACTAAGCCAAGGCATGCAAATTAGGGCCCGTGGTAAAAAGAAGGCGCTAGGGACACTAGCGCGTCCCTAGCGCCTCCTTATTGACAGAAGCAGCGGCTGTCAGCGGGTTTGACAGCCGATGCTTAATTTTACCGGCATTGGTTCTCGAACTCGCTGACAGCCACGGGTTCGGAAAACAGACGCCGGCAAAATTAAGCGTCCATTTTCCAGGCCGCAGGCAGATTTAAAAAAAAATTTTTTTTTAATTTTGAGGCCTCCAACTTAATATCGCTATGATATTAAGTTGGAGGGTGTACAGAAAAGCAGTTTTTTCTGCTTTTCTGTACACTTTCCTGGAGCTGGCCGAAATTAAAATGTGCGGCTTGGCTGCACATTTTACTTTCTGTATTGTGCGGGACTAACTAATAGGCTCATCAGCATGCATTTGCATGTTGCGGGCGCTATTAGTTTTGGGGGGGGGGGTTGGCTGCGCATTTTCCACACGCTATTACCCCTCACTGTATAAGGGGTAAAAATAGGGCGTGGAAAACGAGCATCCAAACGGGGGCTAACAGTGCGCTCGGCCTGAGCGCACTTACTATATCAGCTCGAAAGTCAGCCTGTAAACGTTTTTCAGGATGGAGTTGTTCATTTTTTGCGTATGTCTATGGGAAAGTAACGGTGAGTACCACAGGACTGTGGATGGGTTCAGCGGATGACATTCTTGGCTTCGAGGTTTAGGCTAGACCTCTTGGTTTGGCACTAAAACATTCAAACTAGCAGCCACCTGGGTGAGTGGGTGGGGGTACTGGGTTTTATTTTGTACAACAGGCTGCACTGGATAGACGAGGCAATTATGTGTAAGATCCTTCTGTTCTTTCCCTGGCTTTCCAGCATCCCGCAGCAGGTCACAGCCTGGAGTCAGAATCTCTGTTGTCCATCCTGGTGGCTCAGTCAGACATGTGCTTTTCCTTCAATTGTTTGAAAGGAACTAGCATGCTTATCTGGAGTAGTCTGGGCTCCTTGGAGGTTAATCAATGTAAACAATGTTAAATAAGGGAGAATGCAGATGGATCCATCCAAACTGATTTAACACAATGACTTGATTAAATTTGCAATTTCCAGTTCAAGTCAATCTGTAAGTAATCTGCAGAGCATGAAGAAGCCACCAGCCACAACAGGCTTCTGCGACTTAGCTTTGTTAAACACCACTAAAGCATTCTGGGGGTTGTAGTTTTACTTTATCTACTGCCAAAAGCATTAATGTCTCTTTTTTTTTTTTTTTAAATGATATCCTTATTCATTTTATATACCCAAACATTCATTACAATACGTAAAATAGAATCAAAATAGAAAAACAGTGGCAGATAACTCAGCAAAAAGACAAATAAAGAAATGATGTGAAATAATACAATCGAAACGTTGAAGCTCCCGCCCCCCCCCCCCCCCCCCGAAATCCCTCCCTTCCCTCCCAGACTAGTCAGATGCCATCCGAATGTTGTGCGGACTGGTGGACCCCTGGACTGAGACGAGGTTGGTACTACCTATAGAAGAGGGGCTCCTATAGGTCCTCGTCATCGGGAGGTGGATGCAGTTGGTGGAGACTCAACCGGACCTTCACCTATACCTGCCCTCGTTCCCTGCAGGTTGAGCCCTTGGGTGCCGGGGCCGGCAGGACTTAGGAGCGGGTCTCCGGACGAAGACGATCCTGGAGGCCGAAGGCGGAAGCGAGGTCGGATGGGGTCAGGGCCTGCAGGGAGCAGGAGAATCCAGGAGCGGACCAGAGGTAGGGGCAGGTGGCCAGCAGAGGAGACGTGAACAGGCAAGTAGTCAAGGCAGGCAGCTAGACAGCGCAGGATCCAAGGACAGGCCGAGTCAAGAACCAGAAGAGCAAGCCGAGGGGACGAGGAGCCGGGATAGGAGCACACGAAGCAGGACCAGGAACACACGGAGCAGGACCAGGAACACACGAACCAGGACCAGGAACACACAGAGCAACCCGCAGCTCTGTTCAGAGTGGGACCTGTTGCTGAGGCAGGGAAGGAGCGGTAAGGTTGGCCTTAAATAGGGTCCTTAGCCTGTGTCATCAGATAGCGACACCGGCAGCCTCCCAAGCGCCGGCCCTTTAAGCTGGGGGCAGGCGCGTGCGCGCACACGCGCCTAGAAGGCCCAGCAGGGAGGATGGTGTCGGGCGCAGCGGCAGCGGCTCCCTGCCACAAAGGCAAGTCCCGGAGCCATTGGGGAGGAGAAGCCTGCGCTGGGTGAGTCCTGCGGCGGCAGAAGAGACGGGGAACCTGCCACGGAGTTTTGCGGTCAGCAGCCGCCACACCAACATTCATAGAGGTAATTAAGAAAACATCTGAGACGTACAATCATTCTGGAGCAATCACTGTATGAACATGGTCAAAGAGGCAGGTCTTCTGGACAGAGAAAACCAATCCCTAAGGGAAGGGGGCAATTGCTCTACAAACGCACCCCAGATACTGGGAAACCATTTACTCCTCTTACCACCGACTCCAGGCACCAAGATTTGAAATCCGTTAATGAAAGTTCTAGCGTCTCAGCATGCCAGAAAGACAACGTGGGAGAGTCTCCCGTAACCCATCTGGCCAAAATACACCTCCGCGCCATACAAAGCTTCTTTATCAGAAACCCAGCTTCACAGTGATTGCTGATTACATCATCAGACAATACTCCTAAAACACATACAGACCCCTTCGCTGGGACTTGGATTTGTAATTTATCATGTAAATACTCCCTGACCTCTTCCCAAAACTTCCGTATAGTTGTGCAATCCCATGGACCGTGACTTAAAGTACCCTGAGGTTTAAGGATCTCCTACACTTCATACTTTCAATTAACTTCATTTGGAATGCTCTATGGGAGGATATTATAAGTCTGGGAATGACTTGCATATGTTGTTTCCTCATCAGTATCGAAGGTATATTACTGTTAAGCGGCATAGCCAAACTGTCAAATAAATCATCTCCGTCCAGTTCCGTCCCCAAATCATTATTGCACACCAAAGCCAAAGTGGACAGGGTACGATAGTTGGTGACTGAATGGAGGTATTTATACAGACGCATTAATGACTGTTTTCTCCCTTTATAATGAGTAAGTAATCTCTGAAAAGGACCTGAAGATTGGGAAAGAGAGGTGATATTAATCTGTTTGGAAATAAAGCTGTGCAATTGAAAATAATATAAAAAGTCCTTAGTTTGAAAGTTAAATTTTTCTTGACAATACTGAAAGGAGAACATCCTGCTCTTCCGGTAATCAATAAACCTACCTCGACCCACATCCTGCTGTTCGAGTAATCAATAAACCCTATCTCGACCCACATCCTGCTGTTCGAGTAATCAATAAACCTACCTCGACCCACATCCTGCTGTTCGAGTAATCAATAAACCCTACCTCGACCCACATCCTGCTGTTCGAGTAATCAATAAACCCTACCTCGACCCACATCCTGCTGTTCGGGTAATCAATAAACCCTACCTCGACCCACATCCTGCTGTTCGATTAATCAATAAACCCTACCTCGACACACATCCTGCTATTCGGGTAAACCATAAACCCTACCTCGACCCACATCCTGCTGTTCGAGTAATCAATAAACCCTACCTCGACCCACATCCTGCTGTTCGGGTAATCAATAAACCCTACCTCGACCCACATCCTGCTGTTCGAGTAATCAATAAACCCTACCTCGACCCACATCCTGCTGTTCGGGTAATCAATAAACCCTACCTCGACCCATATCCTCCTCTTCGGGTAATCAATAAACCTACCTCGACCCACATCCTGCTATTCGGGTAATCAATAAACCCTACCTCGACCCACATCCTGCTCTTCGGGTAATCAATAAACCCTACCTCGACCCAGTTGAGATAAATGTGAAAGAAATGTATTCGCCTCACCTGCAGGGAACCACGGCGTAGATTTCCAGGAAAGTAATAGCAATTTCCGCAGTGAACCCCACCCATGTTGCATATTTTGGATAAGAATATTATTGGCCAGATAATCTGGTATATCACCAACCCTCGTATGCAGTGTAAAACTTAAACTATACGAATGAACAAAACAAGTCTCCTCAGAAACATCTGCATAAGAGACCCGACCAAATAACCAGTCACCTAAAGCATGCAATGAGCAAACTAATTATTTATAGCAGAATGATGAGTCACCAGATAGTGGGCAGCCAGCCGTGCGGTTTTGTCTGCCGCGGTGTGGCCGCGCTGCACACTATCACCCCCATAGTGCCACGAGAAAAGGTGGTGTTGTTTCCCGCGGTGCTCCCGGTGATATTGTGGAAAACATTATTGCCGGCAGAGCTAGCGGGCCATAACCCCGCCCACATTCCTCCCCTTCCCCTAATTAGCATGGCACGCAATAGAGCCCTACCACACACGATAACGGCCCATCGCAGAATAAAGAATAACCCTATAAGTTAAAATAACAAATATTAGGGAATCCCCATCCTCCCTCCAACTTGGGTACCATCAACCTGTCTATAGATGCTCTGGCCCTTCATCCTTTCCAAACAAACCTGGAGCAAATTTGCAGCAAAGTCTTAATATCCCTATTGGACAGTATTACCGGCAACATTTGCAGGGGCTATAACAATTTAGGGATAAGAGACATTTTAAGTAATGCTATTCTCCCCATTAAGGACAGCGGAAAGTTCATCCAGCTTAAAGTATGATACTGAAATTCCCAAATGATATTAAAGACATTGACCTGATACCACTCAATGGGATCCTTGTGGCTATAAACTCCCAAGTATTTAATCTGAGTTGTCCCTCACCTCAAAGTAAAGGGTCCCCAATCCTCATATAAATGACCCAAAATGTCTAGGACCTCAGATTTTCCCAAATTTAACTTAAGACCAGAGAACAATTGTATTCTATTAAAGATTCCTCCTTCAAGAGCCAAACAACTCACCTCAACTCAAAAGAGAGCAATTTCACTTGGAAGCCCCAAACTCTGGAACACCCTCCCAATTGAACTCAGAATGCAAGAAAACTTAAAAACTTTCAAGAAAGAGCTAAAAACATGGATGTTTACCAAAGCCTACCAACTCACCCAATGATTAAAAAACTCCGCTCCCATCCTTTCACACTTAAAACAGATTGACCCAAGAATCTTGTGATTTACTTAGTTCTGTATTATGTTCTTGATTAATTTATAAACCTAGTTCATAATGTTATACTCTATATTAGCAACCATATGAACCATTTTTGAAAACACTGTTAAACTTCATAACTTTGTAAACCGTTGTGATGGCGAAACCGAACGGCGGTATATAAAAATCAATAAATAAATAAATTCACTAAAAATAGCTAACACTTTCAGGAGCAGCCATTTTGCTTGGGGTATAAACAAAAGAATATCATCTGCGAACAGAAATGAGGTCAAAAGAGGACCACCATGGTAAACAACATGTTTCTGGAGCATACCAGTCACCACAGAAACCAGAAGCTCCAGAATTAAAATAAACAATAAAGGAGGTAGAGGACATCCCTGTCTGGTCACTCTGCGTTAACTGGAACTGGTCTGAGAGAATACCATTCACCCAAATTTTAGCCATCGGTTTACTATAAAGCACTGCAATCTCTTGAGCTAATAAACCAGTAAATCTGAATAATCCTAAAACATATTGTAGAAAATCCCTCGAGACCCTATCAAAGGCCTTTTCTGCATCGAATCCCACCAGGACAGGATCCACAAAGGAACCACGCTTACAAAGGTCCAGTAATAAAAGAGTACGCCTTATATTGATACTGGAGCAGCGCCCTTTAATAAATCCCACCTGACCTTGAGAAATCAGGCAAGGCATTATGTCCGCTGATCTGTTAGCCAATAATTTTGCATAAATTTTGATATCCACATTCAATAGGGAAATATGATGATAGGAAGATGCCAGTGTTAGGTTTTGTAGGTTTTGTGGACCCTTGGCCAGAGGTGGGAGTTGACACTCCCTGAGGGGTTGAGCCCCACAGGGCCCCACCATCAGGAGGCGAGGTGGAATGGAAACACAGGCAACTGGACCACGGCTGTGGCCCAGAAGAAAGGAGGTGTAGAGTAGTCTGCGCCACAGCCACGAGATCGCAGACACCTGCACTGAAGCAATACTGTGGGGTCTGACAGAGACAGTTCCAAGGTATTGCAGTGCTGGCAGGTCAGGAGATAGGATATGTCAGAGGAAGGATCTCCAATGCAGGGATGCACAGAGCAGGCCCGAGGAGCGGATCTCCGGTGTGGAGACGCTGAAGCTACCCTGAGGAGCGGGGAAGCGAGACAGGATCTCTAGTGAGGTAGCGCTGAGGCTACTCCGAGGAGCGGGGCAGCGCAGAAACAGAGTCCCGGGAAGGGAAGCTCAGAGCAGGCTCCCGAGGAGCGAGTACCCAGAGCCAGAGCCCACAGCCAGAGCGTAGAGATCCAAGGCAGGAACTGCAGGTCCGGAGAACAGGTACAAGCACCAGAGAAGCTCAGGGAACTCATTGCCAAGTCAGTTAGCGTAGGCCAAAGGAGATGCTTAAATATCTCATGGCTCTATAAACAAGCTTTTTGTATAGACAAAGAGAAGGAGAAATACAGCTGAGTGAAAAGGTCGCACCAAGTAAATAAGTTGTTTTTAACCTTAAAATATATCATTACATTAAAATTCAAATCAATATTTCTTAAAATACATATAGGTTTAATTTATACACATAGTTTATTATTACAAAAATGTTACCGTACTTTGATGGCACATGGTTAACTTGTAAATCTATACCAATCATATTTTACTTTATCGTGCCTCCATGTAAACCATTGTGATGGTTACCTAACTTAACGACGGTATAGAAGAATTTTGAAATAAATAAATAAATAATGATGTCATCAGTCGGGGACGATCCTGGAGTTCCCAACATTGGGCCTTTAAAGGGAGGAGAGATGGAGTGTGTGCGCGTCTAGGGAGGCCTGGAGTCGGAGCGTGGGTCAGTGGCATCCCAGCCGCCATGTGGAGCAAAGAGATTCAGGAGGAACGCAGTGACAGCGGCTGGCCACAGCCGCGAGTTCACCAGGAGTGGAGTTTGGGAAGAACAACAATGTGCACCAATTTTAAAGTATCCGGCATTGCACCAATCTGAATCATTGCAACAAACAAGTTCTTCAGACTGTCAATCACTGATGGAGTCAGCATCTTACAAAAATATGCTGCTAAACCATCAGGCCCTGGAGCTTTAAAATTTGGTAAAATTTGGTAAAACTTTGATTACTGATACAATTTCTGACTCTTTAATAGGACTATTAAGGCATTCCAACTATGATGGAGTTAAGGAAAGAACAGTGACCTTATCCAAAAACTTGGTCCTAACTAAGATGTTCCCCTCATCATAATACTCCCGAAAGATCGCACTAATTCCCTGATTTGTAGTAGCCAAATCCCCCCTTTTTGAACGCAAACTGGAAATGAAAGCAGACTGACAGTCACCCCTAATCAAATTCACAAGCAGTTTGCCTGACCGATTTCCATATAAAAACAATTTGTGCTTCAAAGACAGCAAGGAGGAGGTAGCTTTCTTGTGTAAGCTGTCATTCAGTAACTTACCAATACAAAAAAACTGAAGTCTAACCAACTTAGAAGGTTGAGCAAGTAACTCCTGTTTAACCCATTCAATTGTTTGGTAAGAGCCAGGATGTTCCTATCCAATTCACGTTTCTTAGCAAAGACATAACTAATTATATCACCCTGAAGAACCACCTTCGCAGTTTCCCAAAACAGAATAGGCTTTTCTTTATGTTGAGCATTAGGCTGTTCAAATTCCTGCCAGCGAGAGAGCAAAAATTCTTTAAAAGCTTTATCTTGCACACTCCTCCCATATTCGGTTCCCTAAAAACACAGGATACCAGACAATGGTCTGATACAACCATGGATTCAATCTCTGCCCCAGTCAACTGAGAAAATAGATCAACACATAGTCCAGCCTAGATATGGAATCACAAAGCATGAGCATAATGAGTAACATCTTTAGAGCCTAGATGCAATACTCTCCAGGTATCTATAAGTCGCAAGGATTACCTTTGTAATCAGCCAATATCCCTCCCTTGGGCTGTCTGTCCAAATGTGGGTCTACCACATAGTTAAAATTCCCACCGAGGACCACAGGAGCTCTCTCTAAGGCAAGAACATGGGAGTCAATCTCTGTAAAAAATGCATGACCATATTGATTAGGCCCATAAATTGAGCCCATAATCAATGGTTTCCCAAATAGCAAGCCTCGTAAAATAACATTGCGGCCTTTAGGATCAATGAGTGAGGATTGCATTTGAAAGGAAATGGATTTATGAATCAAAATGGCCCCACCCCAACTGTGGGAGGTACCCGAAGCAGCAAAAACCCGACTGAATCCCCGCTTTTTTTAGTTTAAGATGTTCCGAAGGAGATATGTGAGTTTCCTGCAAAAACATCACTGTACCCTGAAGTTTATTAAGGTGAGCTATCACCTTCTCTCTTTTCACTGGGGTACCCAATCCTGCAACATTCCATGTGATGAATTTAACCAAACTCCCCATCGACGCCATGTACAAAAGCTATAAGCATAATGCTCCTCCCACAAAAAGACTTATAGGGACCTCTCATGTTATATCTCCAATCCCAGAGACCCCCATGAAAGACTGACATCCCAAAGTGAGAATAACATCGGAAGCAACCTTCCATACCCTCCATGAAAATAATATCCCTTGTAACCCCTCCCCTACTCCTGGGGAATTCTGTGCCCAAAAACTTAAAATCCTGCAAAATTATGCAAACTTTATACTGGTCAAAATAACACAATTTACATGACGGTCCTTAAGTAATTACCGTATTTTCTGGCGTATAAGACGACCCCCCCTTTTTTATACATATTTTTAAGAAAAAAAATAATTTTACACTCAAACAGGAGCAACCCTATCTATGAAAAGGCAACACTACAAATACCGTATATCAGGCCCTAAAAACCAAAACAGCTATGAACAGAATAACATCCAACAATTAAAAACTCATAAAAACTATTAAACATTCTCCAAACACCAATAAAATATTTCAAAAAAGCAGACACATCACATAATATTAAATAATTAAAATGGCAGTCAATCAAGAAAAATAAACTTAAAAAGCCACCTTTACTTACCCCCTCCAGCAGCTCCGTAGCACACATCAGAAGCAGCAGTAGTGGCTAAGCTCTATACTCCTGGTCCTCTTCCTTAAGGCCCATGTCTCTCTCACACACACACACCATACCAGTCATGCCCCCATGACCAGTTTCTGTCTCTCACACACCAATCATCTCCCAAACAGTCTTTGACACACACACCAGACACCTTCCTGAACAGTTTCTCTCATGCCATACACACACACACACAGGCTTCCCACTCCTGTGTTCTGCTTACCGTACATATACGGGCTTCTCACTCTCATAATCACTTTCTCTGTCTCACACACACACACACCAGTCTCTCTCTCATTTCCATGCTCGCTCTCCACGTGCACAGGCTTCTCATTCCCCGAATCACATTCTTTCTCTCACATTCACACACACCAGTCTCTTTCTCTCACACACACCGTCACCTTATCAACCAGTCTCTCTCTCATGCATGCGCGCGCACACACAGGCCTCCCACCCCATGCTCTCTCTCACATAATCAGGCTTCTTACTCCCATGCTTTCTCACATACCCAGATTTCTCACTTCCATGCTTTTTCTCTCTCTCACACTCTCACATACACATCAGTCATCTCTCTGAGCAGTCACTTTCATTGTCTCTCACATATACACACACATGAGCTCTCTGACCAGTTTCTCTCACTCACACACATGCTCTCAATCAAATGCATTCTCTCACTTACACACAGGCAGGCTGGCTGCTTCTCTCTCTCTCACTCACTTCCTCTCCCCTCCCCCGCCCCCCAAGAACAAATAGTAGCTGCGGCAGTCTCCTCCTCCTCCAGCCCCCGCAGGCCAAGAAAGAAGAATCCCATCGGCCGCGGGAGGCTCACGCTGCTGTCTCATTTCCCTATTATCAGCTGCTTCGATTGCTCGGGGGCCGATGCTGCTGTCGCCGCTGCGATTTTTTCATGCGGCACGGCTTTCTCCTTCCCGCGCACCGCACTGTGTATCCTTTCCTGTTCCGGGTCGGGGGGCGGGAAGAAGACAAGGCCAGCCGCGGATGCCACAGCTTTTTTTTTTTTGCACCGCTGCCGTTCCCGCTGGGCTTGAACGTGCTGATAGCCCAGCGGCAACGGCAGCAGGAAAGGAAGAGCAGCGGGAGAAACCGGGAGCACGCGACAGGGGGCGGGAAGAAGAAAAGGCCAGCCGCGGACGCCACAGCTGCCCTATAAGGCGATACCCGGCGTATAAGACGACCCCCGACTTTTAAGAAGATTTTCAGGGGTTAAAAAGTCGTCTTATACGCCGGAAAATACGGTACACTTTAAATTAATACAGAAAAAAGTTGTTACTTAAAGATACAGAATTTTAAATATTTTGAGCAGAATTTCCCTAGAAATTCACTGTAAGAGTGTCCCTTCCACTCGCTCTCCCTACACCCCTGGCCACTTTGCCCTCTCAGGCCCCAACTCCTCCACCTGGCAGTATCTCTCCCCTCCACCTCTAAGCTCAACCCCTACCACTCTATCACCACTCCCCGTTCTCAGTACTGTCCCTCACACAGGCTACCTCTGTCCCTCCCTCTCTCACACAACATGCTCCCTCTCTCTAGTGCACATACACACACCCTTATACAGGCTCCTTCACTCTCTTGCACATACACACATCCCCTCATACAGGGTCCCTCTCTCTTGCATGCACAATCTCACAAGCTCCCTTTCTCTCTCACGCATAGATCCTCACACAGGCTACCTATGTCTCTCTCTCACGTACTCTTTCACACAGGCTCTCTCTCACATATACACAATCCTTTCACACAGACCAGCACCCTCATATACACAGGATCCCTTTTTCATACACACCAGCTCCCAATCTCTCATACACATACACATTGCTTCACAATCTCCTCATATAGGCTCCATTTCTCTGGCACCCACACTCAACACCCCCCTGCTCACCCTTCCTGGTCTCTCTCATACTCCCCTGCTCTCTCTCCCACCCTTCTGCTCACCCCCCTGCTCTCTGTCTCTCACCCCTCCCCCTCCTCCATCCTAATCTCTCATCCTCCCCTCCCCCTCCTCTCTCATACCCCTTCCCTTCCTCTCTCTCTCATACCCCCTCCCCTACCCCTTCTCACCTCCCTTCCCTCCACTCCCTCACTCCCCCTCCCCTCTCTCACAAACCTCTCCCCCCTCTCTGACCCCCTCTCACACCCACACACTTCTCTACATAAATTCATGCTCACCGGGGCTTTAATCTTTGCCGTAAGTGGAAGGTGTCCCGAGGCACGCTGGGGCCTTCATGTTCGCCGTGACTGGCATGCCAGGGGCCTTCATCTTCACCGTGGTGTTCTCCTGTTACCCTCGTCGGTCGCAGACAGCTGCGACTGCTCTTGCTCACCTCTTTCTTCACAGCATTGACTCCATTGGGAAGACTTGCGGCCTCCGCCAGCTATTGCCGGCCTGCCTATCACTCCCAGGCCTCCCTGGACGGCACGGACGCTGATGACCACCATCTTGCCCTCGAAATCCCTTAGGCGCACGCACGCACGGGCCAGTCTTTAGCACATCATGGCGGGAACCTCGGGGGCGTCCCCTCCGGATGATTTCATTCCACCAGGACCCTTAAGCCGGCTAGCTCTGTTTACCAACAACTTGGTAACGAGTTCCCTCATTGCTGAATCCTCTTCACTCATTACGGACTTCCCGTTCCAGTTGCTGCCTCTCTGGTGTGAGACGCTCTGGGTACCTGCTCCTCGGGGGCCTGCTCCTCGTCTCTTGCTATCCGCTCCTCGGAGGGCCTAATGCCTTGGACTGCTACCTGCCCCGTTCCCCGGGATTTCTCTTGGAGCCTTCGCTACTGTGAGTACCTCCGCTCTGTGGACCACTACCGTACCATCTCTACTGAGGAACCCTCACCAGCGTACCCTGCTCCAAGGACCACTACCGTGCCATCTCTACTGAGGAACCCTCACCAGCGTACCCTGCTCCAAGGACCACTACCATGCCATCTCTAGAGAGGAACCCTCATCGTGTACCCCGCCCTGTGGACCACTACCGTGCCATCTCTAGTGAGGAGCCTCATTGGTGTACCCCGCTCTGCGGACCATTGCCGTGTCTTCACTACAGAGGTATTCCCTCTGGGTATACCCCACCACACAGACTCTGAGACTTTCTCCTGCACTCCCGCTCCACGGGCAGTGCCTCTCTATTTCTTAATAAAGACTCTAGCCTATAGCTGTGTCTGATGTCAACTGAGACCTTGCCTCCCGATGGTGAGGCTCACAGGCTCCTCCCTGTGGGTTGTACCATCTCTCACCTCGGTCCCGGGCCCACATACCTACAAATCCTAACACTCCATTCGTGGCATGCCGGGGTCTCTGCCATTTTCTGAACAGAATTTGGCAATTCTGTGCGGGGGGGGGGAATTCTGTGCAAATTCTATGCTCCGCAGTAGCGCAGAATTCCCCCAGGACTACCCTCCCCTTCAACACCTCCTTTTTTTTTTAAAGCTTATTTAAAATCAGGGCAAAAAAAAAAAAAAGAGAAAGGGTTTTAGTGTTACACACACACAGAATTATCCTTTTGGGTACTGAGGGCACTATCTGAGGGTATCAGGTACCAAGGAGTTGCTGGCTGCTTGGTATCGTAGCTTCTGAAGGCCAGGCCCCCAAGTGCCACTCTTATTAATAAGAGATTGCAGCCTCTTCGCTGCAGCCAATCCAGAATCTGCTCTCAAAATCAACTTTCAGTTCCAACACTCTCACCCCCCCCCCCCCCCTCTCCTGACACACACACCTATCCCCACCTCGAGTCGCACCACTGGTTCTCCATCGCTCTTCTGAATGGCAACAGACTTCAAGAGAGCTGCCATGAACATTAAGAGAGTAATTCCCAAGGGTGTGCAGAGCTCAGCACATACACGCGAAAGCTGGTGCATCCCAAGTCATGCCTGGAGTTCATATATCGTGCAGCCGGAGCTACGTAGCTCTGCTTCAAAAGCACGCATGTATGCTTCTTACACGTTTTTAATACAGGGATCTGTGTACTTTCTGCACCTCTTGGAAAACATTTACAGTTTAACCAGCCCTCAGTTTATGCTCAGAGCCAGGTATTTTATGAAGTTGGCTGACGTACGCCCGTATCTCGTTTTTTGAAAATACCCGCTTGCGCGTGACTTCCAAGCAGCAGCTCGTCTACACCTCCACCAGGTCACCCATACCCTTCGCCACTGGCTCCAGATGCCCCCCCCCACACACACACACACACATACACAAGTAAACTGCAGACAAAAGAGAAGCCAGATTTAATTTCTTCAACTTGACTAGCAGGGGTGCATGTCTGATGTAAACTTGTGCTCCGTTTGTGAAATACAGAACTTGTGTGCACACTTCCAAGCCCCACCCCAGAACACCCTCGAAACTCTGTTTTTTTGTGCGCGTGGCAGCGACAGTACATGCATCCTCCTGCTCACCCGAAAACTGGCTTTCTATGCACAGAGGCTACTTACAAACATATACAGCAATTTTACATGCATAACCCCCAGGGAAGTCTTTGAAAATTCACCCTAGATGTATTGCACTTGTGCCATTAAATATATGAATGTATGTATGTATACCTCCAGAGAACATGCTGTCATGAATCGTAGCAAAACCAACAACAGCAGAGAACCAATCACCACAGCCCTAGCCTAACCTCGCTCTGGTTCTTCCTGCAGGTAGAGCCATGAGTTAGGGATAAGCTGTCCCCTCCGCACACAGATGAGGTATTTAAAAGGCGTGCTTGCAAGGAACTTGCACATGAGCAAAGCCAAGAGCAGCTTGCAATAGGGAGGAAATGGATGAGAGCTTCCTGCTGGGCCTGATAGTCACCTGCGGGCCTTGTTCACCACAGGAGGCCTTGTGCCTGAGGACTCCCTGCAGGAGACCGGGGAAGGCGCTCTTTCCTGTCACGCGCCTTTTCCTTAGATGGCGCAGACAGGATTGCAGGCTCAGTTTCTACAAACTTTCAGGAAATGCCCGCACACTTGGGCCGATGCAATAAGACGCACGCTGAAAACAGGCACTCTTACTGCATGCACGGTTTCCAAACGCACATGCAGCCACATCCCCTGGGCACCCGATGCAATCTTTAAACGATGGCATTAAAAAGGGCGCCTTAAGAGAGAACTGAGCGCCTGTAGCACTCAATAGCTTCTTTCATCGGGTGCCCAACTGCAGTGGGCGCTCAATCCGAGCGTCCGTTTTCATCCAGCTTCTTTTTTGGCTATGATTCACTTCAGCAACCTCAGCAAAACATTCGGTCCCCCATGCTATGGCCGTCCAAACTGTGTGGCCATAAGAAAAGTTTTTATTTTTTTTAATGAAGGAAAAATATACAATTATTTTTGTCCACTGCAAGCAGTAAATTAAAAGTGTCACAATGATACTAAGGGGGAGGACACACTTATTTATTTATTTATTTATTAGTAGTATTTTGGATACCGGCATTCATGTAGAACATATCACGTCGGTTTACATTAATGGGCAAATATCAGTTAAAACATTTGCAATTCAAAATTGGCAATCTAAGGACCAAACTAATGGTCCTTAGAAGACTAAAACCCTTATTAAATCAGGAACACGTTCATAGAGTATTACAAGCATTAATATTTGCCAGCACAGACTACTGTAACACACTTTTCCTAGGATTACCATACACCACAATCAGGCCACTGCAAATACTACAGAACTCGGCTGCCAGAATACTTACTGGTAAAGGCAGAAGAGATCATATCACCCAGACACTTGCAGATTTACACTGGCTCCCAATAGAACAGAGAGTTCAATTTAAAACACTATGCACAGTTCATAAACTAATAAATGACGAAAATGCTGACTGGCTAAACACCGCACTACGATTACATGTCCCTCAAAGAAATCTCAGATTGGCCAATAAAGCTCTGCTAACCATACCCTCAGTCAAAACAGCAAAGTTAACCCAAGTTAGAGAGAGAGCACTATCTCTGGCAGGACCATTATTATGGAACTCATTACCACTCGAGCTAAGACTAATGAAAGATTTAAAACTCTTCCAAAAAGGCTTAAAAACATGGCTCTTCAAAAAAGCATTTCACAGTGAGGTAGCGGAATAACAACACACACAAAGCAGAAAGTCACCAATAAAAAGCAGAATTGTTTATTTTTATTCTTTTCTCACAATTAAGTATTAAATTAGAAAAACAGTTAATCGTAAATGGTAACCACACCCATTCCCCATTTAGAGTATATTATTGAATTATGTAACCGTATAATAATGGCACCCTATGGATAATTTAGAAACCAAACTAAACATATTTGTGCCTAACTGTAAACCGTTCTGATGGGGCACTACTAAACGACGGTATAGAAAAGTTTTAAATAAATAAATCTACAATATAATTACATAATTTCAACTTGTCATAAAATCTCTTAAATAAGCGACTAAAATCAATTCTTAAAATTAAAATCATAAAAACATATAAAAATAAAAACAAGTGAAATGAAATTCAGATATCGTTATTGAAAGGTTTGGTTAAAAAGCCATGTTTTAACTCCTTATCACAACACAGAAAGCCTATTTTGTAATGTTTTTCATGAGCCCCTGACTGCAAGCTGACTTTACTCCACCTCCAAGGCTGCCACATTAAAAACTGTGTGCTGGGCACCCAGCGCTTTCCTGCACTGGGAGTAACAGCTAAGGTCCTCATCTACATGTTAAATAATTCTAACAGTAGGGCACGCACGTTTTGGATGCACTAAGCTCCTTCCTGCATCCGGTGCTGGTCTAGTGCGTCCAAAATGCACTTCCAATCGCCTGTAAACCCATGTGCTAGGCTGGGCACATTTTATTGCATTGGCCCTAAAGTATGATAATCCCCGATGCTGCAAAGCTGCCGAGGGGCCCAGTTCAGGTGGGTGACTGTTGGGGCCCCCTGCTGGTGTTTATTTTATTTATTTATTTATTTATTTATTATTTTTGTTATACCGAGTTTCATGATAGGGATCACATCAACCCGGTTTACAAATAACAATGTGTGCAAAGTATAGCGTAACGTAATAAATATTTCCAATACAAATTTGAACTTTAAATACAGAGAATCAATTAAAAGGTGTGAGAAAGTTACAATATAACAGGGAAAATTAACTTGGAACTGGAAGAGGGGAGAGGTTAAACAATGCAATATTTACATTTATTTGAACTTATTTGTTTGAACTTATTTGTTTGAACTTATTACCTCAAAACATTGTAGGAAGCAGTGACTAGACAGCCCACATTTGAAATTAATACTTCAGGTACCAGAATGCACCAGGAGAGGGAGGTCAGAATGCCAGGACTGGATTGAGCCTTCCTTCAGGAACCAGATCACCTGGCAGTGCTGCTCCCTGTGATAAAGTTTCCCCTTGGCCACCAGCAAACATTCAAATACCAAATGCAATGGATCCTGGGAGTTGTAGTCCTCTTAGTTAGTTTGCAAACTCCAGAATGCACTGGGGGCAGGAATGACAAAGAAAAGTGCAGGCCGGTTTGGTCTCTTGTTGCTACAAGAGGTTAAGCAGAGAGGCATGTAAGGAATGTCTGCTGGGACTGCTGGAGAAGCTCAGGGTGGGCATGGCAAGGCCAGGGCTCGCACGATTTCCACTCCTTCCCTGGTGCACTTGGCTGGGATCCCAGCACTGCTCCAGCTGTTCAGTGGGTTGGAAGAACCAATCAGTATTGCAGAATCCATGCAGGTAAAGGTTTGGGCAGTTTATATCTGCTCTGAAGGCAGAGAGATGCATATCCCCCCCCCCCATCAGTGAAAGTCCTGCCTGTGAGGACTAAAGGGGGTGTCTGTCTTTCTGTGAGCACGGTGTCTGCAGTTGGAAGTGACCATGGGTGAGTCAGGCCTTCAGGGGAGTCAGGGTTTGAGGTGCGAGAGGGCAAGGGGAGATTCATTGCATACTCCAAAGACTTCTCTTTCCCTTCCAGTCAGGGATGGAGAAACAGTGATGTGGGCCCTAGGGTAATAAAGGTCATTGGCCCCCCAACCACATATCCGAGGATAGGGGAGAGGGCTGCGGGCCCTTGGGCACTGCCCTGTTGCATGAATGGTCAGTCTGCCAGCTTCTTCTAGTCCATGTTGGACCATAAATGTATCCCCCAACGCAAGGACCATAAACCATAGCCTCAAGAAGAAAAAAAAAATCTTCTGTCCTTAATACACAGGGTCCTCCTGATTAGTCAAGTTTAACCTCACCAAAAGGTCTGTGGGGAGGGGCTTAGAACCCCCCCTGCTGGCCTCATTCTTCCTAAGCATCTGTGTCTCCCTTGCCAGGGATTCCCTGGAGGGCGATATTACATGGGGGTTATGGCCGATGCAATAAAGTGAACGTAAAAAACGCGCGTCCAAACTGGGTGTCCGGTTTTAACGCGCGCACATCCACCTCTCCTGGGCACCCGAACGGACGTGCTAGGGACAAATTGTGCGTCCTTAGCGTCGGGCGCGGGTTACCAAAACGGCTGCTAAATTTTCGAGCGTCCGTTGTAGCCCACGGCAGCAAATTTACTGGCACAATACACAAGCAGAATATACATGGCCTGGAGCGGGCGTACCGTGCGCCCAGAAATTGGTTTTTTTCCCTGAAGCCTTTTTTTTTCAGGATGCAGCTTGCTGTGGTTCCCCCTCCTTGTATCCTGATGATCCTAGGTAGGGGTAACCACGGAAAAGCAGTCTTTTTTTCTTGTTTAAGTAGACCCCCATGGACGCATGGCGGGCGGACAATTTGACAGGTTAAAAAGTGCACCTTGGGCGCACGGCGATTTTTTGCATTGCGAGGTAATAGATAATAGCCACATCTGCACGTGCTGAGCGCTATTAGCTGCGCCTTTGTTTGGAGGCGCTGATCCCCTTATTGCATGGGGGTTATGGACACGCGTCCAGCCGCTCGTTAGCCGGTGCGCTGGGCTGGGCGCACTTGATTTCATCGGCCTGATAGTGTGGAAAGGCTTCACAGAGCTCTCTTGTTGCGTGGGAATGCTTAGATCCATGGGTGGGGACAGCAGCGCTGACTCATCGCATTGCCCTGAGGGTGCAAGATCCAGGCTGCTCCTCTCCCTCGCCTCTCTCTTTCTTCCCTCCTTTGAGCTGAGAGGGAAATAAAGCGACTTGCCCAGAAAATCCGTGGCGCTGCTGGGATTAGAACCCTGGGCATCTGCAGGTCCTGCATTTTTTCATGTCCATGGCTCACACCTCCTCTTCCACCATCAATCCAGAGGAAGAAAGGTTAAGGAAAACTCAAGAGCGAGTGTGCAAGGAGATAGGGATGGGATTCTCGCCTGGGGGCTTCAGGTTTCACGGCTCTGCACACCGACACGGCGTTTCCTAAACACAGGTGCTAGTGACCCCACCGTCGGCGTTTCAGGATATCCCATAATGAATATGCATGAGATATGTCTGCATACATTGGAGACTACCAATATATTCATTATGTGATTGTGGGGGAGGACCATGGGATAGTCCTAGCCGGAAGTCGCCATCCCGTGCTCCTGCTCCTTGACTGCCGGAGGGGTTAAGACAGAAGGCCCGTCCAGAGCCTGCCATCTTATCGGAGCCCGGCCCCTCGGCACACACCTGCAGGCTCGGAATGTGAACGCTGGGCCCAGACAGCGTTGTTAGGCGTCGTCTGGCGCAAGGGTGGGGCCCCCTCCTCCTCCCCTCCCCCTGACATTCAAATCATAACAAGCTCAGCTCTGCCCAGGGCCCTGCGCAAGATGAGACCCGAGGTGTCCCTGCCTTCTTTAATCTGCACATTCCGGTTTCTGCTGAGAGAGAAAGAGGTCACCAGCGTGGGAAGGCGGGCCGGGGAAACGGCAGCCGACCCCCTTGCCACTAGAGCTGCTGACTGGGTCGGTTCCTGCAGCTCAGGCTGACCTGGGCCTGGTTCTGCCCCCTGCAAGAAATTGGAGCTACAAATCCCTGCATTGGGGGTCAAACCAGGCCTGGATCTCCCTGATCAGTGGTAATGACTGGGTAAATGTAACATCAGGACATGCTAGAGACATAAAGTTCCTGGATATAATAAATGACTGCTTCATGGAGCAATTGGTTCAGGAACCAACAAGAGAGGGAGCTATTTTAGATTTAATTCTTAGTGGAACGCAGGATTTGGTGAGAGAGGTAAAGGTAGTGGGGCCACTTGGCAACAGTGATCATAACATGATCAAATTTAAACTAATAACTGGAAGGAGGACAGTAAGTAAATCTTCAGCTCTAACACTAAATTTTAAAAAGGGAAACTTTGATAAAATGAGGAAAATAGTTAGAAAAAAACTGAAAGGTGCAGCTGCAAAGGTTAAAAGTGTTCAACAGGCATGGACATTGTTTAAAAATACAATCCTAGAGGCGCAGTCCATATGTATTCCACACATTAAGAAAGGTGGAAGGAAGGCAAAACGATTACCGTCATGGTTAAAAGGTGAGGTGAAAGAGGCTATTTTAGCCAAAAAAAACATCCTTCAAAAATTGGAAGAAGGATCCATCTGAAGAAAATAGGATAAAACATAAGCATTGTCAAGTTAAGTGTAAAACATTGATGAGACAGGTGAAGAGAGAATTTGAAATGAAGTTGGCCATAGAGGCAAAAACTCATAATAAAAACTTTTTAAAATATATCCAAAGCAAGAAAGCTGTGAGGGAGTCGGTTGGACCATTAGATGACCGAGGAGTTAAAGGGGCTCTTCGGGAAGATAAGGCCATTGCAGAAAGACTAAATGAATTCGTTGCTTCCATGTTTACTAATGAGGATGTTGGGGAGATACCGGTTCCGGAGATGGTTTTCAGTGGTGATGAGTCAGATGAACTAAACAAAATCACTGTGAACCTGGAAGATGTAGTAGGCCAGATTGACAAACTAAAGAGTAGCAAATCACCTGGACTGGATGGTATGTATCCTAGGGTACTGAAGGAACTGAAAAATTAAATTTCTGATCTATTAAAATTTGTAACCTATCATTAAAATCATCCATTGTACCTGAAGACTGGAGGGTGGCCAATGTAACCCCAATATTTAAAAAAGGCTCCAGGGACGATCCGGGTAACTATAGACCAGTGAGCCTGACTTCAGTGCCGGGAAAAATAGTGGAAACTATTCGCAAGATCAAAATCATAGAGCATATAGAAAGACATGATTTAATGGAACAAAGTCAACATGGATTTACCCAAGGGAAGTCTTGCCTAACAAATCTTCATTTTTTTGAAGAGGTTAATAAACATGTGGATAAAGGTGAACCAGTAGATGTAGTGTTTTTGGATTTTCAGAAGGCGTTTGACAAAGTCCCTCATGAGAGGCTTCTTCGAAAACTAAAAAGTCATGGAATAGGAGGTGATGACCTTTCGTGGATTACAAACTGGTTAAAAGACAGGAAACAGAGAGTAGGATTAAATGGTCAATTTTCTCAGTGGAAAAGGGTAAACAGTGGAGTGCCTCAGGGATCTGTACTTGGACCGGTGCTTTTCAATATATATATATATAAATGATCTGGAAAGGCATACGACGACAGTGGCGTAGCGAGGGGTGGGCGGCCGCCCCGGGCGCCGGGTCTAAGGGGGCGCCAAAAAGCTATTTAAATAAAAAAATTAATTAGTATTTTAAGCCCAGATGTAAGTGTTGTTGAATACTGGCAGATCGTCTTTTTTTTGTTTGTTTTGTTATGAGAGATTTATAGTAATGGTCAGGGGCGGATTGACCTATCGGGGGATCGGGCATCCCCCGGTGGGCCGGTCTACCTGGTCACGTGGTCTTGTCCGCGTGGCTCTTCTTCAGCCCAGCCTCAATGCCTTCGCCAAGCCGGCAGGGGCCGAAGAAATACAAATCGAGGCCGGCGGGGGCCGAAGAAAAGAAGATCAGCCAGCGGTGCGCGGGCCAAAGAAATGAAGATGGGAACCTCCCAGCCAGCCCCCGCTGGAGAAATTAAAATCGAGGCTGGCGGCGGCCGAAGAAAAGAAGATGGGCGCCTCCCAGCCAGCCTCAAGTGGGGTCGACTGGGCAGCGCCCATCTTCTTTTCTTCGGCCCCCGCCGGCCTCGATTTTAATGTCTTCGGCCCCCGCCGGAGACCAAGAGGGCCGAAGACATTAAAATCAAGGCCGGCGGGGGCCGAAGAAGTGAACACCGGTCTGCTAACCGCCGCCGGAGACCAGCTGTTCAACCTTGGATCGGAAGGGTGCTTCTGTGTGTGAGAAAGGAGCGGTGTGTGTGTATGAGAAAGGATGTTACCATCAATTTTTACGCAAGATGCAAATCATTGATGGAGGGAGGGGGCGCCGAAGAAGTCTCTTGCCCCGGGCGCCAAATTGTCTAGCTACACCACTGTACAACGAGTGAGGTTATCAAATTTGCGGATGATACAAAATTATTCAGAGTACTTAAATCACAAGCAGACTGTGATACATTACAGGAGGAACGTGCAAGACTGGAAGATTGGGCATCCAAATGGCAGATGAAATTTAATGTGGACAAGTGCAAGGTGTTGCATATAGGGAAAAATAACCCTTGCTGTAGTTACACGATGTTAGATTCCATATTAGGTGCTACCACCCAGGAAAAAGATCTAGGCATCAGAGTAGATAATACATTGAAATTGTCGGCTCAGTGTGCTGCAGCAGTCAAAAAAGCAAATAGAATGTTAGGAATTATTAGGAAGGGAATGGTTAATAGAATGGAAAATGTCATAATGCCTCTGTATCGCTCCATGGTGAGACCGCACCTTGAATACTGTGTACAATTCTGGTCGCCGCATCTCAAAAAAGATATAGTTGCGATGGAGAAGGTACAGAGAAGGTCAACCAAAATGATAAAGGGGATGGAACAGCTCCCCTATGAGGAAAGGCTGAAGAGGTTAGGGCTGTTCAGCTTGGAGAAGAGACGGCTGAGGGGGGATATGATAGGTCTTTAAGATCATGAGAGGTCTTGAACGAGTAGATGAGACTCGGTTATTTACTCTTTCGGATAATAGAAGGACTAGGGGGCATTCCATGAAGTTAGCAAGTAGCACATTTAAGAATAATCGGAGAAAATTCTTTTTCACTCAACGCACAATAAAGCTCTGGAATTTGTTACCAGAGGATGTGGTTAGTGCAGTTAGTGTAGCTGGGTTCAAAAAAGGTTTGGATAAGTTCTTGGAAGAGAAGTCCATTAACTGCTATTAATCAAGTTTACTTAGGGAATAGCCATTGCTATTAATTGCATCAGTAGCATGGGATATACTTAGTGTTTGGGTAATTGCCAGGTTCTTGTGGCCTGGTTTGGCCTCTGTTGGAAACAGGATGCTGGGCTTGATGGACTCTTGGTCTGACCCAGGATGGCAATTTCTTATGTTCTTATGAAGCAGGATGGCAGTGCAGATCCATGGTAAATAAACCAGGGGTGGGCAACTCTGGTCCTGAGTCCTGCAAACCGGTCTGCTTTTCAGGATCTCCACCATGAATATGCATGAGATAGATTTGCATACAAATCTCATGCTTATTCATGCTGGATATCCTGAAAACCTGACTGGCTGGGTGTGTCCCGAGGACGGGGCCCGAGAACAGCTGTGCTAATTAAGTAGGGGTGCAGAGTGACAGAAATGGCAGCCCTTGCTGTTTTACTCTCCCTCCCTCCGTTGGGTGCCTCAGACTGTATTAATAAATGTTGACAGGACAGTGCCAGGAAAGGCTTCTGATGACAAACAGCACAGGAAGCACATGCTGCACTTTCTTGCATGATGGATGGGGAGCAGAAAATTAGAAACAGCTTTTGGAAATGTTTGATGCGGTGATGAAATTGAACAGGAAAACACGATAGTAGATAGGCAAATTTCTCATTCTAACTGCAGTAGCACAGACCCTACTCAATGCTTGGCTTTTCGCCGAGGACTGAGAAGGTGATGGGCATCTGGAACAGACTTCCAGTTAAGCCAAGCCACCCTTTAGTCTTGGATCCCTCTTTCCCACGGGAGAGTTCAAAGCAGGTTACAAGAATGCAACAAGCACTGCAGATCCAATATCAAGATATGACAAATATAGAAAATATTGCAGGTTTCGGAGGTATTTAGAGCCCGACCAGAAGCAGAATTTGAGCACGCAGGGCACAGGACCATAGTAGCAGGAATGGAGATCACCCACACATGGAGTAAGCACAGGCCGATTCTGTAAAACGTGCGAGAGAGCCGGTGCTCCGTGTTGAGCGCCCGCTCTCTCAAGCACTATTTAAATGAGCGGTCGCGCTAATAAGGAGGCACTAGGGACAATAGTGCATCCCTAGCGCTTCCTTATTAGCGGTAGAGGCGGCAGCGAGCGGGCTTGGCCGCACATTTTACTTTCAGTATCCCAGGCGACTAATAGGCTCATCAACATGCATTTGCCTTTTCTAGGGACAGTGTCCAGGTTTTGCCTCTACCACCTCCCCCTAGGAGGCTTTTTCATGCACCCACCTCCCTTTATGCAAAAGAAATATTTCCCTACGTTACGGCCGATTCTTGCGCCCTCCAGGCCCGTGTTGTATTCTAGAAAGTTTTTCCTACCAAAAATGTATTTTTCTGCTTTAATGATACAATGCAGAAAAGTGCATGCAGGCACCGCGGGGGGACGGGACATGTAGTGGGCAGGCTTTCTGGCAAAGGACACTGGTAGGAAGATTTCTGGAAGGGAAGGGCAGAGAAGGAAGAATGCTGTAGTCATTAAGCGAGATGCAGGGAGATATTTTTTGCTCAGGGTCACGCACAGAGTCAGTGTCTGACTCAGGAAGTTTGGGGATGCAGGACTGGATCTCACAACTCCTGCTGATCTGAATTTCCAGGCCTCACCTTAGCACAAAGAGAGACGCTCCCCTCCCAGGCTTCCTCCACCCTGGCCAGCAGGATCTGTACAATAGCAGCCACAGCGCTCAATTAAGGGCATGATTCATCTTCTGCCTCTCGTTAGGAAGAGCTGGGAGTGAAACTCATTAAGCACCCATGATTACAGCAAGCAAATACCGGAGGCTACAGCCCCTAACCTCTCTCCCCTGGCATTTCCCCAGGGCAACGCACACCTCCTGGCTGCACTCACATCACCTCCGGCGTTCGCAGGACTCAGAGAGGGGAATGTAAAAAGAAAAAAAGGGGGGATCTCCCTATCTCCCCACATTCCTTGATTGAAAGAGTAACGCTCCAGCACCCCGGCTTTCATTCCTTTACTACGCCAGATCATCGGCGCCCTTCTAGTGCAGAGATCAAGGGGGGAACCAGGGGCAGGGCTGACGCTTGCCCTGTAACTCCCAGTCCACAGACTGCAATTGGGTCACTCTCTGAAAGAGCAGAAAGCCTCTAAAATCTCACTCCTTAGTGGCTGCACGAGTGGGGAGATGAGGAGGCAGGGCAGATGCAGGGATTAGAACCCTGAGCTGGAGAGGGGGCTGGTGTTATTGAGGCACTTAGAGGCCATAGAAGAGTGGTTGAACACAGACAGTCCCTCTCTCGGCCTGGACCTGGGGCTCCTCCAGCAAGGGAGGAGCGTGCAGATTAAAACGGGCTAAGACCTTAGACCTCGCTGGTCCTGGGGAGGTGCATTCAGAACCTGAAGTTAGGGAGGCTGGGTAGCCGCCTATAGCGTTGCCTCCTGCTGGCTGTGTGCTACATTGGCAAGTAGTAGTGCGGCTTCCCTACATAACAGATGCCACGCTGGGTCAGAGTAAGAGTCCATCGAGTTCAGCATCCTGTCCCTGACATGGCCAGTCTGGGTCTCCTAGAAGTACTCGGCCAATTCCAACATGAAAGTACGGCAGCTATGTCACTAAATCCCATTCTTCCTCCTTGGGAGAATGAAACTCCTGTCTGATTTCTTTTCATTGGGAGTGATGGCACGTAAGCCGTTAAAGCGGACTAGCCACCGGGATACCTTCTCTGCCACCAACTAATTCATGGCAAGTCTCTTCATCTCCCTGTGCCTCAGACCCTTCAGCTGTACCCAAGCAAAGGCAAAGTGCATACGTTCCCTACAATCCCATACTCCCACGGCCCCAGCCAGAAATCTCCTCACCCAGCCCAACATGCACGAGGGCTGAGAAATGGCTGCTGCCATGCTTAGCCACTTACAGAGGTCTGCCAGCAGCCCTAGCCCATGGCTTCTGCAATCACCTGGCAGCTACGTGTGCCAACCACTCGCAAAAACATAGGGTAGCCAAAGCAAACCACCGTGAGGTGCTGAGCCTCTGCGGAAAGGTCTTAGACATCTTGGAACGGAGCTGGGCCATCCTGCAGTCGTGACACAAAAAATAAATGAACAGTGGACCCCAGTGTTTCGCCCATGTCCAGCCTCTGCCTCTGGAAGGCAGCTTGAATTGGTCGTAGGAACAGAAGATAAAAACAGCTCAGGCTAGGCCCTGCTCAAAATTTCAAACAAGATTGAAGGTGCACTTTTTCTTTTGCTCTTATTCCTAACCTGCAGTCCAGGGCTGGATGTGCCTGCTGATAACTTGGGGCATGAGGACCAGGATTGTTAGGAGGCAGGTGGGAGCACAAGCGATCACGTATGGGAGTCACATGTTTGCGTGGGAGTAGGCAGCTTGTCTGGGAGGGTTCAGTGAGTCACTGCAACACACGGCCGCCACGCCCCACGCCGGGACAGGGAAGGCAACTGAAGCAAACTTCAGAGATCCATCCTGGCAGCAGCAGCAAATCGCAGTCCTGGGCAGGTCACTGTGCAGAGCAGGCCGGGCCTGTACGGCATTATATCCCCCCCTCCCACCTGCAGGAGAGAGAAGTCACTGCCAACCCACAGCATGGGGGGATCGCTGCAACCAGCGTCAAACCTGCTCATCACCATGAGAGCCAACCAGAAAATAAAGCCTCCTTGTATGTTAGTGGGGGTGAGGGAGGTCTTAGGGCCAATTATCTTGAGAGGAAGAAGCTTCTGATAGATAAGAATTCCCCAACTCCTCCGGGAATGAAATATTAAATCAAATACCTTGGCCCCAGAGGCACAGGGAGAGGTCACTCAGGGGCAGAGGCTCTCCAAACTCACATCCCAGGGCAGCTCCTGATTCACACTGGGCCCTCTCTGCTTTCTCGGGCCCTTGGGCCACACTGGCACCCTGTGGGCAAGGGGAGAATGCACAGAGGCCTGAAACCTCTGCTGCTCTGTAAACCTTTACAAACCAATCATCCCGATACCTCCATTCAATAGAGAAAGTAGCAGCCCTCCTTACTGAGCAGCCTGCCGGTCACGTGCGCCCTGTGACAAGGTGGGACAGTTGTTACTTTGCATCAGGAACTTTGAACAGGGCAAGCCCAAAAGGGATTCATGCCAAGCAGCATACAGGAGGTTGTTTCAGAAGCTTCTCTGCTGAAGTCAGACAGACCTTTTCCCACTAGCTGCAGAGCGCAGAAAGCCGCAGGGAGCTGCCGCGGGCACTCTTCACTGCCCGTCCACCACGGAGGGGGTACAGGAAGTCAAATACAGAACCTCGGATTGGGAGGACGTAAGCTCTTCAGGGAGAGCACCTGGCACCATGTGCTATGTGGCAGAGGGTGAGAGCAGGCCATTCCTGTTCCTTATCACATTTACTGGCAATGCTACGTGATCAAAAAGCACAGATAAACTCACCCTCCCAACGCTTCTTTCAAGCATGAGCGAAAGGAAAGCGAGACGTATAACTGAATTCTGAATATTTCTAGGAAGGGACCATAGCTCAGGCTGAAGCCTTGCCCACTGGCCCTACAGCTCCTAGGTCAGCGCCTGCAGGCCTGCGATCTCAGGCGTCTCAGTCCTGAGTGGGCCTTCCGTGAGCTACTGAACGCGGCTTTACTCACAGCTCCGTGGTTCATGGCACCTTAGACCTTACAGCGGGTTCTTTTAATCCTAAACTAGCAAAAAAAAAAAAAAAGATTTGACCAGAGCCATTAAAAGGTTTCTGGGTCTGTCGTCTCATGCACCTCACCAAATGAAGGATAAAACTGTGACTCCCTCCCTCTGTGGGCTGGCACAAGGTATTTAAGAGAGAAATTAAGGTGCACTCAGCATTTCCACAGAAAATGAGCCGGAACAAGGGCAGGCACTGATGCTTCCAAGGCCAGAGCCACCCCAAACAAGTTGGGTCCCTTTACACTGGAAGGGGGGGAGGGGAGGCTGTAGCTGCTTTCGCCCCATGGCCAAACCCACGGGCCTCCTCTGGGTCTTGCAGCGCCACCTGCTGGCAGGTAGAGGAATCAACTGTCAAAGTCTCAGGGAAAAGAAGCTCCCTGGAAAGGAATACGATGAGTGAGGTGATCAAATTTGTGGATGACACAAAATTATTCAGAGTAGTTAAATCTCAAGCGGATTGTGATACATTACAGGGGGACCTTGAGAGACTGGAAGATTGGGCATCCAAATGGCAGATGAAATTTAATGTGGACAAGTGCAAGGTGATGCATATAGGGAAAAATAACCCTGGCTGTAGTTACACAATGTTAGGTTTTATCTTAGGGGTTATCACCTAGGAAAGAGATCTAGGCGTCATAGTGGATAATACATTGAAAGAGTCAGCTCAGTGTGCTGTGGCGATCAAAAAAGCAAGCAATGTCAGAATTATTAGAAAAGGAATGGAAAATAAAACAATGGATGTCATAATGCCTTTGTATCGCTCCATGGGGAGGCCGCACCTTGAATACTGTGTACAATTCTGGTCACCGCATCTCAAAAAGGATATAGCTGCACTGGAGAAAGTGCTGAGAAGGGCAAACAAAATGATAAGGGGCGTGGAACGGCTGCCCTATGAGGAAAGACTAAAGAGGTTAGGGCTGATCAGTTTGGAGAAGAGACAACTGTGGGGGGATACAAAACCATGAAAGGACTTGATTAAATTACTGTAAATTGGTTATTTCCTAGCGTGTAGCCAGATGGACTCAGGACCAGTGGGTTATGTGCTCTTCTGCTAGCAGATGGGAGACGGAAAAAGACCAGGGGGCACTCCATGAAGTTAGCAAGTAGCTCATTTAAAACAAATTGAAGAAAATTCTTTTTCACTCAGCACATAGTTAAGCTCTGGAATTCATTGCCAGAAGATATGGTTATAACAGAGAGTGTAACTGGGTTTAAAAAAGGTTTGGATAAGTTCCTGGAGGAAAAATCCATAAACTGTTATTAGGGTAATTAATAAGCAATAGTAGCATGGGATCTTCTTAGTGTTTGGGTACTTGCCAGGTACTTGTGACCCAGATTGGCCTCTGTTGGAAACAAGATGCTGGGCTTGATGGACCTTTGGTCTGACCCAGTTCGGCATATCTTATGTTCTTAACATCCAAAATCCGAGCAGGTCATTACAACCCCTGCCCTGATTCCTGCGTCCTCCTGCTAAACAAGACAGGGGGCAATAGGTCAGCTGGAAACATAAGTGGCCTTTACTGCTCCCCTCTCCAGTGTGAAAGGTTGCATCTTCCAGAGAGGGTAACAAAACTACATGGCTCTGGCAAACCCAACTTACTGCCAAATTGGAGAAATTACTTTCCGGATAATTTCCTTTTCCTTATTGTAGCCAGATGGACTCAGGACCAATGGTTTATGCTCCCCTGACAGCAGATGGAGACGAAGTCAGGATTCAAAGCTGACGTCACCCCAGTTACTCTCCTGCAGTGACCTCAGCCATTCAATATTTTCTTCAAAAGTCACTGTGGACATACTATCGAAAAAACGTGATTTAAAATGATTACAAACAGATAACCGTAACTGTATTCAACCAATCATAAACACTGAACCCCAGTAAGAATATAGATGCCCTGATCTAGGGACTGGATGACTGTTTACCCATAATCCCTTGGAATCAATATCCACTCCACGGGCGAATCCTTGGCACCGTTCTTAGACAGTCATGGGGAGGATGCAGAATCCATCTGTCTACACTAAGGAAAACAAAATTATCAGGTAAGTAATTTCTCCATTTCCTAGCGTGTAGCCAGATGGACTCAGGACCAATGGGATGTACAAAAGCTAATCCTGATCAGGGCGGGAGGCTGCCCACAGTCCGGTTAACACTGCCCTTGCAAAGGTTGCGTCCTCCCGGGCCTGAATGTCCAGGCGATAGAACCTGAAGTGTGCAAGGAGGACTACGTTGCCTCTCGGCAGATATCGATGGGAGACGGCAGTCTAGCTTACGCCCATGAGCCTGCCTAAGCCCTAGTGGAATGAGCTTTAACCTGAAGGGGTAATAGCTTTCCTGCCTCTACATAGGCTCCCGTGACCACCTCCTTAATCCAGCGAGCTATGGTAGTCTGCGAAGACGGTTTGCCATGAGTCCTTCCACTGTGAAGGTCCAACAGGCGGTCCATCTTTTGGATCGGTTCTGAAACTTCCAGATACTGCACCAAAAGTCTATTGACTTGAGTCTGCGAGTTCCAATGTGACAGTAGTGAGCGTTGGTCGCATATGAGCCCTCGCCCACGGCACTACTTCCAGGATTGCCACCATCAAACTGAGAACTTGGAGATAGATCCACACCATCGGGCATATTGTGCTCATCAACTGACGCACTTGGGATATCAACTTCCTTATCTGCGTGGTCAGAAGTAAGACCTTGCCCTGCTTGGTGTCAAACAGGACTCCCAGATATTCCAAGGCCTGGGAAGGCTTGAGATTGCTTTTGTCCAGATTTACAACCCAGCCAAGTTCCTGAAGCAAAGAGGTCACCCTGTTGGTCATCCGGAGACTCTCTTCCACGGACCTGGCCTAGATCAATCAGTCATCCAAGTATGGGCGCATGAGGATTCCCTCTCTACTCAATGCTACCGCTAGGACCACCATAATCTTGGAAATGATTATGGTGGCAATGGCTAGGCCAAAGGGTTGTGCTCGGAACTGATAATGGCTACCCAGTACTGTAAAACGTAGGAAACGGTGTTCTTGATGGATTGGAATATGTAGGTAGGCCTTGGACAGGTTCAGGGAGGTTAAGTACTCCTCCGACTGAATGGTCATTATCACGGAGCATAGGATTTCCATGAGGAAATTATTTACTCATAGATGTCGGTTGATGCTCTTGAGGTCCGGGATGGGGGGAAAGAAACTTCCTTCTAGGGTACGATGAAATAAATGGAATAATGCCCCGTATTTTCCTGGGGCACAGGTACTAGGATTATAGCCCTCATCCTGAGGAGCCTTAAAAGAGTAGTCTCCACTGCCTGCTTCCTGTGCTGGGAGTGGCAAGGAGACATCATGAATATGTCGTGAGAAGTGCTGTGAAATTCCAGTGCATAGCCTTCTCATATGACCTCTAATACCCATTTGTCCAAAGTGATCTCGACCCACCGCTGGTAGAAGAGGGACAGTCAACCCCTTATCTCCTTGTTCCGAGGGTGGGTCGGCAAAATTTCTTTGGGGGATTTGGGACAAACCAGAACCTGAGCCTGTCCTTCTCACGACTATGAAAAGACTGAGAACTCCCAAAGGGCCAATACTTCTGAAATGTCGTTTCTGTAGGGGCAAAAACACTGGGAGCCCTTGGATTGACCCCCTCATAGGTGAAGGGCACTGTAGCTGTTTTCTTGTATCTGCTGGTAGCCGGGGTACTGGAGATTCGTCCCATTTACTGGCCAGCTTTTCCAATTCGCTTCCGAAAAAAAAGTGATCCTTTAAAGGGCATCTTTGTAAGATTTGCCTTGGAGGGTGCGTCTGCTGACCAATGCCACAGCCATAGCTATCTTCTGGCCGCCACCACTGAGGCCACTCCTCATCAGAGCCTGCATCAGCTAAAAAGGCAGCGGCAGATTCCATAACCGCTCTGGAATTCACCCCCTAGTCATCCACCTCGAGAGAGGGGTAGGCATGAACAAACTACCAGGGCACAACAAGAAGCGATCTGTAAGATCATCGCTACAGCATCAAAGGCCTGTTTAAGAATGGACTCCATCCGTCTATCGTGTGCTTCCTCCAAGGCCGCTCCTCCTTCCACTGGGATAGTTGTTCGCTTAGGGACGGCATAGACCAGCGCATCCACTTTAGGGAAATGCAAATGCTCTCTCACTGCTGGATCCAGTGGGTATAGAGTTTCTAACGCTCATCCCCCTTTAAAACTTGCTTCTGGGCCACCCCATTCCAGGTCAATCAAGTCCTGGATGGCTTCCAGTACTGGAAAGTAGCAAGAGGCTTTCCGTAGGGAAATCAGAATGGGGCTAATCTTTAGTTCCTTCATAGAGTCCCCCCCAGGAACTCCCAGCATCTTCAGGGTCTGGGAATCCAGGGCCGGCAATTTTTCTTTATGGAAAAACCATAACATGGTCCAATAGAGTTCTAAACCGGGAGGAATTTCCCCATCTTCCAAGGAATCTGTATCCTCCTCTTCATCCGTGCCCTCTGGATCCCTGCCAGGGATACCCTTGGTGAGGCGAGGCATGCCTCGGGGTCTGCCGATAGGACTGGGAGAGGGAGGGCTTACCGGCTGAGGTTCTGCCCAGACAGGGGCAAGTGAGGTAGTAGACTGCGCCTGTACGAAGGCCCTGGAAAAATTCCACCCAAGAGAAGGCGGCCGGGTCCATGCCTAGCCCAGGAGGTACTGGGGTAGGTGCCGCTGTATTTCCCTCTCCCATGGATGACCCAGTCCTGGGGTTACTCAGATCTGGGGTGCATCCAGTTAAGGCTGTGGCTGACCCATCCTCTGAATGGGAGGAGCCGGGCTTAGCAAAGTCTGGGGAGGCAAATTCTCCCTGGGCTTCCTCACATTGCTGACGTAAGTTGGAATCCAGGTCAGACTGTGCAGCCCTAATATGACGAGCAGCGCAGAGAGAAAGGTGCTCAGGTTTCTTTGCTGCTGGAGCCATTGGCAGCGGTAATTGCGTGTTCAGTAGGCTCGTGCTTAAAGTTTTATGAGCACAGATTTTGGGCACTTAGGCAGGATGCAGCGGGACGCACACACAGCCTGTGCGCCCAGCTTTACCTGTATTCTGCGTTTAGCAGGTTGTGCGCGTATGTATCTGCTTGATATTATGCGCACTGTGCTAAGTTCTATGGAGGGCAATAGGGCACGCACAAAGAAGCGCGCAAAATGGCGCCGCCATGGCCTACCACGCGGTGTGCTGACCAAGCCTAAAGTGAGGCCTAGCCCACCGGGGGCCAGTGAACCTGCTTGAAAGCCCACGTCCCCTTACCCCAATGGGATCAGCAACGATGCTGGTACGGCGCGCCGAGCAAGGAGACCGGAGGAAGTCTTACCGAAACCCCTCCAAGCATCTCTGAATTGGAAGGTACTTTTTTTTTTTTTAAACTTACCTGGGCTCAGTGCTTAGGGGCTAAGAACAGAGATGGTCTCTGGCTGAGGGGGGGGGAAGAGATCTTAGGCAGTCACCGCCGCATTCGGCTTCCTGCACCCGCTGCCTTTCAGCTGCTTCAGCAGCAAAGTTCATGCCAGGAACAGATTATCAGACCAAGGCAAACCTCTGAGGGATCTCGGAAATCGCCTCAGGAATTCTCAACTGGGGGAGGGACCTTTAGGTATCACCACAGGAGTGCGGGGGCTCAATCTTTCTCCAATTTAAATGTAGAGTTTCTCCTTCCAAAAAGAACAGCAATCCCCATTGGGAGAGGTACGTCCACCATCTGCTTGAGACTGAGAAATACTGAAGGGCTGAGGGCACTGCAGGGGTGTATGTAGTGTGATGTCAGCTTTGAAATCTGACTCTGTCTCCATCTGCTGGCAGGGGAGCATACACCCATTGGTCCCGAGTCCATCTGGCTGTATGCTAGGAAATATAAACTTTTTGGACACAGCAACAGGAGTAAAAATCTCAGATCTGTACAATCTCAGTAGCGATGGCAAATGCAAAAAAAGCAAAGATCAAAACCAAAATCACAAGAATTCACTCACCAACAGATCAGGAGGTGCAGAGGAGCGTTGGGACTCGGGAAGCACAGCTAACTTTCCTCTCATAGCGTCTGCTCTGCATAGGCACAACCTGCCTCCAGGTCACAGGCAACAGCGGAGGTCAGACCCGGCTCTCCCAGCGCCTGCTTCCCTTATGGAGAAACTCCCCAAAACCCTTTCAAGCTGGAGTCGGCCAGACAACCACCCTGCCCCAGCAACCTGCAGAGTGCCTCTACCTGGGAAAGCTGCAGTTTGGAATAATAGAGCCGACTGCGCTGTTAAACACAGCCAAAGTTACTTCTGGAAAAATAATATGGGAATCAGAGTTATGTACATTAAGTCCAAATGCAAAAACCCTAAATATATATATAATTATCTTAATGCTAATTAAAGTCATTGTTGAACCCTTAATGCCCCCCCTCCTCCCGATGATATTAATGTTGTGAAATGGGCATTTTTTTTTACAGTCTTTTATTGCATACCAGCCTGAGGCCAGTGCTCCAGGTTAAGGTGATCACCTCTTGCTTCCTGCTTCCCATTCAGAATTTGCTGGTGACATTTTACTTCTGGTTTGTATCTAATGCTTTTTTTTTTTTTTTTTGCCACAGTGAAAATCTTAATGAAAAAAAAAATCACATTAAGCCTATTTTTCAACCTGAGAGTATTTAATGGCCTTAAAGAAAAAGCATTTTGGTACCTGGCCAAGAGAATTAAATTAAATTAACAATATAACTCCCACAAGTCATTACAAAACTCTTGTGACAGTGAAAGAGAGATAAAAGCCATAGTCAAGAGCACAAGGAGTGAGTCTGATATTAGGACTTAGAAATATTTTATATAAAAAAAAAAATCTTTCCCATTTTTGTAGAAAAAAGTGTAAAATTTCGTGGCGATGGAATAATTCTCCCTGAATTTAAAATCTTAAAAATATATTTACATTTATAAATGACTGAACAAAGAGCAAAGATTATTTGAGACTTTATCTGGAAACACTGAAATAATTTTCATATTTTAATGGCTCCTTGCAGTTTTAGCATTAAAAATATTGTACAAAACTGGCGGCGACAGGGGCTTGCACAAAATAAAATCAGCGGCCCATTTGCCTGTTGGGCCACACACACAGCGTCTCTACCACATGGGTCCTGTGGTTCCCCTGCTGGCACCTGTGCCCTTCCGTGGCAGGAAACGGCCACGTGAGGAGGGGGCTCGGTCAGCCCCCATGCCCCAGCCGCATTGTGTCCATGAGGTAACAGGTTCTCCCCCATCCCCCGGCTCAGAGCACAATATCCGCTTTGTCTCCCTTCGACCTGGGCTCCTGCCACCAGTCGGCATAAATCCCTTCCTCGTAGTCGCCTTCCCCTTCGAACTCGCTATCCGACGGTCTCTCCTCCTCCGAGGTTCCTGCGCCGCTGTCTATCTCCATCTGTGAGGGGAGAGGGGAGCTGAGAAAAGGCAGATGCGTGTCCCATCCCCCCCCCCCGGCAGCTGGGAACAGGGCCGGCTTTTGGAAGTTGCGGCCTCACGGGGCGCTCTGCTCGCGCGGGCTTGGCCGCCCCCCCCCCCCCCCCTCCGAGCAGGAGACTCAGAGCACAGTGCGGGAGATAGGAGGCTTTTCTCTGGTGGTGCTAGACGAATGATCCGCTTGCAGGGAGGAGAGAGGTTAAAAAAAAAAAAAAAGGAGGATTCTTCTGGGAGGGAAAGGGGGGAGAGAGAAAGTGGGATCTGGGCACTGTGGGCAGGAGGAAGGGGAGAGATAGGTTTACTGTGCCACACCCCATGTCACTGCTGAAGGAGGGAGCACTGTCACCAAGGTGAGGAGGGAGTGCCAATTTCAGTTTTCACACGGGACGCCAGTCCTGGCTGGGACTGCTCCTAACTCACCTCGTCATCAGAGCGAAGGTAGTGCTGGGCAAACTCCAGCAAGGCTGCCTGCAGGGCTGTCTGGTTATAGTAGCCAGAGGCTTCCTAGGAGGTGCAGAGCGGCAGCAGAAAGAAGAGACAGTTAGTGCCTGCACTTTCAGCTGGGTGATGCCCTAAGAGAGACAGCCCCTTAGCCCGGCGCTCACCTGTCTGGGGTGGAAATCCTCCTCCTCCAGGCTCCACTGCTCCCTATAGAAGCGATAGTACACCAGGTTCTGCTGCATGACCTCATCCTTGGGGTCAAAGAGCATGTAGGTGGCCACGCAGCGCACAGCGGTCTTAATGTCATTCACTAGAAGAGAGCACATGGACACCTTCAGTACAGGGAGCGGGCGCCGGTGCTGGACATCAGCGAATCTAGTTCCTGCACCATGAAGGGCCAGAAGGGTTACTGGCTTTCACAGAATCCACCCCTTCTCCCCCAAATTCATCAAGCAAAACCATGAAGGATAGAGGTTGCAGGGGGAATGGCATCAGAGATGCACTTAAGAACATAAGAAATTGCCATACTGGGTCAGACCAAGGGTCCATCAAGCCCAGCATCCTGTTTCCAACAGTGGCCAAGCCAGGCCATAAGAACCTGGCAAGTACCCAAGAACCTGTAAGGCCAATGCAGAGTCCTAAACCAGCTCTAGGTGGCAGCAGGACTTTTGTGTCTCACTCTATTCCATTTTTTCTTATCTGCTTCTGAATTATCACCTACCGCTAAGATTCAGGTAACCGCAGATTGTAAACCACTTTTATCATTTGCATGGGTCATGTGGTATATAAATTTATTAAACAATGGATATCTGGTCTTCTTTCAGGACCTGCCTCACATTCCATGTCTATGGCGGAATGCGCAATGACTTGGGCTGCAAGCAGAAACGAATTGCAGTCTGCACACGAAATCTAGGACCGTTCCAGCACAAACTCCTCCTGCTTAATGGGATGGAAACTAGTTTAAAACTACGGGTGTAACCTTCTACGTATCTGGAGCAAACTCTTTTTTTCTGTTTAGGATGACCCAAAAGTATGTAATCCATAATCTATGAATTCTAACCCCAGCTCTGCCACTGACTTTCTATGTGAGGCTTGGGTGAGTCCCTTTACCTCACTGTTGCCACTTAATGCTGGAAATGGGTAAAGTGAAGCAGAGAGATAAAATGCCTCCTCAGGTCAGAAAGAATCAATGGCAGAGCTGGGATTGGACCTCAGGCATAGGATGATAAACTGACTTGTCCAAGGTCACACATGTAGAGTGTCAGGGGCAGAGCTGGGACAGGAACTCCAAGTCCCAGGCATCTCCTTTCCCTATAGCTCCCTTTTCCAAGTGCTGGACCACGCCTTCTCTCTTCATAGGTGGCATCACCTGCTGGGTAAACGTACGTTTGTAATATCCGAACTGCAGGTAGTGGTACATGGTTGCCACAAACTTTTCCACAAAGAATCCCCCTACATTGGGAGTCAGGGAGGGCTCACAGTCTACCTTGCACTGCAGGACATCTGCAAAGAGATCTGGAAAAACAGAAAAAAACAAAAACAGCAGACGCTATGGTCAGCACAGCTAAGAAGAGGGTTACCGCCTCATCCCAGGTCAACCAAAGAGAAGGATGCAGTCTTGGCTCTTGCCCTGTAGCATGCCTGGGCTTCTAAAAAATTCAGTATTACAAATTCCTGCATGCCAGGAGTCACGAATGGGACCGGATCAGCCTGCTCAATTGATCCTGGGTGGCAATCTTACTTTTAAACCATTTCCTGCTTGTTAACTGCTCGAAAACAAAACAAAGAAAAGACAAAAAGATAGATGCTGTCGGCAGAGAAAGGGCCACTTAGTCCACCCAGGAAGAGCACTAATAGTGGCACTGCCAGTCTCCAGCCAAGTGGCATCACTGATGTCTGGTCATTAGGAGACATCCTGTGTACTGTATCGGTTTCCATCTGTAGTCTGTGTTTTGCTACAGCCGCGGCTTCCCTCTACAGCAGCAGCAAAGGCTATGGGGATCTGTGCTCCTTGTGTCCCTTCCCCAGCTCCCAGAATGAGGAGGAGGCCGCAGAAGGGCCACCTTGATGCGTACATAGTGCTAAGATCTCCCGTGATCATGCGCTCTGTCGCACGTGCCCCCTCCATGCCCGTGTACCTGCGATGGCTGGGTAGAAGTCTTTGGATTCCTTCTGCTCGTAGCTGCCCTCGCAGCCTGCCACGCAGTCCTGGTAGGCCTTGTAATACTCTGTGACTGCCTGCTCCATGCCCGTCACGCTGCTGCGGAAGTCACCGCTGTTGTAGGCCTTCACTGCCGTCACGAAGATGGCCTGCCAGGGCGGGAGGAGAAGGCCTTGTTGCTCTGAGATTTAGGCTTGCCGGCTGGCTGCAGGTTTTAAAGACAGGCTGAGCCATTCCCTGGGTTTTGCCCATTTCACACATGGATCGGTCGTCCTGCTTCACTTAGCAAAAAGAACTGAAGAAAACCAAAGACACCTGACCCATCTCATCTGCCTGTTCCAATACCAGAGACCATCTCACCACCTCAGCACTTCTCTGCTTATCCCAGGCTTTCCTGATTTCTGTTACCATTTTGGCTTCATAGCCCCCGCCAAATTCTCCCTTGGCATGTAGGACCCAGCATCACTCTCTGAACTATACCGTGAACAGAAAATCAAGACCTGGGACTCACCCAGTGGTCAACCACTCACCTCATAGGGCTGTGCCTCCAGGTCCACCAGATACTCCTCTCCATCCAGCAACGACTTGTAATAGTTCAAGTACCTTTGGGTTATCTCGTGCTTTGGGTTCTTCTGCAGGTAGGTGTGAGCAGCTGAGACTGCCTTCTCAATATTGTTTATCTGAGGGGAAAAAAACCAGACACCCCCCCCCAAATAAAAAAAATATGCAGTGATGCAGGAGGATAAAGTGGCACCAGGTGAATCCCAAAGAATCCCTCTTCCAAGGTAGGGCTCCCCCAAAGCTGGATTAAGCTGCCAGCACCGTATACATACATCGATTCTTGGTTTTCAGATGTGTAAGGGAGCCCCTCACATCAGATGCTGAATGGGGGGAGGAGTATGTGAGGTCCCCTGGCACGCCCCAGTTGGAGGGGTCTTGGAAAGCAGCAGCTGCTTAACAAAACTCATGACTGTTGCTTCCATCTCTTCTCCGGGGAGTGTGGCTGGGGGATTTTCTGGGGATCCAAGGAAGATGTTGAGAGTGCAAAGGACCAAGAGGTGATCCAGAGGAAGAGGGTAGTTGGCCCCACATTCCTCGTCCCCCCTGGGAGACTAATGGAGAAATTACTGACCTGATATTTTCGTTTTCGTTAGTGTAGGTCAGATGGTCTCAGGACCAGTGGGTTATGTGCTCCCTGCTAGCAGATGGAGACTGAGTCAGGTTTCACAGCTGTCGTCACCCAAGATACACCCCTGCAGTGACCTCAACCAATCAGTATTCTCTTCCAAAGCCATTGTGGACATAGTATTGAAACTTGATTAAAAAACTGGAAACCGCAACTGTACTCAACAAAGAAAGCGCTGGATCCCAGCAACACTATAGATGCCCTGATCTAGGGATAGGGCGATGGCTTGCCTGCAGCTTCATGGGCGAATCCTTGGTACCGTTCATGGTCAGCCATGGGCAGGATGCTGAGTCCATCTGTCTACACTAAGGAAAACAAATTATCAGGTAAGTAATCTCTCCATTTCCTAGCGTGTAGCCAGTGGACTCAGGACCTGTGGGATGTACAAAAACTCCCGATTGGGGTGGGAGGCTGCCCGTGGTCTAGTTAGCACCGCCCTCGCAAAGGCTGCGTCCTCTCGGGCTTGGAAGTCCAAGCGATAGAACCTGGAGAAGGCGCGCAAGGAAGACCACGTCGCTGCTCGGCAGATGTCGATGGGAGACAGTAGCTTAGCTTCCACCCAAGATACTGCCTGGGCCCTAATGGAATGAGCTTTAACCTGAAGGGGTAAAGGCTTCCCTGCCTCTACGTAAGCTCCAGTAATCACTTCCTTGATCCAGCGAGCTATGGTAGCTCACAAAGCCATTTCACCTTGTTTCTTCCCCCATGAAGAACAAACAAGCGATCTGCCTTGTGCACTGGTTCTGAACGTTCAAGATACCGCACTAAATGTCTACTGACGTTTAGATGGCGAAGAAGGCAGTAGTCTTCTGTGTCCTTGAGTCTATCCAGGGACGGTAAGGAGATGGATTGGTTCAGGTGAAACTCCGAGACTACCTTTGGTAAGAAGGATGGGACAGTGCAAAGCTGTACTGTTCCTGGAGTAAACCAAAGGAATGGTTCCCGACATGACAGCGCCTGCAGTTCAGAGATGAGACAAGCCGAGCATATCACTACCAAGAATACAGTCTTCAATGTTAACAGGCGTAGCGACAGACTGTGCAGTGGTCTAAAGGAAGGCCCTGCTAGAAAGTCCAGTACTAGATTGAGGTTCCATAGAGGGACCGGCCACTTTAATGGTGGTCGGAGGTGTTTAACCTCTTTTAGGAAAAGTCCGGATGCTCCGACAGGCGGGTTCCCTTCACCTCGGCCCTGAAGCAGGAGAGGGTTGCCACCTGGACCTTCAAGGAGTTGAGGGACAATCCTATGTTCAGACCATCCTGTATGAATTCCAGAATCATGGGGATCTTGACCATTCATGGGGGCACACCACGCTCCTCGCACCAGGCCTCAAATATTCTCCAGATCTGACGTACACCAGGGATGTTGAGAACTTCCGTGTGCGGACAAGATGGTGATTACGGCCGCTGAATATCCATGCTTTGTCAGGCGAGTCCTCTCAAGGGCCAGACCATAAGAGAATCGAGTTGGGTCTTTGTGAAGAATTGTACCTTGCTGGAGAAGATCCCTCTGCAAGGGGAGGCAAAGGAGACTCCCCACGAGAAGCCTCCGCATGTCTGCATACCATGGGCGCCTGGGCCAATCCGGAGCCACCACAAGGACTAGTCCTCTGTGGTGTTCAATCTTGCGTGTGATCTTGCCCAGTAGAGGCCACTGAGGGAAGGCATACAGTAAGTCCTCCTCTGGCCAGGACTGGATGAGGGCGTCCTTGAGAGCGCTGATCTTGTCTGCGACTGAAGAATTTGGGATCCTTCGCATTGTGAGATGTAGCCGATGGATGGGAGGCCCCAGTGATCTACTAGGAGCTGGAAGGCTCTGGTTGACAACGTCCATTCTTCCTGATCCAGGCTCTCCCTGCTGAGAAAGTCTGCTCTGCGTTGTCTTTTCCCACGATGTGGGAGGCCGAGATCCCTTGTAGGTTTAACTCCGCCCATTCTATAAGAGGGTCTATTTCCAGAGACACTTGGTGGCTTTTGGTTCCTCCCTGGCGGTTGATGTAAGCAACTGTTGTTGCATTGTCCAACATCATGCGGATTGCCTGTCTTTGGAGCCTGTGGCTGAACTGCAGGCATGCTAATCTTACCGCTTGCGCTTCCTGGCAGTTTATGTTTCAGCTCACCTCTTCCTTGGTCCATCGTCCCTGGGTTGTCAATTCCTGACAGTGAGCTCCCCACCCTCAGAGGCTCGCGTCCGTCGAGAGGACGATCCAGTTCAGTGGGGGCAGGCTTACACCCTTGCTTAGGTGAACTTCTTGTAGCCACCACTGGAGCCGAGAACATACTTCCATCATTAAGTGGATGCGAATCGAGTAGTCTTGAGACAGTGGGTTCCAACATGACAGCAAGGAACGTTGGAGAGGCCACATGTGTGCCCTCGCCCACGGTACTACTTCCAGGGTTGATGCCATGCAAGGACCTGGAGATAGCTCCACACGCTGGGGCGCATTGTGTTTGTCAACCGATGCACTTGGTCCTTCAGTTTCCTTATCCTCGAGGGAGAGAGGAAGACCCTGTCCTGCTTTGTGTTGAACTGGACTCCCAGGTACTCTAAGGACCATGAGGGCTTGAGGCTGCTCTTGTTCATATTTACGATCCAACTGAGTTCCTGTAGGAGGGACCTGACCCTGCTGGTCACCTGGAGGCTCTCTTCCAACGACTTTGCCCGGATCAGCCAGTTGTCCAAGTAAGGGTGCACCAGGATCCCTTTTTTCCTCAGTACTGCTGCCACAACCACCATAATTTTGGAGAATATTCTGGGGGCGGTTGTCAGGCCGAAGGGCAATGCCTGCAACTGGTATTGGTGGCCCAGTACCGCAAAGCTTAGGAAACGCTGGTGGTCTTGACGGATTGAAATATGAAGATAGGCCTCTGAGGGGTCCAGGGAGGTTAAGAGCTCTCCTGGTTGCACGGCCATTATGACGGAGAGAAGAGTTTCCATGCGGAAGTGAATTATCCACAGATGACAGTTGTCACTCTTGAGATCCAGGATGGGTTGGAATGAACCCTCTTTCTTGGGTACGATGAAATAGATGGAATAATGCCCCGTATATACTTGGGGTGTAGGTACCGAAGTTATAGCCCTCAGACTGAGGAGCCTTATCAGCTTGGATTCCACTGCCAGTTTTTTGTGCTGGGAGTGGCAAGGCGACATCATGAACATGTCCCAAAGGATGCTGCGAAATTCCAGAGTGTATCCTTCTTGTACAATGTCCAGTACCCATTTGTCCAACGTGATCTTGACCCACCGCTGATAGAAGAAGGATAGTCGGCCCCCTATCTCCTCGTCCTGTGGATGGATCAGTCAAAATTTCATTGGGAAGTTCGGGTCAAACCTGAGCCCAAACCTGTTCCTCTTTTTGGTTGTCTGTTCTGAAAGGACTGAGACCTTCCAGAGGACCGAGATGTCTGAAATGACGAGTTTCTGTAGGGCTGGATGCGCTGGGAGCCCCTGGGCTGACCCCTCATAGGTGAGGGGCACTGTCACATCAAAGGCTTGCTTAAGGATGGATTCCAACCGCCTATCGTGAGCATCCTTCAAAGCCGCTCTTCCCTCTACTGGGATCATTGTTCGCTTCGAGATGGTGCAGACCAGGGTGTCCACTTTCAGGAAATGCAGGCATTCCTTGACCACCGGGCCCAGAGGGTTCAAGGCCTCCAAGGCCCGACCTCATAAGAACATAAGAAAATGCCATACTGGGTCAGACCAAGGGTCCATCAAGCCCAGCATCCTGTTTCCAGCAGTGGCCAATCCAGGCCAAAAGAACCTGGCAAGTACCCAAACACTAAGACTATTCCATGTAACCATTGCAAATGCAGTGGCTATTCTCTAAGTGAACTTAATAGCAGGTAATGGACTTCTCCTCCAAGAACTTATCCAATCCTTTTTTAAACACAGCTATACTAACTGCACTAACCACATCCTCTGGCAACAAATTCCAGAGCTTAATTGTGCGTTGAGTAAAAAAGAACTTTCTCCGATTAGTTTTAAATGTGCCCCATGCTAACTTCATGGAGTGCCCCCTAGTCTTTCTACTATCTGAAAGAGTAAATAACCGATTCACATCTACCCGTTCTAGACCTCTCATGATTTTAAACATCTCTATCATATTCCCCCCTCAGCCGTCTCTTCTCCAAGCTGAAAAGTCCTAACCTCTTTAGTCTTTCCTCACAGGGGAGTTGTTTCATTGCCCTTATCATTTTGGTAGCCCTTCTCTGCACCTTCTCCATTGCAATTATATCTTTTTTGAGATGCGGCGACCAGAATTGTACACAGTATTCAAGGTGCGGTCTCACCATGGAGCGATACAGAGGCATTATGACATTTTCCATTTTATTCACCATTCCCTTTCTAATAATTCCCAACATTCTGTTTGCTTTTTTGACTGCCGCAGCACACTGAACCGACGATTTCAATGTGTTATCCACTATGACACCTAGATCTCTTTCTTGGGTTGTAGCACCTAATATGGAACCCAACATTGTGTAATTATAGCATGGGTTATTTTTCCTTATATGCATCACCTTGCACTTATCCACATTAAATTTCATCTGCCATTTGGATGCCCAATTTTCCAGTCTCACAAGGTCTTCCTGCAATTTATCACAATCTGCTTGTGATTTAACTACTCTGAACAATTTTGTGTCATCTGCAAATTTGATTATCTCACTCATCGTATTTCTTTCCAGATCATTTATAAATAAATTGAAAAGTAAGGGTCCCAATACAGATCCCTGAGGCACTCCACTGTCCACTCCCTTCCACTGAGAAAATTGTCCATTTAATGCTACTCTCTGTTTCCTGTCTTTTAGCCAGTTTGTAATCCACGAAAGGACATCGCCACCTATCCCATGACTTTTTACTTTTCCTAGAAGCCTCTCATGAGGAACTTTGTCAAATGCCTTCTGAAAATCCAAGTATACTTGCTTCAGGGGCGTCCCATTCCAGATCAATCAACTCCTGGATGGCTTCCAGCATCGGGAAATAGCAAGAGGCTTTCTGTAGAGACACCAGGATGGGGTTCTTCTTTGGTTCCGACATAGGGTCTATGCCTGGAACTCCCAGAGTCTTCAGGCTCTGGGAGACTAGGACCGGTAATTCATCTCTGTGGAAAAATCGAAGCATGGTCCGGTATGGCTCCAGGCCTGGAGGGATTTCCCTGTCCTCCAATGAATCCACATCCCCATCGTTTTCAGTGGTGTCTGGGTCCTTGTCAGGGATACCCTTGGTGAGGCGAGGCATGTCCCGCGGCATACCGATAGGACTGGGAGGATGAGACCTTCCCAGCTGAGGCGCAGCCCGGGCAGGGGCAGTAGCTGACTGCATCCGAACAAAGATTTGTAGGCCCTAAAAGAATTCCAACCATGAAAAGGCCACTAGGTCCATATTTAGCTCAGGAGGAACTGAGGTAGGGGCCACTGAACTGCCTTCTCCTGGGAAAGACGCAGCCCCGGAATTGTACAGGTCCGGGGTGCTACCAGATAAGGTTGTGGCTGACCCGTCCTCTGACTGGGAGGGGCCAGGCTTGGAAAAGTTCTGGGAGTCCATCCCTCCCTGGGCCTCTTCACAGTGCTGACACAGGAAGACTGTGCAGCCCTAATATGGCAGGCAGTACAAAGGGAGTGTTGCTTGAGCTGCTTTGCTGTTGGGGCCATAATACTCTGTAGTGCCTTGTGCGTTCAGCCGGATAGTGCCTCTCAAGCACGCACAGACTCGCCTCGGCACGTGTAAATCTAAGCGGCCGGCTGTGCGCTAAAGCGAGCGTGCACTTATGAGTGCAGTTATGCACACAGCTATGCGTGTATCTACGCACACGTTAGGCGCCCAAAGGCCGGCCTGCACCGCGTGTGCCGACAGATGAAGGGGGGAAATGGTGCCACACCAAACCACACGCAAGATGGCACCACTGCTGCCTGGCACGTGGAGAGTCCACCGAGCCTAAAGCGGGGCCCAGCCCATCGGGGGGGGGGGGGGGGGGGCCACAACTCACTCGGAAACCCCCTTCCCTTGCCCTAATGGGATCGGGAACGATGTCGGTATGGTGCGCCGAGCAAGGAGACTGGAGGAAAGACTTACCAAAGCCCTTCCACGTCTCTGGATCAGAGGAGTTCTTCTCTACTTACCTGGGCTCAGCGCTTACCGGCTGAGTACAGAGATGGTCTCCGGCTGTGGGGGATGAGGGCTTTGGCCTTCACCGCTGCGCTCAGCTTCCTGCATCCGCTGCCTTTCAGCAGCAAAGTCCATGCCGGGAGCCGGTTACTAAACCAAGGCAAACCTCTGAAGGGTCTCTGAAATCGCCTCAGGAATTCTCAACTGGGGGAGGGACCCTTAGGTATCACCGCAGGAGAGCGGGCTTGATCTTTCTCTCAATTTAAGGGTAAATTTCTCCTTCGAACTAGTGCTGGAATCCTGCTAAACACCGCTGCTGGTGTGGGGATAGCGCATCCACATCTGCTAGGAGACGGAGAGATACTAAATGGCTGAGGGCACTGCAGGGGTGTATCTAGGGTGACGTTAGCTTTGAAACCTGACTCCGTCTCCATCTGCTGGAAGGGGAGCATAACCCATTGGTCCTGAGTCCATCTGGCTTCACGCTAGGAAAGTGAGAGCTCTGGAGAGTGATTTCTGGTCGGAGTCTGCCTGATGAGTTGCTGTTGAAGGAAAATTGTCAACAGGGGAGTCCCAGGAGTTGTCAGGAGGAATTTCCATGCAGGTAGCAGGCAGGGGAAGTGCCTGGGGAGGGGAATGCAGATTTACCAGTGACCGTTTCTGTCATTTCATGGAATTTATTTGAGTACTGAAGCAGACTATTCCAGAGTGTAGCTCCTGGGAACCCCCATTTGCAATCAAGTTAACCAGTAAAATGGATTTATATTTGACATTTTGCTGCTGGGACTTTAGCAGATGACCTGCAGCGTAACACCTTTAACGTCCTCCCTTCAGGAAAGAACCTGGGTGCACGGGTCAGAAAGTGGCCCCAGTAACCGGTGGAGTGGGGGGAGGGTCACATCATCCAGCTAACAGAGGGATCCATCCAGGGGGAGCCTAAGAAGGAAGTTGTATTTCATGGGCTAATAGGGGAATACTTGTAATGAAAGGTTTTCAGCCTGAACAGAGGCAAACGGAAAAAACCCATGAGCATTTGTAGTTTAAAACATTTCCAGCAACAGCCCAGCTCAGACTGAAGCATAGGTGCCAGCAAAGCTTGGAGCCCCCTCCCCCTCGGGCATCCTCTTCTGAAAGCTGGAGGTGTAGGGAGAGCTAAGCCCTGTAATTCCAGAGCCGGGAGACGTGGCAGTCACAGGTTTCCAGAAATCAAAGGGGGCTTCCTTCTAACTGCCAGGGCCCTGATTTGCCCACTCCTGCTCTCTAGGGGCACAGAGGAGCAGGAAGATCTGGCAGACCCGGCTTAAGAAAACCTCCTTTGGCACATCTGGCCCCACAGTCTGATCCTCTGCTGCTTCTGGACTTGGTTCAAGAGCCGAAGAAGACGCATTTCACCTGGAAAAAACTGCAGGGCCCAGCGCAGCCCTCCTTACTGTCCGCCATGCCCTGCCGTGGTAGTGTCTGTCTGCCAGGAACCCCCCAGCTGTGGCGCTGGCATTGCTACCAACCCGAATGGAGGTTCACCAGCCTCGCCCCCCAATATTCTCTGCAGTGCAGAACCCTCAGCACCTCTGTGCCCCAGCACCAGTCCCGCTCTCTCCCCCTTCCCTTCCCCAGGATGCCATTTGCCTTCCTCTGGATTCTAATGATTCATTATTTTTCTGTTTCTGTGATTTTGTTCTCCTTCCTGATCTCTTTTCTTCTGCTGCTAGAAATGTGTTCTGCACATGGTCAAACCCTTTACCCGTAAAGTCAGCTTCTCCCTTTCTCCCCACTTCAAATCTCCCTCTCCCTGCCCCCCCCCCCCCCCCTTACCTTGAAATGTGCATAGTGCAGGTAGAAGTAGGGCTTTCTGGTCTTGAAGTCCCGCAGGGTGTCCGGGGGCGGGTAGGGCAGCTGGAAGGCGGGCAGGTTCTTCTTGCAGCTCCGCAGGCAGCCGGCCCGTCGCAGCACCCGGCCGAAGAGCAGTAGCTCTGGGTCGCGATCCGCGGGCTCCGCGCCCCCGTTCTCCCGCTCCGCGGGCTCCGCGCCGCCGAGCTCCCGGTCCCCGCAGCTGCGCGTGCAGAAGGCTTCGCTGTCCCGCAGCAGGCGCTGGATCCGCAGGCTCAGCTCAAGCGCCTCCACGCTCTCCCTCCAGCTCCCCGCCTCGTAGAGCTCCAGCGCCCGGGAGTAGGCATCCTCCAGCGGCTGCAGCTCGGCCCGGGGGAAGCCGCGGAAGCTGTAGCGCTCGTACTGAGCCCCGGCCGGGGGCGGCACCAGCAGGAGCAGAGTCAGCGGGGCCCAGAGCCAGATCATGGAGGGAGGGTGCTGCCGCTGCTCCCCGAGGCTCCCCAGTTCCCCTCACTGCACCCTAAACCCCTGCTCCCCAATTTCCCTCACTGTTTCCCCATCTCTCACTGCTCCCCAATCCCCTGTTGACCCCCGATTTCCCTCACTGCTCCCCTCCCCCTTCCCCAGTGGATCCCCGATGCCCCTCACTGCTCCCCGCCGTCTGATGAATGAAGGAATCCGAGAAGGAGATTCCTGGCCCGTGCTGAAGTTTTCCTTTCACTCGGAAAGGGGAAGAGAGGGTGGAGTTGGGGGCGAAGGAGACGATGCCGCAGGATCCTAATGCTCACCGGCTCCCGGCTGCCGTAGGCGGGGGGGTGGGGGTCCCCTGGTCCAGAAGCAGGAGAGAGAACCCCTGACACTTGCGGACCCTCTTATCCACGGAGAGAGTCCCCAAATGTCCTCTCAGTAGCCCGGGAGGGAATGGATTAGTCCCAAAACATTGACTTGTCTACCATTATGCAGCCCGGCTTGCCATCCCATCCTTCGGGCTACCCGGTTAGCTTCCCACCCTGGGGCTCTCCCTGACTGCAGCTGCAGGATGGAAAGGCTTCATCGGTGGGCAAACCTCGGGCTGAGGTCGCCATCCCCCGTCTTAATTACAGGCAGGGCCTGAGAAGGTGGGGGCTCAGTGCCGCCCCCCCCCCCCAGACCTACAAGGAATTATCAGGCCAGGGAACGACCACGGGGGTCCCTGGCCCTAAGAGCTTAGGTACTTTGCTCTGTATAGAATAGACTCCCCCCCCTCCCCATAACAAAATAAGTTATTGCACAATAAATGTGTCCGATCTAATGTGTCCTTTCGAAGGAAACAAAACCGCCCCCCCCCCCGTCCTTAATCTCAGTCCATCCCCGGCCCCTGATGCGGCTGAGCGGAGACCCCGGAGCTGGTGCGGGCCCTAGGACCCAGGGGAGCTCCATGGGCTGGGACTTCTCTCCCCGCAAAACTTTCTGCTGGGCTGGGGTCCTCTCTCGGAATTCACCGCCCGAACCCAAACGACGGGGCCGTGAGGCTGAGAGCTCGCAGCCCCCCCCAACACGTGGCGGAAGCTCAGGCCCGAGCCCCACGCGCGAGTCCACGTGTACAGCAGCAGCGGCCCGACCCGGCCATCGTCCCCATGGCTCTCGGGCCTCGCCTGCTCCTCCTGCCCCTCTTGGCCCTGCAGGGGCTCTGCCATCCCGGGCCCCTGGAGGACATCGTCATCGAGCGCTACTCCGTGCCCAAAAGCTGCCCCCGGGAGGTGCAGATGGGCGACTTCGTCCGCTACCACTACAACGGGACCCTGAAGGATGGCGTGAAGTTCGACTCCAGGTAGGGAGGGGGGAGGGGAGCTCGGCTGGACCGGGCGGGCTGCGCTCTCCCTCCCCCCTGGATCTTTTATTAATGCACAGAACTCGCCCCCCCCCCCCTCCAAACCTCTGGCTGCGCGGCCAGATGTGAACCCTGCAGCTGGATGGAAGAGAGGAGCCTGTCAACGTGTCACCTTAGGACTGTGAGGGGGAGGGGGGATGCGATTAGTAATTGGGTAGTGATCACACAATCCCCCCACTTTTTACAAATAAAAAGTACATTTTACTGGCTGTACCATTTTTTTCGCTACATTTTTTGCAGTTTTTAAATTCATCTCTAAGGAGACTGGAAGACATTAGCGGCTCCCTCTGGACCTTACTCAGTACATAGGGGCAGTCTGGAGTAGGAGAGACGTGGGCACTGTGCAGGGTCTGATTAGGGAAGGAGGGAGGGGGGTCACTTTTCTGAGAGCCAGGCTGGGTTTGATCGTATGTGGCATCGCCTGAAGCAGCTTATTTCTCATCTCTGAGCCTCCAAGCTCCAAGGAGCAGGCACTGTCTCTCTTGTGTGGCTGAATAGTGCTGCATGGAGCTACAGACAGAAAAAGCAGCAGTCCTGAGGCATTTTGACTTTTGCGAGCTCCACCTTTTTTACCCCAACTAGGCTCTTACCTACAGCACCAAAATTTTGGGAGCTGCAAAATCGCACCAGCACAAGGTGTGGGTGTGCATGACCCAAGGTTTGCCTAGGGTGTGAAATAGGCTGGAACCAGGCCTGCCTTTAGCACTTCTGTAGGGCTTCAGGATCACACTGAGAGATGTGGGCATCACAGGCAAGCTAATAATTTGTCTTCCCCTTCAAACCCATATTTAGCGCCCCTTACAGGCAGTAAGGGGTGCCTGGCTGGCCTGCCCCTTGACCCGGGCCTCGGCCTATTGCTCAACCATGTTTTCTGTGCCACTGTCCTTAGCTACGACCGTGGATTGGCGGTGGCCGGCGTGGTGGGAGTGGGCCGGCTCATCACCGGCATGGATCGAGGCCTTCAGGGCATGTGCGTGAATGAGCGCCGCCACCTCATTGTGCCCCCGCACCTGGGCTATGGCAGCATCGGAGTCGGTAAGTGTTGCTTAGGACCCTCCTGCCATGGAGAGGGGGGCACAGCTGGGATTCAGTCACGGCCACCCTCGCATAGGAGGTTTCTAGGGGTGTGGCCCCTCTCGGCTTCTGCTGGCTCCTCTAAAATGAAAAGACAGGCCAGGTTACTCCTAGGGCAGTCAAGAAAGCTCCAGGCCTGACCAGTTTGCCCCATTGTGTGTAGGGAGATGCACTTTTGATTTATCTTGAAGTGGAACAAAACAGAGACTACACTTCCCAGCATGCAATGGGAGGTAAAAGCAGGACTGGCTCAATTTGTCCCTTATGGCATGGAGCTGTCTGGTCCTCCTGGTTTTTCATCCACCCAGGTCTGTCACACAGCAGCCCCGTGACCAGGGCCACCCCCCTGGTGGATGGGTTGCTGGATGTAAGTCGTCCCCCCTCTCTGACCACAGCAGGGTTCAGAAGACGTGTCCTGCGGCTCAGCATCTGGAGCACTTCGCAGGAAATGAGTTCAGGGAGACTTTTTTTTTTTATTTTTTTTATTTATTACAAAGGCCTTTTCCTATGAAATCAGCACAGAAATGGGAGACACCCCGCCCCCTCCCAGCTGCATCTGGGCCGACTTCTGCTCCTAAAAGTGCTCGGTCACTCAGGCCAAAAAGTTGGTGCAGAATAGCTCCTGGTGTGAGAAAATCCTGCAGGAAGTTCGCTCTCCGTAGGACAGGGCTGAACACCGCCGAGCACACCCCCCTCCCCCAGATCTTTTTTTTTTTTTGTTGTTGTAAAAAAAAAAAAAAAAAAAAAGGCCTGAATGTCTCTGGATTTTGCAGCCATTTATGGGGCTTGGGAATTGAGTGGCACTGAGGCTGTGGTTTATAATGAGGGGGCACGTGAGGACTCCAGGGCAGCGGGATGCTAAGAACCGCACGCACTGTAAGGAGCGACCCCCATCGCTGCTGCTGCTGCTGCTGCCACCTCAGCAGGCTGAGCTCCCATTGCATGCAGGGAGATGTAGTTCTGGTTCTCTCCAAAGACAAGCAGGGCTGGATCGGGGAAGGCAATTCTACGGTATGCGCTCTATGCTAGCGGCCAAAGAGCACCGATTTCCTTCAATAAAAAGACAAGGAATAGTTTCCACTGTATTGTGGAGGGGGAGAGAGGGTGGTGGATTCTGACATATGGGGCATGCTAACCACCCCTCCCCTCATCCTTGCAGCTGGCGTCATCCCCGCCGATGCCACTTTGTACTTTGATGTGGTCCTGCTGGACATCTGGAACAAGGAAGACAAAGTGCAGACCATGACTGTGCACAAGCCGCAGAGCTGCAACCGGACTGTCCAGAACACGGACTTCGTCCGGTACCACTACAACGGGACCCTGCTGGATGGGACTGCTTTCGACTCCAGGTATCGGATGGGAAGGTGGTGGCAGCTTTTGCCCTGCTTCAGCAGTGGGCAGGTTGTTAGGCTCCTGTTGCCGAGCTGTTTCAGCCATTTCAGCTTTTGCTGTGAGCTTGGTCAGCCCTTCTCTGTCCCAGTGCAGGTAGCACAGATACTGGGGGCATGGGGAACAGTCCTAAACGCAGTCTTTAAGCAGATTACGTTGTCTTGGGCACAGCTCGGAGTGAACGCAGGAATTCTTGTGCTTTTTCCCTTGTTAAAGATTTTCTCCTTCATGGCATTTTCCAGCTGTGAGGTAGCTGATGTTCTTTCCCTTTTTGCATTTTTTTAATCTGTTGCAGCTACAGCCGTGGCAGTACCTACGACACCTACGTGGGCTCTGGCTGGCTGATCAAGGGCATGGAAGAGGGGCTGCTGGGCATGTGTGCCGGAGAAGAGAGAAAAATCATTGTCCCTCCCTTCCTGGGCTATGGGGAAAAAGGTTACGGTAAGACCCAGATCTCTGGCACCCCAAAATGAGTGGGGATTAGCCCTCAGGCACCAGGACACAGAGATTTGCCGCGCGGTCAGTCACATAAGAATGTGAGAAGTGCCGTGCTGGGTCAGGCGGAAGGTCCTGGGAGCTCAGCATCCTGCCTCCGACGGGCCAGTCCAGGTCGCAAGTACCATAAAGCAGATAAAGTTCTGGCACTCGCTGCCAGGGGTAGCAGTAACTTTCTTTCTTTCAAATATTTAGAGCCTGCCCCTTTCTGTTAATTTCCTGAACTGTCCCCAGTGTTATTTGAAAGGGTAAATAACAGTCCCACCCCACTCATGCTTTTATAAACTTCTGTCGGATCTGCTCCCAGCCGAAGAGCCCTAACCCCATTACTCTTTCTTCATAAAGAGGCCCTTACATTCCCTTCATTATTTGTGTTGCTCTTCTCTCTGCTTTTTCTAGTTCTGCCTTATCTTTTTTGAGATGGGATCAGTGGCGAGGGTCTCCGGCGCCCGAGAGCCAATGCAATGCTGCGCCTCTCCAGCGCCCCCTCTCCCCCCATCCTTCTTGTACTAATGCTTAAGGTCACAGAAAATCAGTGGCATCTCTAGACTGAAGAATTTTATTTTGGGGGGGGGGGAGCCAAAATAACATTTCCTATATCACACCGACCTCCATAGCATGGCCCCTGCTTTAAAATTGGGTATAAAAAAAGGCTTAAAGTCCAAAGGGTCTTCTGGGTAACTTTAAAAAGCAGGTCAGTTTCACACTTCTAGGAAAACTACTATTAAAATTATTTGATACCTCATTCGACTAATTCTATATGGCTATGAGAGTGAAGTCTGGAATATATAGGAAGGGACAGAATGTCAATAGAAATCCTGCACCTCCAGTTCTGTAACTCTGTGCATCCACTGAAATCCCCCCAAACAATGGAGCTTGGATGTTTCCCTTACAGCTCATCATACTAAAAGATATTTTCAAATTCTGGTGTCACCTCACGGTAACAGCAGCGCAAACACCTTCCACTGCCAGGCACATTGTGAACCAATACAAAACCTCCCAAAAAAGACACTCAAAATCTATACTGCAATCCCATTGTAACACAACAGTAATAACACCAAGGACTCAAACAATAATAACCCTACCTGTGAAAAAGCAAGGGTAAATATTACACTGGGTCCTAGAATACCAATACTCCACCTACTGAGGAAACAAAACAAACCCGATTGCTATAGATCTCTATACAGACACTTTATGCTAGCAGAATCTCTCATCATGGTCACACTCACAGAGCAGAGACAGACCCTCACCAAATACAGAATACAAAATAAAGGAGCACAAATTAGACAAAAACTGAAATGGAAACCCCAAGAAGCCAGACTCTGTGAAACAAGGGAAAAACAGAACCACCATTCTTCATAAAACAAATAAAATCAAGAAACATAAAGCATTAGTTATAATAGTAAAACCATACTAATAAAAGAATATTTTAAAATTACTGATAAATAACTTCTTTTAATTAAAATCATATACATTTTTTAAAAATTTCCCAAGCACCAAGAAAATATTTCAAAACAGTACACATACAAACTTAGATTGTAAGCCCTCCGGAGATAGGGAAATAGCTACAGTATCTGAATGTAATCCACTTTGAAGCACTGAAAAAAAAAAAGTGCGAAAAGTGGAATATAAATCTAAATAAATAAAAAATAAAAATAAAAAAAATAATTAAATCTAATAAGGATAAAAAAAACCCAACCCTGCTGTCCATTCCTGGGAACTCTTGATTTCCAGTCACCCCGAGATGGTCGAGGGTTAGGGAGGGTACACAAATTTTATCTTCTCTCTCTCACACATACACTGTCACATACACACCCATAACCTCTCTCTCTCACAGACACAGACACACACTCAGGCTCTAAGACCTTCTCTCTTCCCATCCCCTACACACAAGCTCTTACTCCCCCATATTCTCTCATACACGCACACACACACTCTCTCACTGGCACTCACTCACATACCATGCTCCTATTCATTCTCACACACACACACTGACCCCCAGGCAGGCACCCATGCATTCACACACATACACCCCCAGGCAGACTCCCATACATACACATGCACACACTGAAGGCAGACCCCCTCTCTTTCTTTTGCCAGCAACCTTGGAGCCTCTGTCGTTCCTGTGCTGTCGCTGTCACTACTGCCGCATGGCTATTGGGGAGGCACCGATTGCTGCTACTGGCACTGAAGCCCATTCTGCTGCCTCCTCTGTGCAGGCCCCGTGGGCTTCCACTTCCTCCATGCTGATCTCGTACATAGGAAGATCAGCATAAAGTGCTACATTCCCAAAGATAACATATGCCAATCACTAAAAATTAAAAAAAAAAATATTTTTTTGTTTGCTATCTGATCTTAGTTTTCTAATTGGTTGGTCACAGGCTTTTTTTTTCCCCATGTTCCTTTCTTGGTCTTTTGCCAATTCCTTTCACAGGGTCTCTCTTTTTTTGTTTCTTCTCTCTCCAACTGTCTTCTTCCCTTAGTCCCTCAAACATACACTCAAGCTCTCATTCTCACATGCTGTCTCTCTCTCACACACACACTCAGGCTCTCATTCTCACACACTGTCTCTCACATACACACACTCAGGCTCTCATTCTCAGACGCTATCTCTCTTTCACATAACACACTCAGCCTCTCATTCTCACACTCTGTCTCTCTTTCACATAACACACAGCCTCTCATTCTCACATGCTGTCTCTCTCTCTCTCTCTCTCACACACACACACACACTAGCTTTCATTCTCACACACTGTCTCTCTTTCACACACTCAGGCTCTTATTCTCACACGCTGTCTGTCTCTCTCTCACACACACACACACAGAGCTCTCACTCTCACTTGTTGTCTCTCTCTCATACATACACCCTCTCTCTTTCACATGCTGTCTCACTGTCACACACACAGGTTCTCTCATACACACACAGCTCTTACTCTCATATGCTGTCTCACACGCAGCTCTCACTCTTACTTGCTGTCTTTTTCACATGCTCTCTCACTCTCACACAACACACAGGCTCTCTCACTCTCACACAACACACAGGCTCTCATTCTCACATGCTGTCTCTCTCTCACACACACAGGCTCTCACATGCTTCTCTCCGAACATACAGGCTCTCACTCCCACACACAGTCTCTCAACTCACCCTCTCACACACATAATCTCTCAACTCTCACTCTCATCACACACACACACTTTACAGGGCCTCAGCCTCCGTTTGGCCTCTGGGCCTCCTCTTCGTGGGTCACTGCAGGATGGGCTCCGCAGTGGCCCTGATCTTCTCGGGATGCTGCGAGGTAGGATGTACAGTGGCCCAACCACAAACTTTGCTTCTCTTCTGCACGCAGGCTGATGCTCCTCCTCCTTTCTGCCTGCTTGGTTCCGGCAACATTTTTCTTCTGGTGCCGCACAGGCAGGAAGCAGAAGGAGCACCTGCAGGTTTGGAGGTGACTTTTTTGCTTTGGGTCGTGGTGGGATGAGCTCCATCATGGCTCCGCTGATCTTTCTGCTGCGCACAGCCATGAATGCGCACAGCTTAGAGGGAAAAGGGGCCGGCGCACAGGAAAGGAATGGCATGTTTCTCTGCTCAGCTGCCGGTGGTATGAGGTCCACTGGCAGCCGCATGGGCCTCCCTATGTCAGCCATCAGCGCCCCCCTATGGCCCTGCGCCTGGGGGCATTGCCCTCCCCCCCCCCCCTTGGTATGCCACTGGATGGGATGACCAGAACTGCAAAATTAAATTCAGATCAACTCGTAGAAAGTATTTTTCTATGCATTATCAAGCTGTGGAATCTGTTGCCAGAGGACGTGATCAGGGCAGTGAGCATAGCGGGGTGTCAGAGAAGTTTGGGCAAGTTCCTGGAGGAAGAGTCCATAACACATTATTAGGTAGACTAAAGAAAGCCATTGCTCATCCCTGGAAGTGAGTAAGAGGAATTAGATCTGTTTTATGGGATCTGCCAGCTGCTTGAGCTGCTGGTCTGGATGGATCTTGCTCTGATCCAGTATGGCACTTCTGACTATTTCTGCATTCTGAAGGATGAGAGAGCGGCCCATGTCCCCATGGTAAATGCCCTCATAGCTGCACTTTCCATGTTTCTGGGCTGAAGCTGCGGGTTCAGGTAACCCTCGCTTTTTATTTTTCAGATCCACCTCCAAAAAGGCTGGAAAGCAAAATGTATTTCACTTCCAAAGTTTGTCATTTTTAATTTGAAAAACATTTGGGGATCTTGTAATTTTAACTTTCAAAATTTATAAGAACTCTTCCAAGTTTTTGATTACATTGACAATGGTTAATGAATGAGATGCCTCTCCCCACCACCTCACTACTACTTATACTTCTGTAGTGCTACGAGTCTTAGGCAGCACTCTACAAAAGCACTTTGGAGACATTCCCCGTTCTATAGAGCTTACAGTTCAGTGAAGGCAAACATACAGAAGAGACTGACATGTTCTCAGTGAACCTGGAAGATGTATTAGGGCAAATTGATAAAGAGTAGCAAATCACCTGGACCAGATGGTATACATCCCAGAGTGCTGAAAGAACTGAGAAATGAAATTGTGGACCTGCTATTGGAAATTTTGTAAACCATCTATAACATCATCTGTGGTATCTGAAGACTGAGGGGCTGCCAATGAAACGTCAATTTTTAAAAAGGGATCATGGGTGATCCAGGAAACTACAGACTAGTGAGTTTGATGTCTGTGCCAGGCAAAATGGTAGAAATTATCATAAAGAATAAAACTTCTGAACGTATAGATAAGCATAGCTCAGTGGGACAAAGCGAACATGGATTTAGCCAAGGGAAGTCTTGCCTCACCAATCTGCATCAGTTTTTTAAGAGCATAAATAAACATGTGGATAAAGATGAGCCAGTTGATACAATGCATCTGGATTTCTAGAAAGCATGTGACAAAGTCTCTCATGAGAGACTTCCTAGGAAATTAAAAAGTCATGGGATTGAGAACCGATTAAAAGATAGAAAACAGAGAGTAGGGCTAAATGGCAAATTCTCCCAATGGAGAAAGGTGGATAGTGGAGTGCCCCAGGGATCTGTTCTGGGACTGAAGCTTTTTAATATATTTATAAATGACCTGGAAATGGGAACAACAAATAAGGTGATCAAATTTGCTGATGACCCACAATTATTGAAAGCTGTTAAATCACAGGATGATTGGGAGAAATTGCAAGAGGACATCGCAAAACTGGGAGACTGGGCATGCAAATGGCAAGTGAAATTTAATGTAGACAAGTGCAAAGTGATGCACTTAGGGAAGAGTAACCCAAATTATAGCTACTCAGGAAAAGGATCTAGGTGTCATCGTTGAAAATATGTTGAAATTTTCTGCTCAGAGTGCAGCAGCAGCCAAGAAAGCAAACAGAAAGCTATGGAATATTAGGAAAGGAATAGAGAATAAAACAGAGAAATTCATAATGCCTCTGTATCATTCAATGGTGCGACCTCATCTTGAGTATTGTGTGCAGTTCTGATCATCACATCTCAAAAAAGATACAGCAGAATTAGAAAAGGTACAGAGAAGGGTGATGAAGATGATAAAGGGGTTGGAACAGCTCCCCTATGAGGAAAGACTAAAGAGGTTAGGCCTCTTCAGCTTGGAGAAGAGATGGCTGAGGCGGGATATGATAGAGGTCTATAAAATAATGAGTGGAGTGGAAGAGTAAACTTTAATCATTTGTTTACTGTTTGGAAAAGTACAAAGACCAGGGGACACACAATGAAGTTGCTAGGTAAAACATTTAAAACTAATAAGAGAAAATATTTTTTTACTCAATGCATAATTAAGCTTGGAAAATCATTGCTAGAGGATGTGGTGAAAGCTATTGGTGTAGCTGCATTTATAAAAGGTTTGGACAAGTTCCTGGAGAAAGAGTCCATTAACCATTATTAAGGTAGAGTTGCAGAAATCCACTGCTTATTCTTGAGATAAGCAGCTTGGAATCTATCTGCTCCTTGGGATCCTGCCAGGTACTTGTGACCTGGCTTGGCCTCTGCTGGAAACAGGATACTGGGCTTGATGGACCTTTGGTCTGACCCAGTATTGCAGGTCTTATGTTCTTATTCAAAAGAGCTGGGTCCTTAATCTCTCCCTTCTCCTCAGACACTGTGATCCCACCGCAGGCCACCCTGGTCTTTGACGTTCTCCTGGTGGACCTCCACAACCCCAACGACGGGATCACCGTGGAGCGGCAGGAAGTCCCGGCAGCGTGCCGGCGTGCTGCGGTGTCTGGGGATTACGTGCGGTACCATTACAACGGCTCCCTAATGGATGGCATCCTCTTTGACTCCAGGTGTGTGGGGCGGGACAGCGGCACTCCCATGCCCCAGATCTCAGGGGGCAGATTGTAGAGCACTGAGGAGAAATTATGGGGGAGGGGAGATTGCAGGTTTTTCAAATTTGTCTTTATGATCCACTGCTGAAATTTCAGCAGCTGTAAATTGAGTAGGTCCAAGTGACTTGGCTGAAGGTGGCGAGGATGGGAGGTGTGGGGGAGGAGAGACAGAAGTCTCAGGCTCCGACAGTGTCTCTTGGGGCCTGAGGTGGCACCGAGTCCACAGTGTCTCAACGACGGGTACTAGCTCTGTTGACTCTGCAGCTGGTGTGAGGTCCAAGATATTTCCAGAGTCTAGATGGGGACTCCTGCAGGCACAGAAACAGGGTTGGGGAGGTGCCCGAGACGTGAGTCAGCTCCTTCAGCTAGCTGGGGAAATGGTGTTCACTGCAAATCTTCATCAGATTGGATAAGGAAGCTCCAGTCATCACTTACCAGCCAAACCCATGGAAGCCCCTCTTCCCTCCCCCCAAACACCCACGCCAACCTGTAGCGATGATTGTCCATGGCTACTTTGGCAAAAAGTGTCAGTATAAGAGGCTGGACCATCATGTGAAAAAGTGGCCAGCGCCCTGGACAAGAAGCGGAGCAAGGTTCCTCTGCAATGACACAGCTGGTGGAGGGAAGGCTTCTCCTCCGAGAATACAGACAGCCTGTAGCTTAAATGAAGTCTGCTCCCCTACACTCTCTCCCCTACCACCCCCGCACCCTCAGCCCGTCTCCATCATCCAATCTATCCCCAGCCTGTCTCCCCCACCACTCTTCTCATCTCTTCTCCCCCACACCCTGCCATTCCTCACCCACCTCTCCCGCCAGTCTCCTCCCTCACCCACCTCTCCCGCCAGTCAGCCTCCACTGTGCTATCCCCCACCCCTCTCTTCCCAGTTATTAATGCCCCAGTACACCTGCTCCAGATGCTTGCTGCCAGGGCCACCTCTGGAACAGCTGTCAGTGAGTGTTAACTGTGTGGTGCCTGACCTCAAGCATCATTCTCGCTGACCCACAAGACCAGTGTGGGAATCTGGGCCGTGCACGACGCAAACTGACTGAGAACTGCACGGCGCTGGGAGAAGGCAGAACAGGCGTTCCTGAGCCGGGGCTGGCTGCAAGCCTGTGGAGGGGAAGGGCGGGTGCATGTAGCAGAAGAGTCAGGGAGCCACACTTGGGGTTGATGGAAGCTGCTGCTGGCCCCTGGCCTTACAATGAAAAATGCTGGTCTGGGTTGCAGAGAGGGGGCTTCCATATACTGTATTGTGGGGGAAGGACCCCTGAGCCGAAAAGAAATTACTGCACACTTATCTCTTGCCTTTCTCAGTTACTCCCGGAACCACACATACAACACGTACATCGGCCTGGGCTATGTCATCCCCGGGATGGACCAGGGCCTGCAGGGCGTCTGCATCGGGGAACGACGAAGAATCACTATCCCCCCTCACCTTGGCTATGGGGAGAACGGGGCAGGTATGTGAAGAACATTGGTGCAGGAATGGGAAGAAAGGGGGTTTTCTTGCACAGAGGGATCGAAGGCAACTCGTTTCTATATCAGAAAGGTGGGGAGGGATGACGGCCATTGTGTTTGGCTCTGGTTATTGCTCCTGTTTCTCACCTTCTGCTCACAAATACCCAGGGAACCAGGCGCCTCCCGGTCATCGAGGCACAGCTGAGTTTATCGTAACCAGATAAGTGTCTGTGTTCAGTCTTATCCATTCTGCTGAGTATCCCTTCTAAGTTACCCAGATAAATCATATCTGGGCAACTTAGATAACTTGGGGCCCAATATTTAAAAATAGCATTGAGGTGCTGCTTCTTGTTTTGATGCACGGGTATCGACTCCAGGAGTGCAGACAGAAATGAGACTGTGTGTCTGGCATGACGCGGGAGGGAGGAAGTCAGTGTATTCATGAATGGTGTGTGGAGATGCATGAAAGGAGTCACTCGATCCCACAGATTATGAGCTGGCTCTTTGGATGCATGAGGCCCTACCCCCAATAACAGATCTGACGTCTGCATCACTCCTTCGGTCTCCAGCAGGTGCAGGAGACACAGAGCTGATATTGGGGGCACTCAGGCATCCACAAGTCTGCCCCTCCCCCCCCCTCCCATCTACGGACTTTTAGTAACTGCTTTTCTTCGAGAAACGAGTAACAGAAGGCACCGGGAGACAGGCATGCGCCCAAGGTCTCACACACAGTCCACGTCAGACGTCCTTCTCACTCACTGTTCTGGGCTCGCGGCACCTGAGCGGCTTCCCTCACCCTCCAACCCCAGCTGCTGAGACTCAGCATCCCCCCACCTGTCCCCTGTCCTCTGCAGGGACCAAGATCCCAGGCTCTGCCGTCCTCATCTTCGACGTCCACGTCATCGACTTCCACAACCCCAGCGACCCGGTGGAGATCGAGGTCACCCACAGACCCCAGGACTGCAACGGCACCAGCAAGAAGGGAGACTTTGTGAGATATCAGTACAACTGCTCCCTGCTGGACGGCACCCGGCTTTTCTCCTCGTAAGTCCAGGCTCCGGCACTCCCGCCACTCGAGGGTGGGAGCTGGGGGGGGGGGGGGGAGGGGCATGTTTGGATCTGACTTAGCACAGGGGATACTGTGACTCCTGTTCCATGGCTCTTTCATCCATTCTAGATTATACTTAGAGGATTTATTTCTGGTACCTGCACAAGTAATGTTAAGGGTTTACCTGTCCCTGCTGAAGCCGAATGGGTCTTAAACTATCCCCTGCTTAGGACAAAATGTGGCTTGATGGGGGGAGGGTGGAAGGGAAGGGGGGTGTTGAATGAATGAAGGGCTGGCAGTGTTGGGAGGGGGGAAGATCTCATCCAAAATAACTAAGCCACCTGGATTTCAAGCTCTTTCCATTCTTTGTTTTGGATTTGAAGCCACGACTTTGAAACCCCCCAGCAAACGACGCTTGGGATGAGCAAGGTGATCGAGGGGCTGGACACAGGGCTCCTGAACATGTGCCTGGGGGAGAGGCGGGTGCTGATCGTGCCACCGCACCTGGGCCATGGGGAAAATGGAGGTAAGAGGCTCGTCTGCTGGGTCCATTCCCCTTCTTAGGCATCTGTCTCCAGCTCCAGGGGGGGGGGCCCCGAGGGGGACACGGTCTCCAGAAGGCCCTGTGCCCCAGTCCCATCCAGAGAGGGTATGGGGAAATCTCTTCCACTTTACTGCAAACCTTTCCCCCCCCCCCCCCCCCGATGGGTAACCACAGGGCAGGAGAAGAAACTGTTCAACCCCAGAGCTGACCCTTCACCCCTTGGACTCTTTCTTGCATGTTTCTCCCCTCTCCCACCTGCAGCCAGTGGGGTCCCCGGCAGTGCCGTGCTGAAGTTCGAGGTGGAGCTTCTCCACATGGAGGAAGGCGTCCCCGATGGATACATGTTCGTGTGGCTGGGGGATTCGCCGGAAAATCTGTTTGAAGCAATGGACGTGGACAAGGATGGGAGCGTCCCGCTGGAGGAGGTCAGTGTGGCTGGGAGTGGACCAGCGCTTTCGAGGAGCATCTCTTGCACCAAATTCAGAATTGGGGAGCCGCCTGGCCCCTTCGCAAGAGGAAGTGGGGGCCTTGGACTCGTAACGTGACCATCTGTTCTCGTCCCTTGGCCCCACAATGTTTTCAAGCCCCTTTGAGAGACAACCCAGCAGCTGAAGCCACCACCCAGTGCAGCTTCCTTGAGGGCAGCTGGGCACATAGCCCCCCCAACAGGAGTCACACAGATAGCAGCTCGGTGTCATCGTGTAACGACTGCAGCCCCTATGGAACAAGTGGCCAAGGCCGCCGAGTCTCCCAGCTGTAAACAAATCAGGTTTCACTTGTGCTGGCAGCCTCCAGCCTGTTAATGCCAGATGTTTAAAAAAAAAAAAAATCACCCACAGAGCCACGCCTCTCAAAATGTACCATAAAATCACAAAAAGCGAGGGGAAAAATAAGTACAAAATCTATACATTCAAAAACATCTTCCAAAACCACATCCAACAATCCTAAACATTCTTTATATATATATATATAGAGGAGCTAAGCGATATCATAAAACATTGGTGTGATGGGTTTAATCCGCTGACTCCCACCCGCAATGGGCCTCAGGCAGTATCAGAATTATTCACCATTAATTCAAATCATCTTCACATTTTTAACCACTTTATTAAAAAATTATTTTTAATGGATGTGATTATAGTCATCATCAACAAACTAAGGAACCAGAATAGTTATCACAACACTAGCCATCATATACTTAGCTTAATATATAAAAAGAGCTGTCATGGTCCATGTTTCGGAGCAGCCTTCTTCATGCGACCGGCATTTTGAAGTTACGCGCTCGCCTCAGTAAAGATGACAGTATAGAAGCCCTGAAGAAGGCCGTGCCGAAGCATGGACCATGTCGGCTCTTCTTAATATAATAAGCTAAGTATATTTATTTACAGCTTTTTCTACACCAACGTTCGTTTGCACATCACATCGGTTTACAGTAAAACAATGGAAACAGGAAAGGAATTTACATCTTAAACCTTTTAAACTTCCCAATATTTCAGGGCAGATGGGTTATAGAAGCTGTTTGGCAGTGGATAGGAACAGGTAACAGTAAGTTAAACAAATATACAGTAATAACAATGGTGAGGAAAATTAAAGACGTTACACAAGGGCTTTTGGGGAAGTACTAGAGCTTGTGGGCCTGGATGCCAGTGTGTGCGGGGGGGGGGGGGGGGGGGCATGAGAAGGCTTGTTTAAACAGCCAGGGGCCTAGTTTTGTGGTTAAAAATGTGAAGACGAGGTTTGCAGCAGATGATTTGAATTAATGGTGTATAATTCTGATACTGCCTGAGGCCCAGTGCGGGCGGGAGACAGCGGATTAAATCCATCGCACCAATTTTTTATGATATTGCTCATCTCCTAAGCGGGGTTACCCGGAAGCTGTCATTTCGACCCTCCTAAAGGCTAGGAAGACCTCTACTTCCATCTCCTATGTCCGGGTCTGGAAAGCTTTTGAAACCTGGTGTGAATCCATAGGAGCTTCTCCACGTTGCGCTTCTGTAGCCTGGATATAAAGAATGTTTAGGATTTTTGGATGTCGTTTTGGAAGATGTTTTTGAATTTATAGATTTTGTACTTTATACATTTTTTCCCTCGCTTTTTATGATTTTATAATGCCAGATGTTTGGCATTTTTGGGGCAGCCGAGTTCAGGGCAGTTCTGTTACCCTCTAAAACCCATCCTCCTGTGCTCAGCCCAAAATGCTTCCCTCCGGGACATCCTGGCAGTTCCCCTCAGCTGAAGTGCAGAAATCTCCTGACAAACCAGCTTTTTATTTTAATTTCCCCCTTCTGCTGCAGTTCTCCACTTTCATCATGGCCCAAGTGGCTGAGGGGAAGGGACGCCTCATGCCAGGAGCTGAACAGGACAAGCTGATCAGGGATATGTTCATTAACCAGGACCGGAACCAGGACGGCAAAATCACCCCCGATGAGCTGAAGCTGAAAACGGACGAAGATAAGGAGCGGGTACACGAGGAGCTCTGAGGATGAAACTCTGCCTACCGGACCCTTGAATTTGTCCCATTCCCTGCCCCCCCCCCCCCCCTGAGCACGAGCTCTGCCTTCCAGGCACCTGGTGACCCCACAGCCAGTTGGGAATTCAGGATATCCACGGTGGGAGACGCAGTCTAGGCAAATGCATCTTGCACATTACTCCCTGTGGATATCCTGACAACTCGCCTGCCTGTGGGCTCAGGAGGATGCCCTACCCTACCCTTCCCTTCCCAGATCCCACGAAGAGCTGAGGGAGCTCCGCCATGCATGGCTCATCAATCCCATTCAACTGGAACTAAACCAGATGAAGGGTGGGAGGGAAGCTGAGGGGCAGCTGCATACAGCGAGGAGCTTAGCAGAGTGGGAAGAGAGCTCATAGTTCTGTAACTGAGGGAAACAATCCCATCATGCCCTATGCCAGGCCTGGTTTTCAGGGTAACCAAAATCTGTGCAAGAATATCTCAGGACTATGTATTATGAGCTTTCTTTGAAAAACAGACCTGTTTGGGGGTAGGGGTTACTCATAGACTGGACCAAGCAGTCTGGATGAACAGAGGGGCCAGTCCTGGGCTTCTCAGTTTTTGCTCTGAAGCATTTGGAGCTGCAAAAGCAGGACTGGCTTACCCATCCCTTCTGGCTTGGAGGCAGGCAGTCCCTCTAAGCAAGCCCTTGGGGCCAGGTTTTCACAGTAGCTAACATAATGGTGCAAGAGTCAGGTTTGTATAAAATGGATCTGGAGTCAATTTTACATCTATTATGGTTAATGTGAAACCCAGCCCAGGTCTCAATCCCCATTTACTAAGTAGTGAGTAGAATATTTTTTTTTAATTGAAGGAGATGATGAAGATTAAGGATTGGTTTGCTTTAGTGGGGTTCAAGGAGCTGTTTGTAGTTTTAGCTTCCTGTATAGTGCAGCCCCACATTGTTTCCCTCTCTGTGCAGCACTAGCATAGTGCTCTGCCTGTATTTAATTAGCAACAGCTCAGGACTTTTAATAGAACTGGAAGCAAAATCTGTTCATCTATGACTCCCTGCAAAGTGCCTCCTTTCAGGACTTGTGTGTATGGCCCTGTTCGGATTCCCTTTTGCTAGGGGAATGCTCCCTGGCTCTGCCTTTTAGCTCAGAGCAGCTCTGTTTATTGATTATTTAGCAGAGTTACATCCATTCTGAGGTTATAAATATTGCCAGCACATAAACTCTCACCATCTCTTAGCATGCCCTACCCTTTCCTGAAGAGGGGGTGTCTTTAGGCCTTCTTGTGACCATAGTGAAGGACACTCATACCAAGAAAAAGGAAAATGCAGAAGGTACCTTTTATAGTCTGTAGTAATAGAGCAAGTAGGCAAGGAGGTGGTTTGTTACACCAGGGTAATATAAGCATGGGCAGGTGCTTGAGAATCATCCTCCATTTCTCAGATGCAGGAACTGAGCGCAGAGCAAGGCTCATTTTACGGAGCAGCTGCTTGATTTACTGGTGACTTGAGGTGCCGGTAGCACATTGCACACACCACCCCCTGCCACCCATCAACACTGCAGCTGCTTAGCCTAGCAGCAGATTGTGTATGTTCAAATCCAGCACAAGGTGCACGAGTAAAAACTTTATTAAGAGATTCCAGCTCCAGCTGCCAAGCACAATACTTAAGAAATAAACCCATCAATTTTTTAAAAACCATATAGGAAAATTGGTTCTTACCTGATAATTTTTGTTCCTGTAGTACCATGGATCAGTCCAGACTGCTGGGTTTTGCCTCCCTTCTAGCAGATGGAGACAGAGAAAACCTTCGAGAGCACCCCTCTCTTAAACCGGCATGGCACCTGCATCTCTTTAGTATAAACAATACCCAAGCAGAAATAAGTAACGATTAGACAGACATGTCAAGGAAAGGACAAAGAACAGCCCAAAGAAAACTATATACATGTGAATTCTCTGTGCAGGATAAGGAGAAACCAGTACCCTCCTTTAATCTGTAAAGCAACTGGAAACAATATGTTACAGCAACAGTTTGAGCGGACACTCAAGAAAACTGAACACCCCCAAGGGGCGCGTCTGGATTGATCTGTGGTACTACAGGAACGAAAATTAGCAGGTAAGAACCAATTTTCCTTTCCCTGTATGTACCCGGATCAGCCCAGACTGCTGGGATGTACCCAAGCTTCCCCATCGAGTGGGACCTTGAAAGTCCCGCTCAGATGATACTGCCGCCGAAGTTGGCGACGTCCGAAGCCTGGACATGCAAACGGTAATGTCTAGCAAATGTATGCAGACTTCCAGGTCACCGCCCTGCAAATTCCTTGCAGCGAAACCAACTGATATTCTGCCTAGGAAGCAGCCTGCGACCGAGTCGAATGTGTTTTCAAACCATTCAGGATAGGCTGACCATGACAAATGTAAGCGGAAGCAATGGCCTCTTTCAACCAGTGGGCGATAGATGTTTTAGACGCTTGGTGGCCCTTCTTATAGATGCTCCACAAGACAAAAAGATGATCTGAGAGTCGAAAAGCATTAGTAACCTTGAGATAAAACAAGAGGACCCTTATGACATCTAGATGCCGCAATTCCCGCGCCTGAAGTTCTTCCATATCAGTACTGTTAAAGGCTGGAAGTTCCACTGATTGATTCAAGTGGAATACTGAAACAATTTTCGGCAGAAAGGATAGAACCGTGTGGAGAGAGACTCTAGAATCTGAAATGCGTAGGAAAGATTCTCGACAAGAAAGGGCTTGTAATTCCGATATGCGCCTAGCGGAACAGATTGCCATTAAGTCCTTTAAAGAGGCCTTCTTAAGGGGTTTGAAAAGAGCTTCACGCAAAGCCTTGAAGACTACATTAAGGCTCCAGGACAGACAGGGGGATTCAAATGTTTCGCCTCATGAAGAAAACTGACTACATCCGGATGAGCTGTAAGGGACGCCCCCTGAAGCTTGCCCCTGAGGCACTCCAAGGCTGCCACTCACACCCTAAGGGAATTAAACAACAAGCCCTTGCTGAGGCCCTTCTGCAAAATTGCCAGAATCTGAGCCACTGAGGACTGATGAGGAAGAACTCCCTGCTCACGACACTTTCCAAACCCTGACGTAAGTTAAGGATGTAGAGATCTTCCAGGCTCAACGTAGAGTGGTAATGACATCCTCTGGATAGCCTTTTTTCCTCAACTGCCTCCTTTCAAAAGCCAGGCCGCTAGACAAAAGCAAGTTGCCTGGTCAAAAAATATAGGGCCTTGATGCAGAACGTTTGGAAGATGACAGGCGCATACCGCCCAGTTGAGCAAAAGCAGAAGAAAACTTTACAATGCCATCCACACCACTCTCGTCTCTAGGCGATTGATGGACCATTTCGCCTCTTACAGTGACTATTGGCCCTGGACCGAGTGAGTCTGGCACTCAGCTCCCCAACTGGAGAGACTGGCATCCATAGTCACTATCACCCACTGCAGCACCTCGACATCCACCCCATGCCTCAAGTGGTCTCAGACAAGCCACCGGCCAAGACTGGAGACAAGGACCTGCAAATAATCCCAGACTTTGGGCACTGACGCCGCTAGAAGGCATTGAACTTGCGGCTGCAGCTTGGTGACTTGCTCCTCCAGGAGGAATATCTTGCCCACTCTGTTATCGAACCGTGCTCCTAGGAATGCCAGGACCTGAGAAGGCTGAAGATGACTCTTGGACTGACTGACGACCCAACCGAGGGCCTACAGACAATGCAAGACCTTGACTACCGCCTGCTTGCAGAGTGCCTCAGACTTTGCCCGAATGAGCCAGTCATCCAGATACGGGTGAACCAGCACCCCTTCCTTGCAGAAGGCCGCCAATACCACCACCATCACTTTGGTAAAAGTGCGTGGAGCCATCGCCAGACCGAAAGGGCGGGCGCAGAACTGGAAATGCATTCCCAGGGCCATGAACTGAAGGAACCATTGATGATCCCAGCGGATCCCTATGTGCAGGTATGCTTCAGTCAGATACAAAGAAGCCAAGAACTTCTCTTGGCACACCGCCACAATTACAGAGTATAGGGTCTCCATCTGAAAATGCGGAACTTTGAGAGACCTGTTCACCTTCTTCAGATCCAGAATCGGACGGAAGGAAACTTCCTTCTTTGGGACCAAGAAATAGATGGAATAACGCCCCGTGCCTCACTCCTTCTGGGGAACAGGAATGATGGCCCCAGGCATTCCAGCTTGTGGATGGTCTGCCGGACTATTTGTCTCTTTACCGGAGAGCCGCAGGAAGAGATTATAAAGAGATCTTGAAGAGGCTGAGCAAACTTAACTTGTAACCATTTTCAATGATACTTAGAACCCACTGGTCCAACATTATCTTGACCCATTCCCGTAAAAAAGGGACAGCCGTCTGCCAATGACAGGAATAGAGGAACGGGTTGGCCGTATCTCATTGAGAGGACTTTGTCGTGAGGGACCCCGGCTGACTCCCTCTTGGCCCGCTTGACGACCGTGATAGGACTGAGACCTCCCCAAGGATTGCCGCTGGCCCGTACCAGGTGCTCTGCGCTGGCGGAAGTGCTGTTGTCTCTGAAAACGAGAGCGGGTCAGAAGAAAACCTCTAGATGCCTTAGATCTATCTTTCGGCAGCTTGTGAACCTTATTGTTACCCAGAGACTTGATCAGTTGTTCCAAGTCTTCACCAAAAAGGAGCTTGCCTTTGAAAGGTAGCGCACTAAGCTGAGCTTTAGAGGAAACATCAGTTGACCAACTGTGCAACCATAATAGCCTCCACACCGAAATGGCCAACACCATAGTCTTGGAGGAGGTTCAAAGGAGGTCATATAAGGCGTCTGCCCCATAGGCTACTGCCGCCTCTAAGCACTCCACCTGAGCTGACTCCTGAGGTGGAAAGTCTCTGGTACTCAGCAGTTGTTGCACCCATCGCAGGCTTGCTCTGAGCATGAAGCTGCTGCAGACTGCTGCCCGAATGCCCAGAGCCGAGATTTAAAAAAATGCGCTTAAGATGAACCGCAAGCTTTCTATCCTGGAAGTTTTTCAGGGCCTCCGCCCCAGCCATTGGAATGGTGGTTCTCTTGGTGACAGCTGACACAGAAGCGGCCACCTTAGATACTTTCAAAAGCTCCAGGGTCTCTTCTGGTAATGGGTATATAGTTTGTCCATAGCTTGCCTCACTTGCAGGCCCGCTTCCGGAGTATCCCACTCCCGGAGCATTAACTGTTCAACCATTGTATGAAAGGGAAGTCTTGGCCAGACCACGCAGCCCTGCCATGACTGGATCCACCATGTCTAGGCTGGGGTCTTCCTGAGGGACTGCGATACCCAGCTCTGCCAGGATGTGCAGAATTAGCAGATTGAGTTCGTCCCTTTGAAAAAGCCGAACAACCTTGGGATCGTCCCTGTCCAATGGCGCCGCATTCTCAGGATCCTCCTCCAGATCTGCATTTGCAAAAGGAGAGGAAATGGAAGGAGGGTCATCCACCGAGGCCCCTACTCGAGCAGGCTCCGCAGAAGCCTCCGAGGGGCCCCCGACCTTCCTGACATAAAGAGACCCCTGAGGCTCCAGCCACTTGGGGAATTTTCTGGGTGGCCCCTCGGAAGGCCTAGGCCTACCTGACCTGCTGAGCTGGTCCTGGCTGGCCAAATATGCTTGATACATGAGAAGGATGAAGTCAGCTGAAAATCCAGCTGAGGCCCTGCAATCCCCCCCTGGGGGAACAGGATCATCAGCGGGGAGCTCAAAAGCCAAGTCCTGGGAATCACCAGGACTCAAAATCAGCCAGAGATAGAGCAGGAGGAAGATCCCCCTCCTCCCCCGATGTCTCAGTGCTGGCTGCAAATGTTTTCAAAATGGCCGCCGTTCCCGCACTCAGCAGGAATGAATCAGCCTTGCTCTCCCGTGCCGCAGACCTTTTGCCCGCCCCATGGAGCTAGGCCGCCGCACTAGATGCGCCCTCCTAGCTGGGGAGGCAGCGCAAAGAGGCCTGTGCGGGAGAGCCGCAAAGACTGCTCCCCGCAGGCCTCACAGTGAAGACCACGTAGCATAGTGGCCGCCAAGGAAGCACGTGGCAGGCTCCGACCACCCCCCACACACCAGAGCGGGGAACGAGAGCCTAATTCCAAAACGTGGACCCCCCCCCCCAATGCGGCCAGAGACGGACGGCACGCCGCTCTAGAACTGCCACCACGTGGTAAGCGCAGCGAACTGCTGGCCCTGGCCCCAGAGTTATGCCCTTAGTTTTGTTTTTTTTGTAAGAAAGTTACTGGCAAGAAGGGCAAGGGTGTCGTCAGATCTCTGCTGGGGGAGGGGAGGGAACCGGACCATCAGCTATCACCCTCGGCGCTGAAAGAAAGGAGCAGCACAGGATCACCATCCCAAGCTCCGTAGCTGCCTACTACCAGGGGGATGGTCCCACTGGAATCTGCCAACCCCCTGGGAGGACCAAGAAAAAAAAACAAAACAAATAACTGCTTGTCCTGCGCTTGCAATCTGTTTTTTTGGAACCTGCTAAGTGGTTCAGAACCGCAGGTTTTGCATCACCTCCATCTGCTGGAAACAGAGAAATGCAGGCGGCACACCGGTTTAAGAGGGCGCTCTCGAAGGTTTTCTCTGTCTCCATCTGCTGGAAGGGAGGCAAAACCCAGCAGTCCGGACTGATCCGGGTAAGTACAGGGAACAAATTTTGCCAGAATTAGCAAAACTGAGGTCAGCTGAACCTGTGGTGAGATTGTGTTTTATGTTTGGGGATTATTTTAATACCTCTCTAGGTTATGTTTTGACCTGAATCCATAAAGAGACTCACAGGCCGTTATTTATAACAAGGAAATTGTAATAAACTAGGTCTCTAATAGCCCTTTTTTTGTGTTTTTTTAAAAGAAGTTTGTTTCGGTTTGTCTTTCTACTGGTTAGTCTGGTAGAACCAGCTCCAAATGAGATCAGTTATGATTATGGCGAGTTGCTATCAGATTTATGGCAATTCTCGCCAGCCCCCGCCTTCCAAAGAAAGGTCTAGTGGCTCGTTAGCCCTAGCAGCAAAAAAAAAATCTGTCTGTTTTGTTATACATCCCTCTGCATTTGTACCGAACTACACAACACCTTAGGTGTTCCCCTTTTCCAGGGACTGTAGAGTTTGTGACTGTGGAAAAAATATCCCCCATGAGACGAAATCTCCAGGGGAAAGAAGCTGGATATCCCCCCCCCCCCCCAAGCTAGGCTGAAAATCTTTTCTGCAGGAAATGCACCTTGGATGTTGCTGAGGCCTGGGAATTTTACTGCATTAAAACTCAGGACCTTCTCTTCAATCAGGTTGGGGACACAAAAAAGTTTTGGCAATCTCAATGTGAAAAAAAAAAGTATCCAAACGGCACAGGGTGGAGTGCAAGAGAGCAAGGAGATATCTAGCACAATGGGGCCGATACAATATAAAGCGTGGAAAGCGGGCGCTGAAAAGTCAGGGCCCGCTTTCCTAACGTGCGCATGGCGTCTGCAAGGGGGGGGCGCCATGCAATACTCAAATTAGGGGGTCGCACTAGCAAGGAGGTGCTAGGGTCGCTTGCGTGACCTTAGCACCTCCCTGCTAATGCGACCCCGCCGCGGCTGCCGGTTATGAAGACCGACGCTGGTAAACTCAGCGTCGGTCTTCATAACGCGGCAGTCTGCCGAGTTATTTTTTTTACTTAAAAAAAGAAGTACAGAAAAGCAGTTTTTTTCTGCTTTTCTGTACTTTTACCTGCGCTCAGCTATTAACGCCTGCTGAGTGATAAACGTGCGTATGAGACGTACATGTATCTTTTTGCATGCGGAGTGAATGAGTAATAAGCACTATTACATTCACTCTGCATCCGACGCGGGTTAAACAGGCGCTAATCCCCCTATTGCTTTAGGGGCTGGATTAGCGCCCATTTAACCCACGTCAGAGTGCGCTCGGCTGAGAGCACTGTATTGCATCAGCCCCAATGAGAGGGTAAGCTTGGTGCCCCTAAAATAGACCACGGCCGGAGGGAAATCATCACAGGCCAGACTACAAAGCCTGCTGGCCCCAGAGCAGGGCTGCACCCTCACGGCAGCGTCCCTCTTACCTCCATAAGAGCACGTGACAAGCAGGGAGTACAGGGGTAGCATCTGAGGGCTGGGTTTTGATGTCAAATCTTGGAGGAACACTCCCACTTCGAATGCTTCTTGATTTGGACAACAAAGTTGCCAAATTCACATTTATTACAACAGAGAAGGATCTCTCTAGATTAACAGCAGTGAGCTCATATGTACGGTTTTTTTTTTTTTAGTTCAAAACTGTTTATTGAACATCAATGGATAAAAGCAAGTCTCTGGAGTAATGTGTAAGCTTTTTCTATAGTGTATATATATATATATATATATATATATATATATATATATATTTATATTTACTTCCTCCTTCCGGCCACTTAAAAGTGGAGGTACAGTAGGTATTTCTGCGTCCCCAGAGGGCTCACAATCTAACAGGGTGATGCAATAAGGTGCACACGGGCTTTGTTGCGGTTGAGCGTGTGTTTCATGTGTGCAATAGCATCCGATGCAGCAAGGAGATTGGCGCATCTGAAACATGCGCCCTAACAAAAGCATACCGGATAGCGCCCCTCGCATGTAAAGTCCATGGAGATGAAGACAGCTATTTCCGTCCGATGCAGGAAAGCACCCCCAAAGGCTGGGAAGCCAAAGCACACTTTTTAATGCGGGGGACTGAACTCCAGCTCTGGAGGAGGAGGAAAGTTAATGCACAGTCAAGGGCTCAGGAGAAACATAAAAAAAATTTGGTCCACTTTGTTGCAATAAATGCACCCCTAGTAGGGTAAGGGCTGTTTAGAGAGATTAATGTAAGATTTAGTATTTGGGGTTAGAACAAAAAATAATTTACAGGGAGTAATGGAGCAGAGCTTGATGATTAGTTGGAGATCTCAAAAAAATGTAGGTGATTCCTTTTCTTTTTGGGAAACAACAGGCATTGCAGATGCACTTTTGCTAGCAATGCGCACTTTAGCTGTTGGTGCGCCTGATGCAATGAAACGCATTTCTCCTTAGTACACCCTTCTTGTATGGTGTGCCATTTTTTTTCATTTAAATATTGCATCGGGGGCACAGGGGATGGGGATGTGTAAGGATACAGGGGCTGAATACGAGCGTCTTTGCACGCATCTTATCGCATGGCCTGTTTGCACCTGAAGCGGTGGAGGGTGATGTGACTTGTCTACGGTCACAAGGAACAACAATGGGATTTGAACTCGGACTTCCCTTCTCTCCTCCTGCTGCTCTAAGCATTAGGTTACTCCTCCCAGTACTTTATACCTTCTGATTCAGGGAGCATGAGGAAGATTACTCTCAGATGCTGGCACGATCCGGAGTGCAGCTGATGGGTTAAAGTGACTGACAGGGATCACATGTCCCCTTCAGTAGTATCTACTAAAGATGTCCCCTGAAAAGTGAAATAACTGAACTGTTACAAACGAATTAAAGATAGCTCACTGCACAAGGTAAAAGCCCGAGTTGTGGAGAAGAGCCCAGCTGGCAGAGTCAGTCCAGATGTGTGTAAGGGGTCTCCAGGGGCTTGCAGTCCTCAGACACAGCTGGGGGCAGCCTTGGTTCTGCCCCAGTGCAACCATGGCACTCTCGTTCCAAGGTCTTTAAGAAAACCAGGACTCCAGGTAAACAGACGTGGTGGGGCAAAACTGCAACGAGCTGAACCTTTGCCCAATGGCCATGAACTGGCCTGGAACCATGGCCGGACATTTCTTCACCAGTGGCTCCTTTTGCCACATCTAATGCTACATGAGTCAGAGCCGCCTCTTGCTCCTACTGACTAGGCATTCACCTAGAACAAAGCTCTCTCAGTAAGTGACACTCGAGCCAAGAAAGCAGTGGTATTCGGAGTGCTGGGAAACAATAAAAAAAAACAATAAACAAAGACAACAGCTGCCTTGCATCTGTGAGGCACACTCCGTCCCCCCCGGGTGCCGGCGGCAACCGATCAGTTCCTGGCGTTTACAAACTGAAGGATCCCATTCACCACGTCCAGGGTCTCCTCGCTCTCCAGAACGATGTCGTAGGCTTCCACGTATGCCTCATGGTGCCCATCTGCCTGAGAAGGGGTAGCAGAGCAAGAGCATGAGTGGGAATGGGGTGAGCGGGCACGAGGAGATTCCCCATGGGTTGTAAAGACAGCGACTAAAGGAGCAAGAGATTGCAGGCCCGAGTTATTCTAAGGAAAGTATTTCCCCTTCCTCAGTGACCCAAGCCTGGTCACTTCCCAAAACATCTGCCATGACACTGCAGGCATTGGGTAGGAGGATCAAATGTTCCCAGTACATGCCTGCTCTAAAAGTATGGTGACTGTAGAAGGGGGGAGTTTTCCTGTAACATACCTGTCGTTAACAGAAAAAGCTGACTGGGGACTTTGTATGATCTGACACCACTTAAAGGGCCCACAATAAAAGATGAAATTTGGAGAGCAGTGGATCTTTTCCTTAGATGATAGGGAAGTACTGGAGAAGGAAACTTGGAGACATGAAAGATGTGGATGGGGGCAGTCCCTGAATAGGGGCAATCAGGAGGTGTCTACTGGGGATCAAATTAGCATTAATTACAGATAATTAGCAGATGTTCAGTCAGAGGTGTTAGGACTGTTGTGGACAGGGTCTTTCGGGGGGAATCTCACAAGGACAGAGTGAAAGCTTCAAGTGTTCCTGCACCGTATCTACCACAAAGCTGAAGGCCAAATGCACCTGGGCTGACATCGGCAGAGCTCTTCGGGAATCTTACCTTGTCATTGAGGAAGCCTATCTTCAAGATGCTGTCCACCTTGCTCACGCCGTCAGCCATAGTGAGGTCCCCCAGAGTATCCCCCAGCAGAATGACATTGGTCCGGTTGCTGAGCTGCTGGAAGTACTCCGTGTCCTTCAGGACGCTGCTATTCTTGTTAAAGGTGTGAATGAGCTCCCCTTTAAATCCCATCAGAAGACCCTGCAGAGAAAGACATGTGAAATCCCATCAGCTTCCGCGAGCAGGAGCCACAGCCCATGGCACCACCTGGCCTGGCAGAAGGCTCATGGAAATTCATACATGACTGGGGGGGGGGTGTGTGTGTAATAATTTATTCCAGGGTTTGTGATATGAGGTGAAAGAACAAAGTGAGAGATCTACGATAAAAATTTTAATAGATCAAGGGTATAAATAATGCACAAGCAAGAGTCTTTGGAAGTTCTACAATAAGGCGTCATGTGCGGCTGGCAGTTTAGGGGTAGCATGTGAGAGTAATGTAAAGATGAATTTCCAAAGAGAAATGTAAAAAGTTTCTATCACACACAACCTGCATTTTTGCGATTCACTGGTTTTCATGAGGGAGACGTGGAACAGTGTCCAGTGCAATAACAATATTCAAGAAACCCAGAACAACATTAGCTGTGGGGGAGTGAGGGGGTAAAGCCTGGGATAAGCACAGAGGATCCTTAGCTGTGGGGGGAGTGAGGGGTAAAGCCTGGGATAAGCACAAAGGATCTTTATTTATTTTTATTTATTTAAAAGTTTTTTATATACTGCATATAAGGGCACTTATGTGTCAGTCTAGGCGTCATGAGGGGTAAAGCCTGGGATAAGCACAGAGGATCCTTAGCTTTGGGGTTATGAGCGGTAAAACCTGGGATAAGCACAGAGGATCCTTAGCTGTAGGGGAGTGAGAGGTAAAGCCTGGGATAAGCACAGAGGATCCTTAGCTGTAGGGGAGTGAGAGGTAAAGCCTGGGATAAGCACAGAGGATCCTTAGCTGTGGGGGAGTGAGAGGTAAAGCCTGGAATAAGCACAGAGGATCCTTAGCTGTGGGGGAGTGAGGGGTAAAGCCTGGGATAAGCACAGAGGATCCTTAGCTGTGGGGGAGTGAGAAGTAAAGCCTGGGATAAGCACAGAGGATCCTTAGCTGTGGGGGAGTGAGAGGTAAAGCCTGGGATAAGCACAGAGGATCCTTAGCTGTGGGGGAGTGAGGGGTAAAGCCTGGGATAAGCACAGAGGATCCTTAGCTGTGGGGGAGTGAGGGGTAAAGCCTGGGATAAGCACAGAGGATCCTTAGCTGTGGGGGAGTGAGGGGTAAAGCCTGGGATAAGCACAGAGGATCCTTAGCTGTGGGGGAGTGAGGGGTAAAGCCTGGGATAAGCACAGAGGATCCTTAGCTGTGGGGGAGTGAGAGGTAAAGCCTGGGATAAGCACAGAGGATCCTTAGCTGTGGGGGAGTGAGGGGTAAAGCCTGGGATAAGCACAGAGGATCCCGGGCGGTCTCCGGCTGCAGGGGGAGAGGGGAAATACCTTCACCGCCACGCTTGAGGATATGCACCCGCTGCCTCTGGGTCCACGCCGGGACCGAGGCGCCTCTCAGCCCGACCCAAGCCCTTCTCGCTCGGGGGCTGGGTCCCTGCCGCGATTCGGCCACCGGACCGAGGCCTAAACCTCCGAGGGATCGCGGAAATCACCCTGGGAAACTCAACTGGGGGAGGGACCCGAGGGTATCACCGCAGGAGTGCGGGGCTCGATGTTCTTGTAGAAATTTAGTAAGTAGAAAGTAGAAAATAGAAAGTAGATTGGAAACACGCTCAGCGAGCGTGCAGGCTCCCCAAACTGCTTTGGAGACAGAAATTACTGAGTTGCTTCACTTCCTGTGGGGGTATATATACCCGTGCTGACGTCAGATCCGTCTCCAACTGCGAGCACGAGCACACTATACCCACTTGTTCTGAGTCCATCTGGCTACACGACAGGAAAAGTAAAATAAAAGAAGGTGCCGTGGAGAAAGAACCATAGATGGTTTGAAGTGAATGGAAATATTTGTGAACAGTGGAGATGCCACTTTGGATAAAGTGGAGTCGTGTTGAGAAAACAAGTGGGGAACTGTGGGAGTAGAAGACAGATACAGAGGTTTATGACATGGAAATATTAGTATAAAGGGTCATATTTGGACACATGGGAACAGTAGAGTTGATTGCAGTGGAGCTCGGCGGTTTAGAAGATATTGAATCAGTGATTTGAAAGGAAGAATGTATGATTATATCCCCTGATGAAGCCTGTATGGGGCGAAACAAGGGTCCTTGTGGGGAAAATTGAAAGTCAATAGTTGATTGGTGGGAAGGGGGGAATTGGTTGAGATTTTAAGGGATGACTTTAGTGGATGGATGGTGTGATTGATGAGTGGTGAGTGATGATATAGGGAATGGTTTTATGGGGATATGATATTGTTATGATTATTATGATGTAAAGTGATAGTTTGTATGTGCAATGTGTCCATAAGCAGTAATTTGGAATGTACAAGACAGCGGATGTTATATTGTGTATTAATACATGTATATTTATATAAAGTGGTTTTGATAAATAAAATATGGCATTTTTCATATGATGTGGTAAATAGATGTATGAGTTAATTCATGCTGTCCCTATATGTATATGTTATATATATCACGAATTGTAGGGGTATGGGATATACTCTCTGATTTGCTTACCATAAATGGTTCCCAACTGACGCAGACAGCTGACAGTGGTCCTCAGAGTTCCTTGCGTTGATATGAGCAGAGGGACACATGAAATCAGACAACCGAGAGGCGTTGGTCACCTCCAGATAGCGAAGGAGAACCCGCCGCACATCCAATTTATGCAGATCCTTATCCGCAGGAGAACAAGGATCCAAATTCAGGAAAGCAGGCAACTCTACAGTCTGATTCAAATGAAATTTTGACACCACCTTTGGCAGGAAAGACGGCACTGTTCGCAGAGAAACTCCCAATTCCGAAATACGGAGATATGGTTCCCGACACGACAAAGCTTGAAGCTCCGAGACCCGCCTTGCGGAGGCGATCACCACCAGGAAAACCGTTTTGAGAGTCAGGTCCTTCAACATGGCCCATTTGAGAGACTCAAATGGAAGACCACATAAGCAACGGAGAACCAAATTTAAACTCCACGAAGGACAGAACTTTCTGACTGGAGGATTCAAGTGTTTAGCCCCCTTCAAAAAATGGGATATGTCCGGATGAGCTGCCAGTGAAAAACAGTCAACCTTGCCCCGCAGACACCCTAGGGCCGTGACCTGCACCCTGAGAGAACTGCAAGCCAAACCTTTCTTCAGGCCATCCTGCAAAAAGGCTAGAATATGAGCCACCGAAGCCCGACAGGGGACACATTCAACCCGCAGCATGATGAGTTCCACGCTTGCAGGAGGGTAGAGATAACCGAATCAGAATACCCCCTCTTTCTCAACTGTCTCCTCTCATAAACCAGGCCACAAGACAAAAGCGATCCACGCGATCGAAAAATACTGGACCTTGCCGAAGAAGATTCAGAAGATGGTTGAGACGAACTGGACCGTCGATCGCCAAGTTGATCAAATCTGCAAACCACGGCCGTCGGGGCTACTCCAGAGCTACGAGGATGACTGACCCTACGTGTGCTTCTATCTGACGCAAGACCTTGCCCACTAGTGGCCAGGGGGGGAAACATGTACAGCAGAACGTCGCGAGGCCACGGAAGGACAAGGGCATCCACCCCTTCCGATCTGTGATCTCTCAGACAACTGAAAAACCGAGCTGCCTTTGCATTTCTCTGAGTCGCCATCAAGTCCAGGTGAGGAACACCCCAGCAACGAGTGAGGAGCTGGAAGGCTTCGGACAGCTCCCACTCGCCGGGATCCAGATGCTGGCGACTGAGAAAATCCACCTGAACGTTGTCTATCCTGGCTATGTGTGAGGCCATTAGCCGGACTAGATGACGCTCTGCCCAGGCCATGAGGCGGTCGGCCTCCAAGGCCACTAGCCGGCTCTTGGTTCCTCCCTGACAGTTGATGGAGGCCACGGTCGTCGCGTTGTTTGACAATACTCGCACCGACCGTTGACTGACCAGAGGGAGAAAGACGCGTAACGCTAGACGTACCGCCCTGGTATCCAATCGATTGATTAACCATGTTGCCTGATAAGTCGTCCATCGGCTCTGAGCGGTCTTGGACTGGCAGACCGCTCCCCAGCCAGAGAGGCTGGCATCCGTCGTCACGATCACCCACTGTGGTTCCTCCAGCTCCATCCCCCGTTGCAAGTGGGTCGGAATCAACCACCAATTGAGACTGAACGTGGCGGGTTCCAAAAGGGGCAACCGAAGCTGGAACTCTTCTGACTTCGGATCCCAATGAGAAAGCAACGCCCTCTGTAAAGGTCTTATATGCGCAAACGCCCAGGGAACTAATTCCAGATTAGACGCCATGGAACCAAGTACTTGCAAATAATCCCACACTTGGGGAAGTGGTAGCGACAAGAGCAGACTGATTTGCGCCAATAACTTGATCATCCTCTCCTGGATGAGGAAGACCTTGCTGACCGATGTATCGAACCGTGCGCCTAAGAAGTTCAGGACCTGAGACGGGATCAACTGGCTCTTGGCAAAGTGAGAGGTAAAGCCTGGGATAAGCACAGAGGATCCTTAGCTGTGGAGGAGTGAGGGGTAAAGTCTGGGATAAGCACAGAAGATCCTTAGCTGTGGGGGCTAAAGCCTGGGATAAGCACAGAGGATCCTTTGCAGTGGAGGAGGGACGGATAAAGCCTGGGATAAGCACCGAGGATCCTTAGCTGTGGGGGAGTGAGGGGTAAAGCCTGGGATAAGCACAGAGGATCCTTAACTGGAAGTGGGGTGGAGTGAGGACTTCAGCCTGGAGATCAAGTTGAGTCTGCAGCATTGTGGCAGAAAGCACAGAAACTGGAGGAGTCTCATGTTCTTTACCTATCACTATTGTCTGTGGGTTTGTATTACACACTGAAAGAAGCCCCTCCCCCCCCATTCTAGCATAGTCCACTGGAAAATAATTTCTGCTCCTACTTTTTTGTTCATCGCCAGGAAGGTGCAGGACCCCAGGGTCTGTTGCTTTTGCCTCAGAGTTACATCTGTAACATATAAGTGTCACAATTAGCAGTCTCACCTTTTCATCAAAGTCCATATAGTTGGAAACCACAGTCACGTTTGGGTGGAAGACTCCAGCTTGCCGAAGGATCTCCTCAAGGACGTCTCCAATCCCAGCCGAGAAGATGAACAGAGGGACGTCATCGCTGTAGAGTCCATTAAAGAAAGCCTCGTGACCATCCCTGAGAGGGGGATGGGGAAGGGAGAAAAAACACATCAATAGGGACACACACACACAATAATGGCAGCACTGCTTTCTGTAAAATTACTTTCAAAGATAAAATTCTGCCAGGCTTGCATCAGCCTGAGCAATAGGAAAATATATTTTTTAAAAATCATATTGGGAGATCATGTGGTGCAGTGAGTGAAGTGAGATGTAGTTTGCTTCACTCTGATTCCATGCCCATAGAATCGACCTCCATCTACATTTAAATCTGCTAAAAATTGGCTTGAAGGTTGAAGAATTAACATGTGACTGCCTGCGGGCGAGTTCTTTTGGTATGTCTGCGAGAGTTGTTAAGAAAGATAAAGACAGAAAAAAGACAAAGACTGGAGATGGTAAAATGGCGGAGAGCCAGTCCACCCTGGAGAAAGAGGCCATGCCATGTCTGTGGTTACTCATCTTAAAGTGGCGGTAGTAGATGCCCTGGAACTGGAATTCAAAAAAATAGTTGAAAAACTCGATGAAATCAATAAAAAAATGATGGCTTTTGAAACTAGAATCACCAACGTGGAACAATGAGTCTCTAATAACCAGGAAGCTGTACAAAATGCATCGCAGGAACTTGCTGATTTGAAATCGCTGGTCCAAAACAAGATGAACAGCTTCAAGTCTAGAGAATAGATCCCTCCGTAATAACCTCAGATTCATTGGGTTATTGGAATCGATCCTGGACTTGGAGTTGCCTAAATTTTTAGAATCCTGTTCACTAAAGAATTTGCCCTGAGTCACGAGGACCGCTATGCATTGAGTGAGCATACAGACTTAAGAGGAAAGGGAGGGCGGAAAGGCCATTTGTGGTGATCACAAGGATCTTGGATTTTGGTCATAAGTCGAAAATTCTGCAGGCGCTAAGATCGGGGAAATCGCTGAAACATGAAAACAATAAGATTTTGGTATTTCAAGATTATTCGATGAAACTGGCTGCCCACCGGAGAGAATTTTCTTCGGTCTGCTCCATGCTTTATGGGATGGGAATACGGTTCGCTTTTCTATACCCAGTGAAATTAAGAATTAATCTCCCAGACGTGAAGTGGTGTCAGTCGGCAAACGAGGCTAAAAAGCTGGTTGATAGCCTGGAGAAAGATAAATCTTTATCAGCCCGTGCTGCAACAGACCGCTGATTTCCTGGAGGTTCACATCCATTCTTCTCTTTTTTTTCTCTTCACTGGTGTTGGCACCAGGGTTTATAACTGAGGATTTGTGTTACTGAACAAGACATCTGCTTAACAATCGGTTCTTTGTGTTCTTTTTGAAGCTGAAATTCAATGGAGTGTGCATAAACAGAGGAGTGTATCACCTTTTTTTTTTTTTTGGACAAACGGAAAGGAAAATAGTTTCTTACCTGCTAATTTTCGTTCCTGTAGTACCACAGATCAGTCCAGACTCCTGGTTGACTCCTGGGGTTTTGCCTCCCTGCCAGCAGATGGAGACAGAGAAAATTTCACTGACACTGTACATAACCCAGTATGCTACCTGCAGTCCCTCAATATTGACCCAAGCCAAGATGACAACAACAACAACCATAAATTTCTTTTTTTTTTTTTTAATTCTTTATTTATCCATTTTTAAACAAATCATTACAAGAAAATTCTTGCGCAGAAAATAGAAAAAGAATATAACTAGCTATTATAACAAAAAATTATATAAATCATCCTTAAACTTCTTCTTTTTCAAGTAGTCCACAATAATAATAGTGCTGATCTAAGATTTTACAATTTTCTAGAAGAAATATTATAAACTAAACTTTGCAACTGTCAAAGCAATGGTTACAGCAATTTTTAATACAATAGAGCAACCTAAACTTATGTAGGATTTTATAATCAACTACACTTCATGGTTTATCACTTAAAAAAATAGTTGCGAAGGAAAGAAAAACACATATGATATACCTTTAAATTTTACACAACATTTACAGGGATATTTCAGTATGAACATCCCCCCTATCTGAAGAACCTTCAATCTTAACAATAAAAACTGCTGCCTCCTTTTTTGTGTTTGTTTCGACACATCTGGGTACACCCTAACTTTCAAATTAAAGAATTCTACAAGACGATATTTGAAAAACAGCCTTAATACCCAATCCCTGTCGGGTTCGAAAACAAAAGTTACTATTAATGTTGCTGCCTTTACCAGCTCAGTATCAGATGATTCCAGAATTTGGGATATGTCTGGATTAACAGACATAGTGTCCATTACTTGTCTCCCCTCTTGATTTAAATCAGACACCGCTTGTTTTTTATACGGAAGTAGGTAATAGGCTTTAACTAGTGGTGGTATCAGTTCTTCAGATACTTTGAGCACTTCAATAATGTATTTTTTGAACATATCTTTGAGTGTCATATAGGGCAATCTTGGGACATTAATGAACCTTAAATTTTTCTTCCTGTTTGCATTCTACAAATTTTCATCTTTTGTTTGTAGAATCCTATTTTCCATTATTATTGAATCCTGAACTGGCTTCCATTTTACACAGTCCAACTTGACTTTTTCAATTTCTTTTATTGTATTGTTCTTAAATGTTTCCAGTTCAGTTACACTTTCCTGTATTTTATTAATTTTACTTACAACAGGGTTCAGCTGTACCGCAATAGAAATGCCCAGGTTAGTGATTGCATCCCAGATTGTGTCCAGTTAGGCCTTACCAGAACTGGGGGGTTAAATTCATTCAATAGAGATTCTTCTACATTTAAACTTTGTTCCTGTGATTGTTGATTATCTCCTCCTACCGATAGGTCTGCTAGTCCCTCTATAGGGTTAATCCGTCTCTCTCCTCCATTTTCTTCAAGGATTACCGACCCTGCTTGGAGGGTTGTCTCCGCGACTTCCGCTTGAACTCCCTCTGACAGTATTCCCTGATCTCTAGAGGATGCCGGATAGGCAGGTGGTACTCTGTAAATCGGGGATAATGATATTGATAGGTCTGGCGGAGTGGACGATTGAAACCTTTCGTCCCCCACAGGCGGCCTCTCTAATTTAATTCCTCGCTGAACATGGGAATCCATAGGCCCAAATACTGGGGCTACCGGGAGATTAGCAGGGTCCATTCTCTCCTTTGCTCTGCATTTACGGGCAGTATGAGGCATTATATTTTCTCAAATAAATGAAAACAACTCTGTGGTTCCCCAACCCTGCTTCACATCGCAGTCTTAGCTCAGCCCCTCCACCAAACTTGGAGGCTCAAAAGGATCAGGATAAAGCGAGAGTTACTAATTTAAACAAAGTAGAGAGACAGTACCTTTTCATTGTAGAAATCCAGCAGGTTTAAAACAAAGCCGTGCGCCCCTTCGGCGCGCGCGGCTTAGGTGCCGCACCACAAGTGAGCCGATTTTAAGGGCTTCTGGTACGTCCCTCAATAATGACATCAGATGCAGGTTTACTGGACAGGACCCCATCGAGGCCGGGAAGACACACCTCACCTCCGGAAGGCCCCCGGCTCTCTTTCTCTCGCCTCCTTCTCCCTACAGGCCTCCAACCATAAATTTCTAAGCAAACTTGTTCCCCTCCAATGAGCCGAGGAAGGTGAAGTTGCCCAAAAAGACAATGGAAAACTCGTTTCCAAAATTTAACATAAGCGATCAGCATTGAAAATCTCCAACTCTACACTATATACAATGCAACAGTACCAGCAGAGGACTCTCCCCCAGTAAAACGGCGGGTCTCTGGACTGATCTGTGGTACTACAGGAATGAAAATTAGCATGTAAGAACCAATTTTCCTTTCCCTGTATGTACCCAGATCAGTCCAGACTCCTGGGATGTACCTAAGCTCTCCTTAACTTGGGTGGGACCTGGAGAGTTCCACTTGTAGAACACTCTCACTAAAGCACACGGAAGCTGGATCCCCCACAGCCAAGTGATAATGCTTAGCAAAAGTGTACAATGACTTCCCAGTAGCCACCAACAAATTTCATGTGGAGACACCTGTTGTGATTCAGCCCAGAAAGTTGCCTGAGAACGCATCAAATGCCCCCCTAAACCTCCCCCTGGCAGTAGGCGCCCTTTAGAAATGTAAGTCAACTCAATTGCTTCCTTCAGCCACCGCACAACTGTAGCCTTAGACGACTTATTTCCCGACTTTGGACCACTGCACAGTACAAAGAGGTGATCTGATCTACAAAGAGGTGATGCAATATACAGAAATTAAAAGTGACCTTTAGATACCTCAATATTGCATGCCTACCATCTGAGAGCTTAAGCTCCCCTGCGTGAGGTGTAGAGGAATCCAAATTCATAAAAGCTGGAAGCTCTACTGTCTTACTAAGATGGAACAACAGTAGCATGGAATAGACTTAGTTTTTGGGTACTTGCCAGGTTCTTATGGCCTGGATTGGCCACTGTTGTAAACAGGATGCTGGGCTTGATGGACCCCTGGTCTGACCCAGTATGGAATTTTCTTATGTTCTTAACACAGAAACTACTTCAAGCAGAAAAGAAGGCACCATGCATAAAGATACCCCCGAATCAGACATCTGTAAGAAAGGATCTCAACATGCCAATACCTGGAGCTCTGAAATTCTCCTGCCTGAACAAATAGCCACGAAGAAAAACACTTTAAGAGTCAAGTTTTTAACCACAGCTCTCTTTGTAGTTCAAATTGAGCCTCACACAATTCTCTAAGGACTAGATTCAGCGTCCAAGATGGACAAATGTTCCGCACCTGAGGACGCAAGTTCTTAACTCCCTGAAGGAATCATATAACATCTGGATGTGCGGACAGAGAATACCCTTGCATCTTTCCCTGGGCCTCTCGAGTCACTGATTCTAGGTTCCGCCCTGACGGCTGATTTAGTTGCATTGTCTGATAGGATCTGTACTGGATGGCCGCGTAACCTTGGCAGATAGGCAAGCAACGCAAAATGCACCGCTCTCATCTCTAACCAATTGATAGGCCATGAGGCCTACTGTTTCAACCACTGGCCCTGTGCAGACTGATCTTGCCACACCACCCTCCATCCAAAGAGGCTTGCATCAGTGGTGACTATTATCCAATTCGGAATCTCCAATTCCACACCACACTTGAAACTGGTGCGAGTAAGCCACCGTTAAAGACTGTTCCTGGCTTTCCCCTTTAATGGAAGAGAAAGATGAAACTCTTCCAATAATGGATTCCAGTGGGAGAGAAGAGCCCCCTGCAGAGACCACATATGTGTGAACGCCCAATGCATTAATTCTATTATCGATGCCGTAGAACTCAGACCTGTAAATAGTCCCAGCCTAATCTAACCCTGCAATTTCAGCAATCTCTCCGTGAGAAACACTCTCTCCCACTAGTGTGTCACACTGAGCTTCCAGATACTCAAGCATTTGTAAGAGGACTAAATGGTTTGTTGCTAGGTTCACCACCCAACCTAGAGACTTCAAACGCATAGGTACCTTTTGTACTGATTGTCGACAGAGGTCATCCGATTTTGCATGAATGAGCCAGTCATCCAGATTCGGATGCACCAACACACCCTCCTTTTGTAATGCAGCTGCCCCAACCATCACCTTGGTGAATGAAACATAGAAATGACGGCAGAAGAAGACCAAACGGCCCATCCAGTCTGCCCAGCAAGCTTCACACATTTTTTTCTCATACTTATCTGTTTCTCTTAGCTCTTTGGTTCTATTTCCCTTCCACCCCCGCCATTAATGTAGAGAGCAGTGATGGAGCTGCATCCGAGTGAAATATCAAGCTTGATTAGTTAGGGGTAGTAGGGGTAGTAACCACCGCAATAAGCAAGCTACACCCATGCTTATTTGTTTTACCCAGACTATGTTATTCAGCCCTTATTGGTTGTTTTTCTTCTCCCCTGCCGTTGAAGCAGAGAGCTATGCTGGATATGCGTGAACTATTAGTTTTACTTCTCCCCTGCCGTTGAAGCAGGGAGCTATGCTGGATATGCGTGAAGTATCAGTTTTTCTTCTCCCCTGCCGTTGAAGCAGAGAGCTATGCTGGATATGCGTGAAGTATCAGTTTTTCTTCTCCCCTGCCGTTGAAGCAGAGAGCTATGCTGGATATGCATGAAGTATCAGTTTTTCTTCTCCCCTGCCTTTGAAGCAGAGAGCTATGCTGGATATGCGTGAAGTATCAGTTTTTCTTCTCCCCTGCCGTTAAAGCAGAAAGCTATGCTGGATATGCGTGAAGTATTAGTTTTTCTTCTCCCCTGCCGTTGAAGCAGAGAGCTATGCTGGATATGCATTGAAAGTGAAGTATCAGGCTTATTTGGTTTGGGGTAGTAACCGCCGTAACAAGCCAGCTACTCCCCGCTTTGTGAGTGCAAATCCTTTTTTCCACATTTCCTCTTGCTGTTGTAGCTTAGAGCGATGTTGGAGTCACAGTAACCATGTGTATGATTATTGAATCAGCGTATTATCTCCAGGCAGTAGCTGTCATTCTGGCGAGCCACCCACTCTTTATTGACGGCCTCTTGATTTTATGGATCCACAGTGTTTATCCCACGCCCCTTTGAAGTCCTTCACAGTTCTGGTCTTCACTACTTCCTCCGGAAGGGCATTCCAGGCATCCACCACCCTCTCCATGAAGAAATACTTCCTGACATTGGTTCTGAATCTTCCTCCCTGGAGCTTCAAATCGTGACCCCTGGTTCTGCTGATTTTTTTCCTACGGAAAAGGTTTGTCGTTGTCTTTGGATCATTAAAACCTTTCAAGTATCTGAAAGTCTGTATCATATCACCTCTGCTCCTCCTTTCCTCCAGGGTGTACATATTTAGATTCTTCAATCTCTCCTCATAAGTCATTTGATGAAGACCTTCCACCTTTTTGGTCGCCCTTCTCTGGACCGCCTCCATCTTGTCTGTCTCTTCGGAGATACGGTCTCCAGAACTGAACACAATACTCCAGGTGAGGTCTCACCAAGGACCTGTACAAGGGGATAATCACTTCCCTTTTCTTACTCGATATTCCTCTCTCTATGTAGCCCAGCATTCTTCTGGCTTTAGCTATCGCCTTGTCACATTGTTTCGCCGACTTCAGATCATTAGACACCATCACCCCAAGGTCTCTCTCCTGCTCCGTGCGCATCAGCCTTTCTCCCCCCATCGAATACAGTTCATTCGGATTTCCACTGGTACATGGAGCCATTGCCAGCCGAAAGGAAGGGCTCAAAACTGAAAATGTTCCCTTAGGACCATGAACCTCAGGAATCTCTGGTGCTCTGACCTGATGGCTATATGCAGATATGCCTCTATTAAGGCAAGAGATGCCAAGAAGTCTCCCCTTGCGTACCGTGGCTATGAGGGACCTCAGAGTTGGACCTCAAAATTTCCATGCAGAAATGGGGAACCTTGAGAGCTGAATTTACCTTCTTTAAATCCAATATTTCTTGAATTTGATAAGGGGGGAGAGAAACAGGACACAACTTAAAATTGACCTCCAGCCACACTAAGCATGTTCTGGGTCTGAGCCAACAAACTCAGCAAGACATCTCTGTGAAAAAAGAAAAAAATCTGCGCTGAGTCCGAAGCGGCTCTCAATCATATGCAATTTCTCCCTCTTCTAGAGGTGAAAGCCAATTCCCCATCGGAATCCTCCGATTTCTCATGATCCACATCCCCTTGAACATTACTAGGGACAGCCTTCCTGCGGCATTTGCCCGCTGTGACCTACAAATGGGGAGGCCCGAGTACACGATCCCTACATAATAGGTTGCTTCGCCTTTGCTGGGTGCCACTGCAGAAAGGTCTGCAGGCCCTGGAAACATTCCACCCAGGAGGAGGATGGATGGATCAATACTGGAGCCCACAGGCCCAAACTTGCTCTCTCCAACCTCTCTCTCTCTCGGGGAAGTTTCTGCCCTCGGGAACAAGGGAGAAGAACTGACCATTGCCTCACCACCCACCCCACTCCTCTCCAGAGACACCATAGGCTGAAGGGATGTCCCAACATGGGCAAAAGCTGTAGTAGTCAAATTGCTTTGAGCATCTAGCAGTGCTGACACAAACGGAGAGAGAGTAAGGGCCGAATTGCTATCAGATGGCATGCCTCACAGATAGCAAGGTGCTTGGACCTGTTCATCCCCAGTGCCTATCTCTCCTGAACTTCAGCTCTAGGTGGCCTCCTGTGCGCACACCACTGCCACCTGGGCGTACACGCACACCCTCCAGGACATGTGAAAATACATGCTCAAGACTAGGTCGCAGTCATACATGCACAAGTGCATGTGCAAATACATGCTCGTATAGGCTGTGGTTGTATGCGCACAGGTACCTGCTTAAATACGTGGTCAAGTTTAGGTTGCAAGACTTATGTGCACAAGTACCCGTGCAAACACACACTCAAGTCTAGGTCGCGGCCTTATGCGCTCAAATCTACGTAAATATTTATTTATTTATTTGATGCTTTTTTTATACCGGCATTCATGACAGTCATATCATGTCGGTTTACAGAAAACTGAGGAACGATAACCTTAAACACATTAACATAGTAAAGAAGTAAAAAGTTACAATAAAACGGGGGTGAACAAAACTGGGGGAAGAAGAAGACAGAGCATAGGTAACTTGAAAATAAAGCCAGTTACTTGGAGAGTTCTACGAGTTCTAGAAATATTCATTGAGGTGAATCGGGGGCCTTAGCTCTGGTAATCAGTGAATTTATGTACAGGCTTGTTGAAATAACCAAGTCTTAAGCCTTTTTCTAAAAGTCATTAGGCAGGGTTCTTGTCTAAGTTCAGGGGGAATGGTATTCCAAATGGTTGGACCCGCTGTAGAGAAGGCCCGTTCTCTTGTGGTTATGTGGTGAGTCACTTTGGTTGGAGGAGCGTATAGGGATCCTCCGTAGGCCTCTCTGATCGGTCTGGATGAGGTGTGTAGTCTGAGTGGGAGTTGAAGGTTAAGAGGTGCTTGATTGTGGATGGTTTTGTGGATAATTGTGAGGGACTTGTGTAGAATTCTGTAACGTATAGGTAGCCGGTGAAGATTTTTTAGGATTGGGGAGATACGCACTCAAGTCTAGGTCGTAGATGTACACGCTCAAATCTAGGCCTCGGTCTTATGCGCATAGGTCCCTGTGCATGCAACTGCCACACGGAATGCATGCACATACCTACGCACGCGGGAAAAGAACTGCTGCCATGGCCTATCACATGGCTAAGTAAAGCCTGCCTGCACCTTCAGCACGTTTAGGCCCAGATCTGTTTAACATCCGGCACTGAAAAGCATTGGCCTGAAGAGGTTCTCAACAGATCAGGCCTCTTGACTGGCCGAGAATCCATGGAGACTGGGGCCAAGAGCCAGCATACTGCTAAACAAGCTTTGCGCATAAGCAAATTAAAACAGACAGAAGACCTCTACCAAAACCAGACTCCTCCTCAGTGCGAGTGCCTCTCTGCACCTCTGCAGGATAGGGAACCACTGGTGATAGTTGAGGAGGGGATTCCCCTGCCTCTCCCAACGTTGCTAGAGAATAAAAAATGGCGCCATTTCTGCGCTGAAGAGGAAAGCCTCAGTGCTAGACCCTGTCACCCGTGAGGCTTGTTCTACCAGTGCGGTCATGCTTGATGCAGACCTCCGAACACCATGCTGCTTTTGCCACACGCACACGTTGTTCCTCCCCGCATCCGCGGCACCACCAGCACCCCAACGGCAAGCAGGGGAACATAGTCCCTCAGCGCCACAGAGCCAACACCCGGTCTTCTCTGCAGGCAGAGAAGCTGCTTAAAAAACCCATCGCTGAGCTCCCCGAGCTAAGGTAGCTTCCCCCCCCCCCCCCCCCGGAGGAAACCAATACTTTCCTTTGGTGCTGAGGTTCGTATTCTAGGAGTGCAGGCCGCTTGGCAGATCAGAAAAGAGCCAGACCACTGGCTATATCTGTCTCCTTTCGCCAAACTTTAGTGACCCAGCCCAGGAGAAACCGTATAAAAAGGGAGTCTTCCCTGCTCCAAGGGGTTTGCAGTGCAGCACTGCCAGCAAGTTCCACCACTGTCTCGTGGGGGATGAGGGATCTGGATTACCAGATGTCCACACAACAGACCTCCGGACCGAGTTTTCAGAAGGGTCACCAACCCTCTGCTCATCTGCCTCAAACCAGGAGGGGATGGCTGCACCAGGACCTCACAACCCCCAGAAACGTTGTCTCTTAATGTTTTTATTTTCTCTCTCTCCAGACTGCAGGTTTTACACCATCTACTATCTGCTGGAGACAGAGAAATACTGAGGGATGCAGGTGGCACACTAAGTTATGTACGGTGTCAGTGAAACTTTCTCTGTCTCCATCTGCTGGCAGAGAGGCAAAACCCCAGGAATCAACCAGAAGTCTGGAGTTATTGGGTACGTGGTATCCCTTTCTATTTCTATTATTCTTTTTTTATGTTTACAATAATCTAAGCACAGAGCTTGGCTATTAACCCAATATATTTTCTGGATTGTTGGCAATTAGCAGAGAATTCTTTGATTGTTCAGGACCACGCGGTGGAATTAATATTCTACAGGTTTGGGTTTTTTTGTTTGTTTGTTTTCCTGTTTTATGCTATTTCTGGGTGAATGGGGGGATTCTTAGGGGGGATTGTGGGATCTATGTACCAGGAAGTGATCTAATGGATAGAGGCTGAGGTTGGTTTGGGCTGGGATTGGGGGAGGAGGAGGGGGAATTCAGCTTGGTAAGGAAGTGAATTTATTTTATCTGGGAGAATTTTCGAGATGGTGTCTCAATGGGTTTTCACAAGGCCTAAGCTGGGAGGGCTTCTATGGAATTTTGGATGGGTAGCAGCAATTTACTTAGGGGGCGACAGTAATGAATAATTCTGGTTTAAAGCTTGTCATCTTGGAATATCTGTGGAATTAATTCTCCCATTAAGCGGAAAAAGATTCTGTCTGTGCTAAACAAATGTCCACTGATATAGATTTGTTACAGGAGACGCACCTGAATGATTCTGAGCACAAGAAGCTAACAATGGTGGATGGGGGATGTACGGTTTGCATCGGCATCCGCTCAGAACGGAGGAGTAGCGATCCTAATCCGTAAAAATCAGCCTTTGATAATAAAGAAATTAAAGATCCAGAAGGACACTATATTACCTTGTTAGCTGAGCTACAGAGGAAACCAGTGACTATTTGTAACATTTATTCTCCAAATGCTTATAATTATTCTTTTTTATTGAAGCTAATTGAACTTCTTGTGCCCAATGTAGACAACTGTATAATTGTAGAGAGGGATTTTAATTTAATTCTTGATCCAGAGTTAGATAAATCGCACCCTGCCAAAGGGGACAAGATGCAGGAACTGAAGGGGATCCCGCTTATGACTACTGAATTGGAATTGGTTGATGTGTGAAGAGTTTTGTACCCCTTGGAAAAGAACTTCATCCATTTATCAACAGCACATGCTACATTGGAGAAATTACTTACACCTGATAATTTCATTTTCCTTAGTGTAGACAGATGGATTCAGGACCAATGGGTTATATGCTCCCCTGCTAGCAAATGGAGATGGAGTCACATTTCATAGCTGACGTCACTCTAGATACACCCCTGTAGTGACCTCAGCCCTTCAGTATTCTCTTCAAAAGCCACTCTGGACTATTGAAAAAACGATTAAAACATGATTTAAAATGGTTAACCGCTTTCTTCCACTGTGAAGGACAAATAGGTGGTCCATCTTTCGGACCGGTTCTGAAACTTCCAGATACCGAACCAAAAGTCTACTGACATTCAAATGACGGAGGAGGCAGTATTCTTCCACATCCTTGTGCTTATCTAGGGATGGCAACAAAGTTGACTGGTTCAAATGAAACTCCATGACTACCTTGGAACAGAAAGATGGAATGGTCCAAAGCTGTAACGCTCCTGGAGTCATCCGGAGGAACTGTTCCTGACACGACAATGCCTGTAGTTCAGAGATGCGACTTGCCAAGCATATAGCCACCAGGAACACCATTTTCAAGGTTAATAAATGCAAGGAAAGACTGTGCAGTGGCCGAAAGGAGGGCCCTGCCAAAAATTCTAATACTAGATTAAGATTCCATAAGTGAACCAGCCACCGTAGGGGTGGCCGAAGGTGCTTCACCCCTTTCAGAAAATGGGCCACATCTGGATGAGCCAATAGGCGGGTTCCGTTCACCTCACCCCTGAAACAGGAGAGAGCTGCTACTTAACCAGGAGTGGCACTTGCAGTCCCAAGCCACAAAGAGTACCTCCCAAACCTCAAGGATTTCTCCCTCTAGAGCAGTGGTTCTCAACCCTGTCCTGGGGACCCCCCCCAGCCAGTCGGGTTTTCAGGATATCCACAATGAATATGCATGAGAGAAAATTTGCATGTTATGGAGGCAGTGTATGCAAATTTTCTCTCATGCATATTCATTGTGGATATCCTGAAAATCTGACTGGCTGAGGGGTCCCCAGGACAGGGTTGGGAACCACTGCTCTAGAGTGAGATGAGGAATAAATTGGAACCCCCAACAAAACTGAATCCTCAATGAATGGGTAATGAAGGATACTTCCAATCTCAAACTAGCTTAAAACTATGTACAATCTTCTTCAAATTCTATATCACTCATTCAAATTCTGCATCACCAACAGCATCCAGAAGCGGGAAAGTCTTTCATAATAATAAGGTGATGGGAGTCTGGCCTGATCTGTGGTATTTACAGCAATGAAAATGAGCAGGTAAGAACCAAATTTTCCTTTCCTGTTCATACCCCAGATCAGTCCAGACAAGTGGGATGTACCCAAGCCCCTCTACATTGGGTGGGAACCTGAAAGACCCACACGCAGCACAATCTCACCAAATGTGGCCTCTTCCATGCCCTAACATCCAAATGGTAATGTTTAATAAAAGTGTGCAAAGACCACCAAGTCGCTGCTCGACAAATCTCCTGTGGAGAAACCAACTGACACTCTGCCCAGGAGGCTGCCTGTGCTCTAGGAGAACACACTCGCAAACCCTCAGGGTCAGACCTGAAACAATTGCCTCCTTTAACTATCATGCAATTGGGCTCTTTGCCGCTTTGCAATCCTTCTTTGGTCCACTAAATAAAACAAAGAGATGGTGCAACCTCCGAAAGTCATTTATCACCTTGAGATACCGCAATAGAACTCGATGCACGTCCAAAAGGTGAAGTTCCCTTGCATGAGGTGAATCAGACGTCAGGCCTGGAAATCCCGGCAAGTCCATCGTCTGGCTAAGACGTAAGGCTGACACGACCTTGGGCAAAAAGGAAGGCACCGCACGCAATGAGACTCCATCATCAGAAATCCGCAAAAAAGGATCTTTGCACGATAAGGCTTGAAGCAACAAAATTCGTCTAGCCGAACAAATCACCACCAGGAACACAGTCTTCAGGGTAAGGTCCTTCAAAGATGCCCTTCTTAATGGTTCAAAAAGAGGTCCACACAATACTCAAAGAACCAAATTAAGATTCCAAGACGGACAAAATCTATGGACCAGAAAACACAAATGTTTTGCTCCTTTAAGAAAACATATTATGTTTGGATGAGACACTAGCGGCCGTCGATGCAGCCTCCCTTGGAAACAGCCCAAGAGTGCTACCTGGACTCGGAGAGAATTATAGGCTAAACCTTTTGAAAAGCCATCTTGCAAAAAACTCAAGCCTGGGCAACATTCACCTTCAAAGGATCAGCATCATGGATCCCACACCAGGACTCACACATTCTCCAAACTCGGACATATGCCAAAGAAATAGAAGATGTTCTAGCCTGAAGTAGAGTAGTAATCATCGGCTCTGAATACCCCTTCAAGCAGAAGCATCACCACTCAAAAGTCAGGCTGCTAGACAGAAGTGATCTGCATGTTCTAAAAAGATGGGTCCCTGACGCAACACTCCCCTCAGGTTGCTTAACCAGACGGGGCTGTCTACCGCCAGCTAGACTAGAACCGCAAACCACGGATGGCGCGGCCACTCTGGCGCCATCAGGATCACTATTCCTGGATGTTGCTCAATGCGCTGTAACACTATATCTACGAGCGGCTACGGGAGGAACACATATAGCAAAAGTCTCACTGGCCACAGCTGAACCAGAATGGCGATCCCTTCAGAGCCAAACTTCCTCCAGCGGCTGAAAAGCCTGCTCGTCTTGGCATTCTTCCATGTTGCCATGAGATTGAACTGGGACTCGCCCCATCTGCACCAAATGAGGGCAAAGGCCTCCGCTGACAGCTCCCATTCTCCCAGGTCCAGCTGTTGTCTGCTGAGATAGTCTGCCTGCATACTGACAACACTTGCCACGTGCGAAGCTGCTAGTACTGCTATATGAAGCTCCGCCCAGACAAAGAGTTCCTGACCCTCCTGAGCCACCAAACGACACTTTGTTCTGTCCTGCCGATTGATATAGGCCACTTCATCACACTGTCCTAGAACGCGCTCACTACATGCCCCTGAATCAGAGGAAGAAAGAACAGCAATGCCCTGCGCACCGCTCTCGTTTCCAGACCTTTGAGTGACCAGGGCATCTCCACCGGTAACCACTGTCCTTGGGCCATTGATCCCTACATACCTTTCCCCAACTGCTAAGACTGGCATCTGTGGTCACAACCACCCAGTCCGGAACCTCCAAATCCACTTCTTTCTCCAAACTGGGACGCAAAAGCCACCACGAGAGACTGGATCTGAATTCCTCCTAGAGCAGCAACAGTAGCTGAAACTCCTCTGACAACGGATTCCAACAGGAAAGGAGCTTTTTCTGAAGAGGTCACATGTGAGCAAAGGCCCATGGCACCAAATCCAGGGTAGAGGCTATGGAACCTAGCACTTGAAACTAATCCCAGACTTTGATAACCACCAGAACCAGCAGCAGAACCACTTGCAACTGCAAATTCATCATCCTCTTTGGGATAAGAAATACCTTGCCTAACTGGGTGTCTAATTGCACTCCCAGATATTCCAGTGACTGGGATGGCTCCAGGTGGCTCTTTCACCAGGTTTATCAATCAGCCCAGGGGCCTTAGACTCTGTGTCATCCACCGAATGGAATAGTGACACGCCATCTCAGACTACACCTGAATGAGCCAATCGTCCAGGTATGGATGCACTAGTATCCCTTCCCTTCTGAGGGCTGGCACTACCACCACCATCACCTTTGGGAACGATCTTGGTGCAGAGGCCAGCCCGAAGGGAAAAGATCAAAACTAAAAATGATCTCCTAGCACCAGGAAGCATAGAAACTTTTGATGTTCTGCTCGGATGGGAATGTGGAGATATATCTCAGTTAGATCCAAGGAGGCAAGAACTCCCCTTTGCATACCACTGCAATTATTGTCCGCAACGTCTCCATCTGAAAATGTGGCACCCACAAGGCCACACTGACCTTGAGCAGATCTAGAATGGGCCGAAAGAAGCTTGGGAACCATGAAGTACACAGAATACCTTCCTCAAATCCTGTTCTTCCTGTGGAACTGGGATGATGGCTTCCAAGTGCTGCAGCCTTAGAAGGGTGTCCTGCACCGCCGCTCGCTTGATGGGGTGAAATGCAACAAAGGCTTCTTTGATAGGTTGCGAAAATTCTAAGGTGTAGCCATCCCTCATCACTTTCAGAACCCACTGATCGGAAGTAATACTGGTCCACTCCTCATAAAAACAGGACAACCTTCCTCCAACAGCTTCCAGGGAGGAGAGGACCAGCCCGCCTTCACTGGATGGATTTCGCACCGCCAGAACCCTGACCAGAGCTATCTCTAGCTGGTCTACGGGTCCCTCGAAAGGACTGCTGCCTTCCTGAACCTTGCTTCTGCGTAGATTCGGAAGAATGTCTGCTGGAGCGAAATCTCAACTCATGAAGTGGAAAAGTCTTCTTGCTCACTCTCTTATTTTTGAGCAATGTTTTCCCTTTAGATTCTGCCAAATGCTTCATCAGTTTCTCCAGATCCTCCCCAAACAGCTTTCCTTTGAAGGGGACACTGCAAAGTTGCGCTTTTGTCCAGACATCTGTTGACCAATTACGCAACCCCAGGAGTCTTCGAGCGGCTGCCGTGGACACCATATTCCTGGTGGAAGTCCAAACCATTTCATTCAAGCATCCATCACACAGGCCACCCCCACCTCCAACTGAGCTTCCTGGCTGGAATCAGCAGAGGTCCAAAAAGTGTAAATAACCAATTCACATCTACTCGTTCAAGACCTCTCATGATCTTAAAGACCTCTATCATATTCCCCCTCAACCGTCTCTTCTCCAAGCTGAACAGCCCTAACCTCTTCAGCCTTTCCTCATAAGGGAGCTGTTCCATCCCCTTTATCATTTTGATCTCCCTTCTCTGCACTTTCTCCAGTGCAGCTATATCCTTTTTGAGATGTGGTGACCAGAACTGCACACAGTATTCAAGGTGCGATCTCACCATGGAGCGATACAGAGGCATTTTGACATCTTCAGTTTTATTTGCCATTCTCTTCCTAATAATTTCTAACATTGTTTTTTCTTTTTTGATCACCACAGCACACTGAGCCAATGATTTCAATGTATTATCCACTATGACACTGAGATCTCTTTCCTGGGTGGCAACTCCTAAGATAGAACCTAACATTGTGTAACCTCAGCAAGGGTTATTTTTCCCTATATGCATCACTTTGCACTTGTCCACATTAAATTTCATCTGCCATTTGGAAGCCCAATCTTCCAGTCTCTCAAGGTCCTCCTGCAATTCATCACAATCTGCTTGAGATTAAACTACTCTGCATAATTTTGTGTCATCCGCAAATCTGATCACCTCACCCATTTTCCAGATCATTTATAAATATATTAAAAAGCACTGGTCCAAGTACAGATCCCTGAGGCACTCCACTGTTTACCTTTCTCCAGTGTGAAAATTTACCATTTAATCCTACTCTCTGTTTCCTGTCTTTTAACCAACTTGCAATTCATAAAAGGTCATCGCCTCCTATCCCATAACTTTTTAGTTTTCTTAGAAGCCTCTCATACAGGACTTTCTTGAAAGCCTTCTGAAAAATCAAATATACCACATCTATTTGTTCACCTTTGTCCATGTTTATCCACCCCTTCAAAAAAAAAAATGTGGATTTGTGAGGCAAGACTGGTAAATCCATGTTGGCTGTGTCCCATCAAACCATGTTTATTATTTTATTCTTTATAACAATTTCCATGATCTTGCCCAGCACTGGAGTCAGGCTCGCCAGTCTATAGTTTCCAGGATCACTTCTGGATCCCTTTTACAATATCGGGATTACATTGGCCATTTTCCAGTCTTCAGGTACATCAGATGATTGTAATAATAGGTTGCAAATTAACTGAAATAGGACTTAAATTTCATTTTTTAGTTCTTTTAGAACCCTGGGGTGTATACCATCCTTTCGACTCTTCCGAGGAGTTCTCCTCCACTCCTGATCGTCCCAGGTCCAGCAGGTGAAGAATGTCCCCCGACCTGAGAGGTGCCTCAGCTCAAGGCTTCTTAGCAGAGATCTGGGAACTCTGGGTGGTTGACCGCTTACCTGCTGCTTCCTTCTTGGCGAGATAGGCTTCATGCAGCAATAATTGAAAATCCCTGAAAATTCGTCAGGCTTACTATCATCTACACCTGCTAGGTCTTCCCCTGTTTCCACTGCCACCTCTCTACCTTCTCCAGACTCTTGTTGTACTGGAGAAAGCGGAGGAGGGGAGAGCCTGCATTTCATGTCCATGGCAGGCATCCTGCCTCATGGAGACAAAATGGCCACAGTCTCCTTCAAATGCCACCCCCCCCCCCCCCCCCCATGGCCGGAAAATAGAAACATATAGAAATGACGGCAGAAGACGACCAAACGGCCCATCCAGTCTGCCCAGCAAGCTTTCACACTTATTTTTTTCATACTTAGCTGTTACTCTTGGCCCTTATTAGTAATTTTTTTGGTTCTATTTCCCTTCCACCCCCGCCATCAATATAGGTAGCAGTGCTGGTGCTGCGTCTAAGTGAAGTATCTAGCTAATTGTTTAGGGGTAGTAACCGCCGTAATAAGCAAGCTACTCCCACGCTTGTTTACCCAATCTGTGCAATTCAGTCCTTATTGGTTGTTGTCTGAATATACATCCTCTTTTCTTCATTCCCCCCCTGCGGTTGAAGCAGTGAGCTGCGCTGGATATGAATTCCAAGTGAAGTATCAGGCTTAATTGATTCTGGGTAGTAACCGCCGTAACAAGCAAGCTACTCCCCTGCTTTTTTGTGGATGCAAATCCTTTTTTCCACATTTCCTCTTGCCGTTGAAGCATTGAGCAATGTTGGTGTTGCAATTAACCATGTGTATGTTTATTGAATAAGGATATTAATCTCCAGGTAGTAGCCATCATTCCCGCAAGCCACCCCCATGCCTCTTCTCTTCATTCACATCCTCTAGACTTTATGGATCCACAGTGTTTATCCCACGCCCCTTTGAAATCCTTCACAGTTTGGTCTTCACCACTTCCTCCGGAAGGGCGTTCCAGGCATCCACCACCCTCTCCGTGAAGAAATACTTCCTGACATTGGTTCTGAGTCTTCCTACCTGGAGCTTCAAATCATGACCCCTGGTTCTGCTGATTTTTTTTCCGACGGAAAAAGTTTGTCGTTGTCTTTGGATCATTAAAACCTTTCAAGTATCTGAAAGTCTGTATGCAGAAAGAGTGCAGTGTCCGCCTGATGAGCTCTCTGCCGAGGCCCCTTCATCTCCAGAAACTCAGCTAGTGCACAACAGGGCTGCACTGAGGCACGATCACCCCCGAATAACTTTCCTGCACACCACAGGAAGTGCCATGAAAAGCTCAAAGTAACTCCGAGCTGGAGAGAACATAAGAACATAAGAAAATGCCATACTGGGTCAGACCAAGGGTCCATCAAGCCCAGCATCCTGTTTCCAACAGTGGCCAATCCAGGCCATAAGAATCTGGCAAGTACCCAAAATCTAAGTCTATTCCATGTTACCATTGCTAACGGCAGTGGCTATTCTCTAAGTGAACTTAATAGCAGGTAATGGACTTCTCCTCCAAGAACTCATCCAATCCTTTTTTAAACACCGCTATACTAACTGCACTAACCACATCCTCTGGCAACAAATTCCAGAGTTTAATTGTGCGTTGAGTAAAAAAGAACTTTCTCCGATTAGTTTTAAATGTGCCCCATGCTAACTTCATGGAGTGCCCCCTAGTCTTTCTACTATCCGAAAGAGTAAATAACCGATTCACATCTACCCGTTCTAGACCTCTCAATTTTAAACATCTCTATCATATCCCCTCTGAGCCGTCTCTTCTCCAAGCTGAAAAGTCCTAACCTCTTTAGTCTTTCCTCATAGGGGAGCTGTTCCATTCCCTTTATCATTTTGGTAGCCCTTCTCTGTATCTTCTCCATCGCAATTATATCTTTTTTGAGATGCGGCGACCAGAATTGTACACAGTATTCAAGGTGCGGTCTTCACCATGGAGCGATACAGAGGCATTATGACATTTTCTGTTTTATTCACCATTCCCTTTCTAATAATTCTCACGCCACTGCCGACGTTGTCCAGGCCTCAGTGATGAAACAAAAGTTGAGCGTGCTTCCCTTCTAACCCTGTTGAGCCGACCACCGCTAGAAGTGCAAATAAGGCCTGTAATGGTGAAATTACTTACACCTGATAATTTTGTTTTTGTTAGTGTAGACAGATGGACTCAGGAACAATGTCTTATGCTCCCATTGTCAGCAGATGGAGACTGAGTCAGGTTTCAAAGCTGACGGCACCCTAGATACACCCCTGCAGTGACCACAGCCCTTCAGTACTCTCTTCAAAAGCCACATCTAAGTACGCCCAGTGGTGCGAACCTCGAGAGCGTTCCCTCATCTGACGTCACGCCAATCCGGGTATATCTACTTCTCAAGATTGCTAGCTCATTGAGTTGGCAAAGGCTCAAATAGACGAACTGTTCCTGTCTGCGCTACTCTGCCGCTTCCCTGCTGCCTGCAGGAAGTGTCCCTTCTGCCCTTCGGAGTTTTGCTACTAACTTGGGTACCCGCTCCTTGGGGGCCCTCTGTTCTATTTTCAGGTGCCATTCAGGGAACAGGTACTTGCTCCTCGAGGGCCTGCTCTCCCTGCCTCAGGGCCTGTACCTACGACAACTATCTGGTGGAATCACATCCATAACAGCTAACACCGAGTGAGTACTCTAATATCTCATCTGTCTCATCCACAGTAACTCCTTGCTGCGGAACCTCCTGACGTCACCTAGGAGAGAAGGGCTCCCTCTGCCGAGGTCCCTGAGACTACAACTCACCACTGCCACTTGGTGGCTATCTTCAAGCTGTATAATAAAAGAGTTCAATTCCAGTGTTTTGTGTATAGAGTCTAGCCCAGTGCTGTGGCTCCTCACTGGGCTCCTCCCCGTGGGCATGGTCATCTCCACAGCACCCAAGGATCCACTAAAACACACCTAACAACAACAACAACTCGTAGTGGAATGAGCTTTAACCTGAAGGGGTAATGGCTGTCCTGCCGCCACATAGGCTCCTGTAACCACCTCTTTAATCCAGCGAGCTATGGTAGCCCGCGAAGCTGGTTCGCCCTGATTCAAATGAAACTCCGAGACTACCTTGGGCAAGAAGGATGGAACGGTCTGAAGTTGTAATGCTCCTGGAGTCATCCAGAGGAATAGTTCCTGACATGACGATGTCTGTAGTTCAGAGATGCGATGTGCCGAGCATATAGCCACCAGGAACACCATTTTCAGGGTTAATAAACGCAAGGAAAGACTGTGCTGCGGCCAAAAGGAGGGCCCCGCAAAAATTCCAATACTAGATTAAGATTCCACAAGGGAATCAGCCACTGAAAGGATGGCCGGAGGCGCTTCACCTCTTTCTGAAAACGGGCCATGTCCAGATGAGCCAACAGGCAGTTCTGTTCACCTCGCCCCTGAAACAGGAGACAGCCGCTACCTGGACCTTCAAGGATTTAAGGGTCAAACCTTTATTCAATAAAACAAATCTGAAGGCGGTCCCACATAGCCAAGGCAAAAAACAACAAGGGGACACCTTATGTCGTGGAAAGATTTTATTATTATATTTTATTATAGAGCCCGACTCCGGCCGAGTTTCACCAATTAAGGCTGCATCAGGGGCTCAGGTTGCTTCAGATGATTATGAAGCTACATAAACATTCTTTCATGTAGCAACAGAATGTCAAACAAAAGCCTTAGTTGTGCGAGCCACTCACACTGCTTCAAAAATTAAGTGTGTCTGCCTAGATATTTGCTTATCTGCGTCCCGGCTTAAGAGTGTATGGCTAACTCCTTGAAAATCAGAAATTCGCCAATACAGAGTTCGCTGCTTACAGTGTTACAGTATTAATGGGATTTTGATCGTCCTAGGGGAAACACCGCATTCCTCGCACCAAGCCTCAAATACTCTCCAGACCCACACATACGCTAGGGGCGTAGAGAACTTCCCCGCGTGGAGTAAGATGGCAATTACTGCCGCCGAATATCCTCACTTCATCAGGTGAGCCTTCTCAAGGGCCAGACCATAAGACAGAATCGAGTCAGATCCTCATGAAGGACCAGTCCCTGCTGTAGCAGGTCCCTGTGGGTGGGAGGCACAGGGGGATCTCCACCAGGAGTCTCCGCATACCACGGATGCCTGTGCTAATCTGGAGCTATTAGTAGGACTAATCCCCTGTGGTGCTCAATTCTGCAAATGACCATGCCCAGGAGGGGCCATGAAGGGAAGGTTTATAGCAGTTCCTCTTCTGGCCAGATCTGAGTGAGACCATAGATCCCCAGGGTCAACGGATCTCTTCTGCGACTGAAGAATTGGGGAACCTTCGCATTGTGAGATGCGGCCAACAGGTCGATGGATGGGATACCCCAGCGATCTACTACCAGCTGAAAGGCTTTGGTGACAACGCCCACTCTCCTGCTTAGAAAGTCTGCTCTGACGTTTTTTCCTGCGACATGGGAGGCTTAGATCACCTATAGATAGATCTCCTTATGGAATGGGTGGAAATACATCTCCTGTGAGACTTGCTGCTTTTGGTTCCACCCTGGTGGTTGATTTGGCTACCTTTGCTGCGATGTCCGACAATACGTGGACCGCTTGACCCTGGAGTATGTGGCTGAATTGTAGACACACCAATCTGATTGCCCAGGCTTATGTTCCAGAAGGCCTCTTCCTTGGTCCAATGCCCCTGGGCCATCAGTTCCTGACAGTGAACTCCCCAGCCCCGGAGGCTCAAGTCTATCATGAGGACCAGCCAGTTCGGAGGGGACAGGCGTACACACCCCTGCCCAGATGAGCTTCCTGCAGCCACCACTGGAGCTGAGAGCATACTTCCATCAGTAAGTGGAGGCAAATTTATTTATTTAAAATTTTTATATACAGTCATTCTATTTTCAATCATGATGGTTTACAAACTTAATAAAATAGTAATAAAACAATCATAGTTACAATAAAATAAAATTATTAAAACAAAAAAGATCAAGCTTAAGATAATAAAACAAATACCTAAATCTTACACAACATAAAAGAAGAAGAAAGGAATCTAACTTAAAAGTGCCTTAATCTCAAACATTGAGGATTGAGAACCTTAGCCACAAATGTCAATCAATCATACAATTAAATTAATATCTCAAATGGTTTCTCAAATAGCCAAGTTTTTAAGTTCTTTCTGAAGGTCATAATGTGTAAATTCCAATGGTAGCGAATTCCACAGTTTAGGTCCTGCTATTGAAATGCATCTTCCTTGGACTTCGCTAAGATGAGCAGTGCGTATGGAAGTATCACAAGAAAACCTTTATCAGCCGACCTTAAAGTTCTTTGGGGTGTGTAGAGATAGATGGCTGCATTTAGCCACTCTGTTTTTTTGTTTTTTGCGAAAGGCATAAAACTTTGAAATCAATTCTGAATTTTACTGGTAACCAGTGGAGGGAACTTAATATTGGTGTTATATGGTCAAATTTCCTGGCTCCAGTTGATACTCTTGTGGTGGCATTTTGTAAAAGTTGTAAAGGTTTTAAAGTGCTTGTTGGTAAGCCAAGTAAGAGCGCATTTCAATAGTCTAAACTTGAAAAAAGTAGTACCTGGAGGACTGTACGAAAGTGCTCTTGTTGAAGCGGTGGTTTTAAAAGTTTCAGCATATGAAGTTTATTAAACCCTTCTCTTATTTTTATATTGATATTGTGATGGAGCCCAAACCAGCCTGGGGCGAGAAAAGCCTGCGCATGGTAAGAGAAAGCCAAGCTATACCAGAGACAAACAGCAGAGGGTGATACGGAAGGCAGGGAGAACTACAACTCCCAGGCTTTTAGAGCCACCACCTGACCCGTGGGCTGAGAAGGAGTTGAAACAGGTGTCCGAATCAAGGGGTAACAATTCTGACACAGCTGAATCCATGGAAATAGAAGAGCAGGGTGTGCCAGCGTGGTGGCAGTGGCCAGAGAAATCTAGCTCCTCAGAACAAGAAGAGGAGGAGATGGAGATAAGATCTCAGATGGAGAAGTCCTCCAGTTCTGTGATGAACACAGAGTGAAGATTTATTTTATTTTATTTATTTAACACTTTTCTATACCGACCTTCATGAAAAAATTCCATATCAGATCGGTTTACATGTAACAAAGGGTATAACTTAAACAAGAACAATTCACTAGATGCGGAAGTTACATAAAGATAAAGGATTAGCACAGTTGGAACTGCAATACAAACTGTTTTAACAAACTTTGTTTTGTACTAGTTGGGAGTGACAGGCCTAGGCCCTGTGGTCTCACTGAGAGAACCCTCAAGCCCAGATAGGGCGGTGCCGGGCTGAGCCAAGCCCTGAGAAGACTTGTTGACTGCAGGACGGAGTGGAGAAGGAGTAGTGACTTAAGTGAGAGGTGTCTTGGGACCAGGACGAGCCTTTACAGTATGTTTTTTCATATTCAGATCACTGTCAATTATTACTCCTAGGTCTCCAGCACATGTGGACAATTCAATTTCAGTGGAGTCTATGTGACGAGAAAGGAGATTGTTAAATCCTGCTTAAGAGTAGTATAATTTCAGTTTTTTCGAGACTGAGAATCAATTTCATGTTTACCAATAATGTTTTTATTGCAGAAATGTAAACTTCTACGAATTTCAAAGTATTCTCAATCGAGTCCTTGATAGGGACTAGGAATTGGTTATCGTCAGCTTACAAGTAATGCGAAATACTTAGGCCGACCAACAAGTGACAGATAGACAGCATATATATATATATATTAAAAAGGATGGCTGAAAGTGAAGATCCTTGTGGTACTCCTGATTTAAGTTCAGTTTTCTCTGAAAGGGAGTTGCCTACTTTCACTTGAAATGAACAATCTTGTAAAAATGATCTGAACCATTGTAGGGTAATGCCACTAAGGCTGATTTCGGATAGCCATTGTAACAGTACCTGATGGTTTACTATATCAAATGCCGTTGAGAGGTCAAGCAATACAAGTAAATAAGATTGGCCAGTATCAAAATCTCTTAGTACGGTATCAGACAAAGCAAGTAACAGCGACTCAGTATTGAAATGTCTACGGAATCCAAATTATGACAAATAATATATTGGTTGAGTCCAGATGTTCTGACAATTGGGCCTGTACAACTTCTTCCAGGATCTTGGATAAGAATGGTAAATTAGAAATAGGTCTATAGTTATCTAACACTTCAGGATCATAATTTTCTTTTTTAACACTGGTATAACAACTGCACATTTCAATAAAGAAGGTATTTTCCCTTCCAACAAAGAGAGATTGATTATTTTGGCAATTGGAACAGAGATTTTATCGGCCACTAATTTTAAAGTTGCAATAGGGATTTGATCTAATGGATGTAAAGCAGGATTTACGTTTTTTATAATGGATTCAATTTCTAGGGAGGATACGCTTTCAAATTAGGACCAAACTGGTACAGCACATGGATTTAGTGATGGAGGTTGGTTAGTGGCAGATGGAATCTTATTTAGAAGATTCTCAATCTTTCTCTTAAAAAAAATGTGTCAATTTCGTACATTTCTCCTCAGGTAGGATTAACTCGTTTCCGGATTTGTTTTTTTTTTTTTGTTTTGTTTTTTTAGAAGATTTTGAACTATGGAGAAAAGGGCTCTTGGATTAAATCTGATATCATTACATTTTTTGGTGAAGTAATCTTGTTTTGTGTTACTAGAGTAGATGAGGGATGTTTACGCCAAATTTTCTTTCTTTCTAAGGAGGCACTTCATCTCCTTTAATTCAGTATTATACCAAGAGTTATCTTTCTTATTATTTCTAATGCATTTAGTAACTACTGGGCTTAGTCAACATTAGACTCAATCATGTCCAACCAGGAAACAATAGCCTTATCAATGGTATCTAAATTAAGGTCATTATGAAACTTAGGTAACCTGGCTAATAAATCATGTGAACTGATTGTTTTTCGATAAGTACCGGTAATTATTTTTTTATTATCATTAGTATGGGATACATAAGTGTTAAAAGTAATATCTGTGCTAATTAAACTATGATCTGACCAGGGTACTGGTGAACAATTTATGCAGGTTTGATTATTAATTTCACTACTGATAAAGATGAGGTCGAGAGTATGCCCAACCTTGTGAGTGAGGCATTTAACAGTTTGCTCCCAGCCTAAGGCGGCTATGGTATCCAAAAATAAATCACAAGCTATGGAAGATGGTGCTGCAGTGTAAGTTAACATGTGTAAGTTAAAGTTTCCTAGAATCAGAAAGGGGCAGTCTTTATCTAAACAGATAACATTTTTATAATTGGAGAGCTATTGTGTTCTAGGAGGCCCGGTGGGCAGTAAGCTAAACACACCCGAAATTTCTTGGATTTGAAAAAGACAATTTCAAACGGAGGGGCAATAGAGATCGGGTAGTATTTTAGGCCTAACTTTTTTTGCAATTAACATTAGGCCTCTGCCTTTACGATTTACTCTTGGTATTGAGAATGCTAGATTTCCAATACAATATTAGTAAATCAAAACAGTAGACTTTAACCAGGTTTCTGTAATACACATTAATGAGGGTTGACGATCTTCTAATAAGTCGTTAATGATTGGCATTTTTTTAAACTATCGATTGAGCATTAATTAGTAGAATAGATAAAAATAGGCAAGAGTGGATCAATGAGTTTAAACTCTTGGGGATCTGACTAAGAAATCTATGGTGTTTATTTTTTGCACTAATTGGCACTGATTTTTTTTTTCTGTTTGAGGAAACGGTAGTGACCCATATCTATCCCTGTATAAAATGGTGTGTTGATCGATTTAAGATATGGATAATCCATGTCGTGAACAGACTAGATTGAAAACAAATATGAAAATAAAAAGCATTAAAGATGTTTTATTCTCCAGGGGTGACACGAAGGGGCATACAAAGGGGCATGCTCCTTGTGTGTGCTCCTTGAGCACACAGTGCCTCTGGCGTCGCGTTGCTGCTTATATCCCCTCACGCCTAGAGTCTTGAGACAGTGGGTTCCAATGTGACAGCAGGGAGCACTGAAGTGGTCGCACGTGTGCCCTCGCCCACGGCACTACTTCCAGGGTTGCCGCTATCAAATAGAGGAATTGAAGATAGCTCCACACCATTGGGGGTATCGTGTTCATCAACAGATGCACTTGGGACAAAAAACTTCCTTATCCGCATGGTTGGGAGGAAGACCTTGCCCTGCTTGGTTTCGAACCGGACTCCCAGATATTCCAAGGACTAGGAAGGTTTGAGACTGCTTTTATCCAGGTTTACGACCCAACCGAGTTCCTGAAGCAAGGTGGTCACCCTGTTGGTCACCCGGAGACTCTCTTCCATGGACTTTGCCTGGATCAACCAGTCGTCCAAGTACGGGTGCACCAGGAATCCCTCTTTTCTCAATGCTGTTGCTACAACCACCATAATCTTGGAAAATGTTCTGGGGGTGGTGGCCAGGCCAAAGGGCAGTGCGTGGAACTGATAATGGTGACCTGGTACTGCAAAGCATAGGAATCATTGATGTTCTTGCTGGATTGGAATATGTAGGTAGGCCTCAGATAGGTCCAGTTTGTATAGCCATTATCTTAGAGCGTAGAGTTTCCATGCAGAAATTAATCACTCGTAGATGTCAGTTGATGCTCTTGAGGTCCAGGATGGAGCGAAAGGAACCTTCCTTTTTGGGTATGATGAAATATATGGAATAATGCCCTATACTTTCCTGGGGCGCAGGTAGTGGGATTATAGCCCTCATCCTGAGGAGCTTAACTGCCTGCTTCTTGTGCTGGGAATGGCAAGGAGATATAATGAATATGTCCCGAGGAGTGCTGCGAAATTCCAGCATATATACTTCTCATATGACCTCCTGTACCCATTTGGCTGAAGTGATCTAGACCCACCATCAGTAGAAGAGGGACAGTTGACCCACTATCTCCTCGTTCTGAGGGTAGGTCGGCAAAACGTCATTGGGGGGTTTGGGACGAACCTGAATCCAAGCCTGACCCTCTCTTGGGCTGCCGACTCCGAAAGGACTGAGACCTCCCAAAGGACCGAGACCTCTGAAATGTTGAGTTTCTGTAGGGGCAAAAGCATTGGGAAGCCCTTTCATGAGCAAGGGGTGCGGTAACTGCTTTCTCTTATCTTTTGATAGCCGGGGTACTGGAGATTCACCCCATTTACTGGCCAGCTTTTCCAATTCACTTTCAAAGAGGAGTGATCCTTTAAGGAGCATCTTTGTGAGATTTGCTTGGAGGTTATGTCTGCTGACCAATTTTGCAGCCATACCTGTCTTCTGGCCTCCATCTCTGGCCGAGACATGGACTAGGTCTGAGCCCGCGTCAGCTAAAAAGACAGCGGCAGATTCCATAACTGTTCTGGAATTCGCACCGAGTCATCCACATCCCGAGACAGGAGCAAGCTTGAACGAGCTGCCCGGGCACAACAAGAAGGAATCTGTAAGGTCATTGCTATATTGTTAAAGGCCTGTTTAAAAGGCTAGAGGATGGGAATAAATAAAAAAGCTTAACCGGCATGGAGCGGCAGTTACTACCCTTAAGAGAAACATGGGGGTAACCTACACGGAGCGGCAGTTACTACTTTGGGAAGCTTGCTGGGCAGACTAGATGGACCATTTTGGTCTTTTTCTGCCATCATTACTATGTTACTATGTTAAGAATGGCTCCATCCGCCTATCATGCGTATCCTTTAAGGCTGCTCCTCCCTCTACTAGGATAGTTGTTCGCTTAGAGACGGGACAGACCAGCGCATCCACTTTAGGGAAACTCAAAGGTTCTCTTGCTGCCGGATCCAGTGGGTATAGCGCTTCTAACACTTGTCTACCTTTAAAAGTTACTTCTGGGGCATCCCATTTCAGGTCAATCAACTCCTGGATAGTTTCCAGAACTGGAAAGTAGCAAGAGGCTTTCCGAAGGGAAATCAGAATGGGATTCTTCTTTGATTCCACAGAGTCCGCCCCAGCATCTTCAGGTTCTGGGAAACCAGGGCCGGCAATTCGTCTCTATGCAAAAACCATAACATGGTTCTAAACCAGGGGAGGATTTCCCCATCTTCCAAGGAATGTGGATCTTCTTCATTTGTGCCGTCCAGGTCCCTTCCAGGGATATCATTGGTGAGTTGAGGCATGCCTTGAAGTCTGCCGATAGGACTGAGAGAAGGAGGGCTTATTGGCTGAGGTTCCGTCCGGACAGGTGAGGTAGCAGACTGTGCCTGTATGAAAGCTTAAAAGAATTCCACTCAAGAGAAGGCGGCCGGGTCCATGCCTAGCCAAGGAGGTACTGGGATAGGTACCGCTAAATTTCCCTCTCCCATAGATGAACCAGTCCTGGGGTTAATCAGATCTGGGGTACATCCGGTTAAGGCTGCGGCTTGCCCATCCTCTGAATGGAAGGAGCCGGGCTTAGCAAAGTCTGGAGAGGCCAACTCTCCCTGGGCTTCCTCACAGTGCTGATATAAGCTGGAATCCGGGTCAGACTGTGCAGTCCTAATTTGACAAGCAGCACAGGGAGAAAGGTGCTGTCGGAGCTATTAGCGACAATAACTGCGTGTTCAGACGGCTCGCGCTTAAAATTTTATGCGCACAGTTTTGGGCACCTACATGGGCTGCAGCAAGGCGCATGCACAGCCCGTGTAACCGGCTTTGCTTGTATTCTGTGCCAAGGAGGTCGCGCGCGTATGTACTCGTGCTGCGTTGTGCGCAAAGCCGACATGCACTGCGCGTACCGAAGCTCTACGGTGGGTAATACAGGCACAAAAATGTGTGCAAAATGGCACTGCCGTAGACTACCATGCGGTGTGCCAACCAAGCCTAAAGCGGGGCTTAGTCTACCGGGGTGCCACGCAACCTACTCAGAATCCCCCTTACCCCAAAGAGATTGGGAGCGACGTTGGTACAGCATGCCGAGGAAGGAAACCGAAGGAAATCCTCTTCTCTCTCTCTCTTTTTTTTTTTTTAATTTCCTGGGCTCAGCACCACTGCCGCGCTCGGCTTCTTGCACCCGCTGCCTTTCAGCTGCTTCAGCAGCAAAGTCCACGCCGGGTACCGGCTACCGGACCAAGGCAAACCGCTGAGGGATCTTTGAAATCGCCTCAGGAATTCTCAGCTGGGGGAGGGACCTTTAGGTATCACCGCAGGAGAGCGTGGCTCAACCTTTTCTCCAATTTAAAAGTAAAATTTCTTATTCCAAACCGAACAGCGTTCTCCATAGGAAAAGCATGTCCGTATCTGCTGGAGACGGAGAAATACTGAAGGGCTGAGGTCACTGCAGGGGGTGTATGTAGGGTGACATCAGCTTTGAAACCTGACTTCGTCTCCATCTGCTCGCAGGGGAGCATAAACCCATTGGTCCTGAGTCTATCTGGCTACATGCTAGGAAAGACAGCTTCTGAGCAACTCAGATAAAGAAACAAAGGGAAGTTATACTTTCCAGCTTCTGGGGGTGCTCCTGGCTGGTGCAGACTGCCGGACAGGTGAGAAGGCCTCAGGCAGAGCATGGGAACCAGGACCCCTGGCTTTCCTTCCCCCTGGAAATCAAAAGTCAAGCTTGGCCAGGGATTAAGCCATCGCTCAACCAGAGGGATGGCCCACCAAGGAACCGTAGCACCTCTGGGAGCACTGTCTTCACCTCTTCTTGCTTCTCTTTTCCTAACTCTATTCTTTTTCCCCCCCTAAGTTAAGACTGCAGGTTTGCACCTCTACCATCTGCTGGAGACAGAGCGACACTGAGGAACTGCAGGTGGCACGCTTGGTTAAGTAGCAGTGCCTGAAAAGTTTTTATTCTCTGCCTCCATCTGCTGGTAGGGATTAAAAACCCACTTGTCTGGACTGATCTGGGGTATTAACAGGAACTAAAAACAGCGTATGTTGGCATAGGGCTACCCTTAAGTCCACCACTAAGCTGTTTGCTTAAAATGAGGAGCCAGTTTCCCTCCTTGTATCAGGGAGGCTTATTGCTCTTTGCCCCACCAAGAATCCCCCCCTTGGGAACCTCATTGCTGTCCTCGAGGGATCCAGGAACAGATATTTGACTAATGTCTGGTCATAGAGCTTGGAGAAAATATTCAGGAATGCCTCTGAATTGCAAACCCTGAGCTTTATTTATTTATTTATTTTCTAGGCAGAAGAATGCTTTCAACAGTCTTATAAAATATATATTTTTTTTAAACTGCACTTCGATTATACCAAATTCTGTTTACATGGTGTGCCGGAACTACTTGCTGTCTAGGGCAGCAGGGATCAAGATTGCGACCCTGGTGTTCAAAGCCAGGGATTTTTGCTATGGAGCCTCAGAGGGTCTGCTGACCTGATCAGGGAGGTGCTTCTGCTAAGCTCCCCTCTACTAGGACCAATCCATACTATTGTCCTCATCCCAAAGGGAAAAACAAAAGCAACTGTACCATAAAACCCAGATTGCACTAATCCCCCTGCAAGGGAGTACCCGGCACTGAAGTCAGGCTCACCTGTCTATAGTTCTCCAGATCACCCCTGGATCCCTTTTTAAATATAGGGGTTACATTGCTATCTTCCAATCTTCAGATACATAGGAAAATTGGTTCTTACCTGCTAATTTTCGTTCCTGTAGTACCATGGATCAGTCCAGACTGCTGGGCTTTGCCTCCCTTCCAGCAGATGGAGACAGAGAGAATCTTTGAGAGCACCCCCTCTTAAGCCAGTGTGCTATCTGCGTCTCTTCAGTATAACAATTATCAAAACAGAAGAAATCGAACAGTCTGAGAATAAACCAGCAATGGACAAGAAGAAATAACCCAAGTAACTATGTACATGTGAAGAAAACCTGTACCCTTCGTCAGCCGGTAAGGTACCTGCCGACAAATAATGCAACAACAACCAGTATAGACCAAGCGGACTCCCCAGAACAAAAACCCGGAACCCAAAGGGTAGGCGTCTCTTGTTCTCTTCGTTCTGCTTATAAAAGGCTTGTTTATAAAGCCAGGTTTTTAGACTTACTTTGAAGAGTTTAAAGCTTCTCTGTAGTCTAATTTCGAGTGGCATTGAGTTCCACAGTACGGGTCCTGCCAGTGACAGCGCTCGCTCTCTTACCTGTGTGAGTCTTGCTGATCTAACGGATGGGACAGTTAATAGCGCCTTATTAGCCGATCTAAGATTTCTGTGAGTTAGCCACTCCGCTTTTTCATCATGGATTAATTTATGTATTATACACAGTGCTTTATACTGTATTCTTTGTTCAATAGGTAGCCAGTGTAGTTTTGCTAGTGTTCCTGTAATGTGGTCTCTTTTTTTTCCTGTCAATATTCTAGCAGCCGAATTTTGCAATATTTGGAGCGGTCTTATGGATGTTTGAGGTACACCTAGTAACAGGGTGCTACAGTAGTCAGTGCTTGCGAATACCATTGACTGTAGAACTGTTCGGAAATTTGCCATGGTTAGTAAGGGTTTCAACTTTCTGAGAACCATTAGTTTCACGAAACCTTTTTCCCTGTACGTACCAGGATCAGTCCAGGACACCTGGGTTGTGACTCCGCACCAGTAGATGGAGACAGACTAAAACTTGTGGGCGGAGCCATATATGCCCCTGTGCCAGTCACAGCCCCTCAGTCTTACTCTGTCTCCAGTAGATGGTGCAGGTGCGGTCACAGCTCCTTCCTGCCCTGGTTCTGGTTCTCCGTCAGGGTCGGTTCATGTCTTTTTCTTGATTTTAGGCCAGTTAGTGGTTTTAATTGGGATTTTTGATTTTGCTAAATTGTCACTGAGGTCCCTTCCGCCCTGCCTCCCAGGGGGGTTGTGAGGTCCTGAGGGGACTACCCCCCCCTGGTTGAGGCCGCTGCTAGGGTCGAGGACCCGGCTTTTCCAGTAGCAGCGTCAGGGGTGACACCGGGGAGCCCGGTTCACTCACCCCTGCTGGACTAGGGCTCCAAGATCATGGACAGTGACAAGCGTTTTTGTAAAAAAAAAAAAAGGGTTTTCCTTTGTTTTCGGCTCTCTCTTGCTTCGGCTCTCTGCTGCTTTGCGTCGCCGCTCCGTGTGGCTCCGGAGGGGGTGCCGCTGGCAGGGGGGAGGCCGGGGGGGGCCGGTTTAGATTAAATTTATTTTTCTCCCGTTGCGCTCTTCGCCGCGGTTCGCCGGCATGCCTCGTGGCTCGGCCTGTAGGGCCTGCGTCTCGGCGCTCGCGCAGTTTTCCCGCAATGGCCTGTGTGCGGCCTGCATCCCGGGCGCAGAGGGGTCGTCCGGGGCGCCTCGGGGGGCTCGATCCCGCAGCGCACGATCTCCGCCGTGCGGGGGGCTCGGCAGAGCAGCCCCAAGACTTTTTCGCAGGTGGTTCGGGTGCATAGCTCACAGCCTGGTTAAGGATTTTGTAGGTTTAAAGCTCTTAGGAGGCAGATAGACAGGTTGTTTTTTTTTTTTTAGGCTGTCTCTGTTTGATCTTTGTTAATTAAGTTAAAAAAAAAAAAGAGGTTTTGTTTTTTTCTTCATCTTTGCAGCTGCCGGTTGGAGCTCCCAGGAGGTTGCTAGGCCCTGAGAGGGCCATCCCTCCTCATTGAGCACACTGCTGGAGCTCGGGGTCGAGGATCCCACCTGACATAGCCCAGCCGGGGTGATACCGGGGAGCCCGGATCACTCACCCCAGATGGCCCGCCTTTCAGGACCCAGCAGGGGACAGCGCCTGTGAGTGGTTTCCGTGTAAAAAAAAAAAAAAAAAGTTTAAATTCGCAAACGGAACTTTTTCTCTCGGCCGCGGCTCCCCGACCTCATTGTTTGTTTGTTTTTTCGCCACTCTCCCTTCGCGTCGCGCGGTTTTTTTCTTCGTTTCTTAGTTAGGCAAGGCAGGCATGCCACGTGGCGCGGCCTGCACAGCCTGCGGCTCCGTCTGCACGCGCCTCTCCCGGGATGGGCTGTGCTCGGCCTGCATCCCGGGGGGGGAGGGATCGTCGTGAACTCTCCGGGAGCTCGTGCTTCGGCAGACCTCAATTGTGATCGCGGTGGGGGGATCTCTGCCGGGGCTAAGGGTAGTGCGGGCGCCGCCGCCATTTTGTCCCCGGCTCCTGCGGTGTCTGGTCCCGATGGGGAGGGATCTAGGGATTTTCCCCCCTCCCTCTCACCACAACGGCCCGTCACCAGCCCAGTCCCTCCCGCGGGGCAGGGGAGGGGGCATGATACTGCTTCGGACTCGGCGGGATCAGCTACTTCTTTTTCATCAGAATTTATTTTGGCCATGCACAGGGCTTTTAAGGCCTGCAAGGCTCTGAAGAAGCGCCCGCATCCACAGGACCCCCGGGGGAGACACCCTCGGACCCCCGCGGGCGGAGGCCCTATCGAGCCCCCCTAGGGCAAATCGGATGACGTCTGACTCCTCGGAGGACTCGGAAGATCAGGAGTCCCCGTCCCCGCCCCCGAGGGGGGCAGAGGGGGACGGCATGTCCGCGCAAGAGAAGGCGCGACAGGGCCAAACGTCAGACGGCGATGACCCGAGGGTACTTCGTCTCTTCCGCGCCCCAAGTCTTAGCAATGAAAGGGGGTCGGCCCATCTCCCGCCGTAGCCTCAGCACGCCGTTCCCAACGTCGGGGCGCGGTTGATGTCATTTTACGAGAGATGAGCCGGTGTAACGTCGGGCCAGTGGGTCCTCACTGTGATAAGACTCGGCTATGCGTTAGATGTTGCTCACACTCCAGCGGACAAGTTCCTGGTCTCGCCTTGCAAAGCTCCCGAGAAGAAGGCGGCGGTGCTCGATACCATCCAACGCTTAGAAGGCTTGGCAAAGCTCCCGAGAAGAAGGCGGCGGTGCTGGACACCATCCGACGCTTAGAAGGCTTGGGAGCTATTTCCCCAGTCCCGGTCAGCCAACACAGCAAGGGCCGTCACTCCATCTACTTCATCGTCCCGCAGAAAGACGGCACGTCCAGACCGATTCTGGATCTCAAAGGAGTAAACCGATGCCTTCGCATTCCTCACTTCAAAATGGAGACGATTCGTTCAGTCATCGCCGCGGTAAGGCCCGGCGAGTTCCTGGCCTCCCTGGATCTCACGGAGGCATATCTTCACATAGGCATTCATCCGTTGTTCCAACGCTTCCTCAGGTTCTGCATCCTAGGGCGGCATTACCAGTTCCGAGCGCTCCCGTTCGGGCTCGCGACGGCCCCACGTACATTCACGAAGGTGATGGTCGTGGTGGCGGCGCAGCTGCGCCGAGAAGGTCTCCTGGTCCATCCTTACCTGGATGATTGGTTGATTCGGGCGAAGTCCGAGGATCAGTGTCGGATGGCGGTAGCCAGGGTCCTCCACCTTCTGCAGTCCTTAGGATGGGTGGTCAACTACAGCCAAGAGTCATCTGACACCCACGCAGACCTTGGAATATCTGGGAGCTCTTTTCGACATGAAGCAGGGCAAGGTGTTCCTGTCGCACGAACGGGTGTGCACACTGCAAGCTCAAGTACGACGCTTATTTTCTCTCCGCCAACCGCGGGTCTGCGACTACCTTAGGGTCCTAGGGTCTATGGCTTCAACGCTGGCGCTGGTTCCCTGGGCATTGGCTCATCTGCGACCATTACAGTCATCCTTACTATCCCGCTGGAAGCCGGTCTCGGAGGAATTCCATCTACCGCTTCCGCTCACGGGACACGCGAGGTCCAGCCTGCTCTGGTGGCTGGATCCCAAGCATCTGTCGTCTGGGGTCTCTCTTCGGGTGCCCAACTGGACAGTGGTGACCACGGATGCCAGCCTCTCCGGTTGGGGAGCGGTCTGCCTGGGGAGCTCGGTCCAAGGCCTATGGTCCGTGTCGCAAGCCCAGTGGTCTATCAATCGCCTAGAGACCAGAGCGGTCCGTCTGGCCCTGCAAGCCTTCCTGCTGTGGCTGCGGGGGAAGGCAGTTCGAGTGTTGTCGGACAATGCGACCACCGTGGCATACATCAACCGCCAGGGCGGGACAAGGAGCCCCTAGGTGGCGGAGGAAGCTCAGCGCTTGATGGCCTGGTCGGAGCTACATCTCCGCAACATAGCAGCGTCTCACATTGCGGGAGTCGACAACGTGCAGGCGGCTTTTCTCAGCCGTCATCGTCGGGATCCCGGAGAGTGGGAGTTGGGGGACGAAGCATTTCTGCTCATTTGCAAAACGTGTGGGGTGCCCCACATGGATCTGTTGGCCACGTGGCACGACGCGAAGGCCCCGCGATTTTACAGTCGACGTCGAGAACGGGGGGTAGAAGGCGTTGATGCTTCCCTGGACGACGGAGGTGCTGCTCTATGTGTTTCCCCCGTGGCCGATGATCGGCAAGATTCTACGGTGCATAGAATTGCACCCGGCCAAGGTGATCTTGGTGGCACCGGAGTGGCTGCGCCGGCCGTGGTTCGCAGACCTCGCCCTGCTGGCGGTAACGGCGCCCCCTTCGGCTCCAAGGAATGGCGGGCCTGCTCCATCAGGGCCCCGTTTGTTTGGAGGATGCGGATCACTTCTGTCTCGCGGCATGGCTTTTGAGAGGAGTCGGCTGAAGAGGACAGGTTACTCAGATGCGGTGGTAGCCACGCTGCTGCGTTCCAGGAAGCAGTCGACGTCTCTGGCGTATGTCCGTGTCTGGGTGGTCTTTGAGGAATGGTGCGTGCAGCGTGGGGTGGACCCCACTCCGGCTTCCGTCTCCGACATTCTGGCGTTCCTCCAGGCTGGTCTGGCCAAAGGTCTGGCGTGCAGTTCCCTTTGGGTCCATGTGGCGGCGCTTGGTTGTTTGCGGGGAAAGGTCCGTGGTACGTCCCTGGTGCGCCACCCGGACATTTCTCGCTTCCTCCGGGGTGCCAAGCACCTTCGCCCTCCTTTGCGTCTCCCTTGTCCGGCTTGGAACCTCAACTGGGTTCTCTCCTCCCTATGCGCGGCGCCTTTTTTTGAGCCCTTGAAACGCGTGACTCTTAAGGATCTCACTCTCAAGACGGCGTTCTTGGTAGCGATCGCCTCGGCACGGCGGGTTTCCGAGTTGCAGGCCCTGTCCTGTAGGGAACCCTTTTTTTGCGTATTTCCGATTCCGGAGTTTCTTTGCGCACAGTTCCTTCCTTTCTACCGAAAGAGGTGTCGTCTTTTCAAATGAATCAATCGGTGGAACTGCCCGCTTTGGCGGGCGGGGAGTCCTCTGTTCCGGAAGCGAGGGAATTGCGGACGCTTGACGTACGGAGGTCCCTCCTCCGATATCAGGAGGTCACTAATCCTTTTCGGGTCACAGATCTTCTGTTCGTCCTGTTCTCTGGTCCTAAGAAAGGGGCCGCAGCGTCTCGCACAACGATCGCCCGGTGGCTTAAGGAGGCCATCGGTTCGGCGTACTTGGTGCGGGGAACACCGCTTCCCGTGGGCCTGAAGGCTCACTCGACTCGTTCGCAAGCGGCATCTTGGGCGGAGGCTTCTCAGGTGTCGCCTCAAGAGATTTGCAGGGCGGCTGCCTGGAAGTCTTTGCATACCTTTATCAGGCATTACCGGTTGGATGTCCAGACTTCCGATTCCGGGGGATTTGGAGAGGGGGTACTCCGAGCGGGACTCTCTGCTTCCCACCCTCGGTAATTTAGCTCTGGTACATCCCAGGTGTCCTGGACTGATCCTGGTACGTACAGGGAAAGGAAAATTAGTTTCTTACCTGATCATTTTCGTTCCTGTAGTACCAAGGATCAGTCCAGGATCCCGCCCGCAGTGCTGCGCTGAAGTAATGGAGAGTCCGCTCACGGTTCTGGGTTAATCTTGTCCGCTTGTTTAGCTCTCTCGGTGGAGAGCACGTTTCCAGAAGGGGTGTTTCTTTCCCCGTTCTATTGGCGGTTTATAGCTAGTTTTGGTTTTAGTTCTCTGGTTGTGTTTTCTACTTTGACATTACGTATGACTGAGGGGCTGTGACTGGCACAGGGGCATATATGGCTCCGCCCACAAGTTTTAGTCTGTCTCCATCTACTGGTGCGGAGTCACAACCCAGGTGTCCTGGACTGATCCTTGGTACTACAGGAATGAAAATTATCAGGTAAGAAACTAATTTTCCTTTAGTGATATGTGTTGTTTCAGGTTTAGTTCGGGGTCTATTATTACACCTAGATTGCGTACTTTCACCGCTAATTCCACAGTTTGATTATTTTTTATTGCTATTTGTGTTTGAATTGGGTTTATATTTTTTCGTTCGAGATGTAGGAATTCTGTTTTTTCAATGTTTATTACTAACTCCATCTGGTTTAGTAGCTGTTTGATTATGTCTAGGTACATATTGGCCAGTTTGATCGTTTCTTCAATTGTGTTGTAAATCGGTAACAGTAGTTGTATGTCATCCGCGTAAATATAATGTATGATTCCCAGTCCTGTGAGTAGGTGGCAAACCGGGAGGAGGTAAATATTGAAAAGTGTTGCCGACAGGGCTGATCCCTGCGATATAATTTGCACCCTAGTATAGCACTATCCCATTGATTATCCTTTTCCACCAACTATGACGGCCGACCTAACCCTTCCCTCCTGGGCAGTAGCCCTGGGAGACTACATCCTTGGTATGAGAGGACAATGCACCACCTGGAGAGCGGGTCCTTGCTATAGGAACATTTCCTGATGCACCAGGTTGATGCTCTCCAATCATGAGATCTTCCTCCTCCAATGCAACACCAGGGCTGCCAGTCTGAAGTTGGGACTTGGCTACTATGTCCCTGAAGGTCTCATTTATATACCTCTCTGTCTGCCTCAGCTCCTCCAGGTCTGCCACTCTAGCCTCCAGAGATCGGACTCGTTCTCTGAGAACCAGGAGCTCTTTGCATCGGATGCACACTTACAACTTCTCACCGGTGGGTAAAAAATCATACATGTGACACTCGATGCAAAAGACTGGGAAGCCCCCCTCTTGCTGCTGGACTGCTGCCTTCATCTCAAATTTGTTCAGTTCCTAGTTATGTTTTAGGTTGCTGTGGGAGTAGGAAGTGTCTAATTAGGGTCCTTTAAATGTATTAGTGACCTACAAGTGAATGATCAAACTCTTGATAAGGTATGGAGAATTTCTGAGTTTAAGTTAAAAGGCTGATTTAAATTATTTTTTTTTTTTTTAAGTGTGAAATGGAGGCAATGGTAGCTTTGGATGCCTTATGTCCTTTCTTAGGACCGCTCCCATAAGACAAAGAGATGGTCCGAGGTAACTAAGAATCCATCTGCTGTTACAGCACCAGTCCACACGTCTGCACCCCTGCTGAGGCAGAGACATACTGAGGAGCTGAGGTAGCACCAGGCCCAAATAAGCCAGTCATCCAAGTATGGGGAACCAGCCTTCCCGCCCGCTGAAGAGCTGCGACCACCACCACCATCACCTTGGTGAAAGAGCGAGGAGCTGAAGCCAGACCAAATGGGGGGACCCGGAGCTGGAAATGCATTCTGAGGATCATGAATTGAAGAAACTTCCAGTGATCTTTCACACTTAAAAAAAAATAAATTGTATTTTTAAAGTGTGAAAGTGACACGTGCCTACAAATTAAAGGATGAGCTAGGGGTGGGAGAGTTGGGAAATACAAACACACAAACTTCTGTGTGTAGCCTGCCTTTTTGACTATTTAAAACAAAACACACTAAATAATATACACCAATAGTTTACTTTTCCCCTATACTTTTAAGTTTTAAAAATTCCTCCAAGCATTTCTTACGATTCTTTCCAGCCACCAGCAAGGTGATCCTCTCCTCAATGCTCGCACTGTGCTAAAGACACCACAGGAATAAGTAACTAATTGGTAGCAATTGGTAGGGTTTTGCCTCCCTTCCAACAGATGGCGACAGAGAAAAACTTGAAGGGCACCCTCTGACAGACCGGTGCGCCACCTGCGATTCCTTAAGTATTTCTCTGTGTCCAGTAGATGAAGGTGGCAGAAACCGCCGAGACCATGGATCTGGCCAACGTACGCAACAGGTCATATAGAGCATCCCCGCTGTAAGCGATCACCGCCTCCAAACGATTCACCTGAGCAGATTCCTCTTCCGAGAGACCGGCACTGGCCTGGAGCACCTGGGCCCAGCGCAGGCCCGCCCTCAGGGCAAAATTACTACATATGGCTGCGCGGACCCCCAGAACAGAGACCTCAAAAACTTTCTTAAGTTGTAGCTCCAGCTTCCTATCTTGTATGTCCTTAAGTGCTGTGGCCCCTGTTACCGGAATCATCGACCTCTTCGTTACTGCCGACACCGCTGCGTCCACTCTAGGGAGACGGAGAAGCTCCAACGCGTCCTCTGGAAGCGGATAAAGTTTATCCATGGCCTTACTCACTTTCAGGCCCAACTCCGGAGTGTCCCATTCCCGGAACAGTATGTAGACGCCGAAAAGTGGAATGGAAAAGCCACCGCTGGACCACTAAGGCCCAACAACACCGGATCCATTTTGGCACCCGGCCGGGACTCCACTGGTGGAGCTTCCACGCCAAGCTCCTGAAGAATGGCCGGAATGAGCGGGGCCAGTTCATCTTTCCTAAACAGCCGTACCACCTTTGGGTCATCACCATCCACCGCCGGAGTGCCTTTGCTGGTACCAGGCTGGGCTGGCACCTCCCCTTCCACCTCTTCGGCCCCCCCCCAGGGGCCCCATGAGTGGGTCCGCCTCATCCTGCGACGTGGAGTCGGTGACCATGTCCTGAGGGCCACCACGTAAAGGGCGCTTCTCCTTGGGTGGGTCCGAGCCCCTCCGGGACCTATCCCTGGATTTCCTCTTCCGGGACCTTGACTGCCTCTCCAGTCCCCCAGGGGCTAACTTCTTGCCTGCCTTCCGCTTAAAAATCATTGAGCCACTTTGGGGAGAACTCAAATATATCCAAAGCAAGAAACCTGTGAGGGAGGGAGTCTGTTGAACTTTTAGATGACCGAGGGGTTAAAGGGGCTCTTAGGGAAGATAAGGCCATTGCAGAAAGACTAAATGAATTCTTTGCTTCCGTGTTTACTAATGAGGATGTTGGGGAGATACCAGTTCCAGAGATGGTTTTCAAGGGTGATGAGTCAGATGAACTGAACCAAATCACTGTGAATCTGGAAGATGTAGTAGGCCAGATTGACAAACTAAGGAGTAGCAAATCACCTGGACCGGATGGTATGCATCCTCGGGTACTGAAGGAACTCAAAAATGAAATTTCTGATCTATTAGTTAAAATGTGTAACCTATCATTAAAATCATCCATTGTACCTGAAGACTGGAGGATGGCCAATGTAACCCCAATATTTAAAAAGGGCTCCAGGGGCAATCCGGGTAACTATAGACCAGTGAGCCTGACTTCTGTGCTGGGAAAAATAGTGGAAACTATTCTCAAGATCAAAATCGTAGAGCATATAGAAAGACATGATTTAATGGAACATAGTCAACATGGATTTACCCAAGGGAAGTCTTGCCTAACAAATCTCCTACATTTTTTTTGAAGGGGGTATTAAACATGTGGATAAAGGTGAACAGGTAGATGTAGTGTATTTGGATTTCAGAAGGCGTTTGACAAAGTCCCTCATGAGAGGCTTCTAAGAAAACTAAAAAGTCATGGGATAGGAGGTGATGTCCTTTCATGGATTACAAACTGGCTAAAAGACAGGAAACAGAGAGTAGGATTAAATGGTCAATTTTCTGAGTGGAAAAGGGTAAACAGTGGAGTGCCTCAGGGATCTGTACTTGGATCAGTACTTTTTAATATATTTATAAATGATCTGGAAAGGAATACGAGTGAGGTTATCAAATTTGCCGATGATACAAAATTATTCAGAGTAGTTAAATCACAAGTGGATTGTGATAAATTGCAGGAGGACCTTGCAAGACTGGAAGATTGGGCATCCAAATGGCAGATGAAATTTAATGTGGACAAGTGCAAGGTGTTGCATATAGGGAAAAATAACCCTTGCTGCACGCGCATGTTATAAAATTGGGCATACATGTGTGCGCGCCAGGTAGCGGGCGCACATGTAGGCCACGCGCGCGCTTCTTTTAAAATCTACCCCAAGTATGTAAACTTTTGGAGAGGACCAATTTATTATTTCCTTTATTGCCATGGTTTGTTTGATTAAACTATTTTATGCATCACAGAATAGCACAATTTGGAACATATTAAAAATAGCACGTGTTTTGTCTCATTACTTATCTTTTCTTAAAATGTTAAACATCTTACAAATTCTGCCAGGAGTATGTAAACTTATGAGCACAACTCTACAAGCAGGACTGATCACACAAGAATACCTACCTTGAAAACAAGACAAGACAAAACAATTCCACAATCTATTTCCTGAACTGTCTGCCTGCTTTCTCCTAGGATGGGAGTACCTGAGCATAGCACTGGATTCCTTCACTGCCTGGGCTATCTGTTCTTTGGGGATCCTCTGCTCTGTCAGGAGGTCATGGGCCTTACTCCACCTGGAAGTAAAGAAAGCGTCAGATGTCCACTCTAATCCTTAGCCACATGATGACCCTGAAAGCCAGCGGGTCACAGCCCAAGTTTGGAGCCGGCCAATTACAAAGAAAGGTGTCGAGGTCCCTTATAAAGAGGAAATGGAGTTAGCATTGTGAGATATGGCGACATAATACAGAAAAGGGCAAGGATGGTTGCGAAGAACCAACAGTTCCCAATGTGTAGACAAGATGATTACCAGCCCCTGTGCAACCCTGCAGGGAAAACGGGGAATGTGTCTGCTCTACACAATCATGGGAGCTGCCATGGACAGGGTGGGAGCCATATGGGACCTGGGATAGTGGCCACAGGGTAGAGTAGCCATGTGCTGTAAGAAGAGGGCACCGCAGGAATCACTCTCTCACTTTTTAACCCTCTGTCAGCAGGGCACTCTCCCTTTAATCAGTAAAGGGTTGAAGAGAGGGGAAAATACTTTAAACCTCCTTTCTTCACTCCTCATACTCCCTACTGCAGCTTTTCAGGCATCAGAAGACGTTCTTGGGGAGTCAAACTGCATTGTACAATTTTTTTTTAATTATAGACCTATGGCAAAGTTTCAGTTCACAAGCAGATCTGAACACAAGAGCCCCCCCATCCCCTTCCACAGTCCCTTATATATTAACAGTAAATGGCTGGTGATTGCTACGCAAGGGATTCCAGTCCCTAACTAGCCATCCCTTCCCCGCCCTCCTCCCTCTCCCAAAACTTGTGCCATGTCTCACCTGGTAGCTTCTCCATCTAATCAGACATCACCACTACCCTCCCTCTTGCCCCCGCATACCTACCACTCAACCATTAAGGGGTATTTCTCTTTGACACTGCGCTTGGGATCTTTCTCCAGTGGATAGTAGGTATTAAAAAGTTCATGTAACTAGGAAAACAAAGAAAAGTCTGTTTGAACATCTGGGAAAAAGGAAAAACCCAACCAAACAAAAGAAATATATTCTTAGCAGAAAGCCACAAATAATTGAACCATGCAAATAATTCAAGAGGGGAGATCACAGCAAGTATTTTCTTAGTTCTATGTAGAGCCCTATAAACAAGACAATAATTGATCTCCTGTTCTCATTGTACTATATTGTATAGCGCTTATCTCCGTTTTAAGTTTATATCCTTCTCTTTTCCAAGTTAAGTTTCTATCATTAATCCCTGTTGGAAGATATTAGTTTATATTATTTCTTAGTTCTATGTATAGCCCTATAATGCTACTGTTATGTTCCATGTAAACCGATGTGATGTTCCCAACGAATGTTGGTCTAGAAAAATGTTAAATAAATAAGTAGCAATACACAACCAGTATGACTTAAAAACTATTTAAAAATGTAATTAATGTATTAGTTATTTTTTAATAACCCCACTCCAGACACCATGAAAACAAGAAAGGCATACAACAAAGCAATCATATACTGCCAACATAAAGCCGACTAGAAAATAAAGTGTGTTATCAAATGGCAGATGAAATTTAATGTGGACAAGTGCAAGGTGTTGCATACAGGGAAAAATAACCCTTGCTGTAGTTACACGATGTTAGGTTCCATATTAGGAGCTACCACCCAGGAAAAAGATCTAGGCATCATAGTGGATAATACTTTAAAATCGGTTCATTGTGCTGCGGCAGTCAAAAAAGCAAACAGAATGTTGGGAATTATTAGAAAGGGAATGGTGAATAAAATGGAAAATGTCATAATGCCTCTGTATCGCTCCATGGTGAGACCGCACCTTGAATACTGTGTACAATTCTGGTCGCCACATCTCAAAAAAGATATAGTTGCGATGGAGAAGGTACAGAGAAGGGCAACCAAAACGATAAAGGGGATGGAACAGCTCCCCTATGAGGAAAGGCTGAAGAGGTTAGGGCTGTTCAGCTTGGAGAAGAGACGGCTGAGGGGGGATATGATAGAGGTCTTTAAAATAATGAGAGGTCTTGAACGAGTAGATGTGACTCGGTTATTTACACTTTCGAATAATAGAAGGACTAGGGGGCATTCCATGAAGTTAGCAAGTAGAACATTTAAGACTAATTGGAGAAAGTTCTTTTTCACTCAACGCACAATAAAGCTCTGGAATTTGTTGCCAGAGGAGGTGGTTAGTGCAGTTAGTGTAGCTGGGTTCAAAAAAGGTTTGGATAAGTTCTTGGAGGAGAAGTCCATTAATGGCTATTAATCAATTATACTTAAAGATTAGCCACTGCTATTAATTGCATCAGTAGCATGGGTTCTTCTTAGTGTTTGGGTAATTGCCAGGTTCTTGTGGCCTGGTTTTGGCCTCTGTAGGAAACAGGACGCTGGGCTTGATAGACCCTTGGTCTGACCCAGCATGGCAATTTCTTATGTTCTTATCAATGTGGGTGGTAACATTTACGCAATAAGCTATATTCAAACAAACAAGTATTTAAGGAACTCTCTTGTCCCAACAACTACTTCCCTGCCATTCCCTTTCGCACCCCTCAACTCACTTATGACCTCACACACACACAATGGAACCAATTGTTTTGCAGCAGAGATGATGCCATAATTGACATCACACATGTGGCAGGAACCAATGAGGCCCCTTCTTCTTCTTATTTTTTTTTAATTTTATACCAACATGGCCACTCTCAGGGGCTCACTGCATCTCCACGACCAGGTCTGCCCACACCCCACATACAAGCGGATTCCAGGACCTTAACAAAGTAAGGGAGATTACCTGGCGCCTGCACTCTTCGCTCACCAAATGGCTGTTGTCGATAATATCTGGAAAGACACAAACAATGACATTCTAATCGGAGAAAGTTCTTTTTCGCTTAACGCACAATTAAGCTCTGGAATTTGTTGCCAGAGGATGTGGTTAGTGCAGTTAGTGTAGCTGGGTTCAAAAAAGGTTTGGATAAGTTCTTGGAGGAGAAGTCCATTAATGGTTATTAATCAAGTTGACTTAGGGAATAGCCACTGCTATTAATTGCATCAGTAGCATGGGATCTTCTTGGTGTTTGGGTACTTGCCAGGTTCTTGTAGCCTGGTTTGGCCTCTGTTGGAAACAGGATGCTGGGCTTGATGGACCCTTGGTCTGACCCAGCGTGGCAATTTCATATGTTCTTATGAATGAACCTGGAGGAGGAGGATGGCAATACCCATCCCCGATCTATACTCACTGTAAGAGGTCGGGCATCTTCTCCCATGAAACTGAAACCTGCTTAAGGTCATATCAAAATCAGAAATGACCTACAAATAAAAAAGAAAAAGGTGGTCAGTCACGAGGCAGTAAAGCATGGCAGACAGGGTTTGGGGACTCACTTGCTATCTCCTATGGGTACTGGGCCTACAGGTTGCTTTGCTAGCTGAATCTTTTGCTTAGACCTTCATATACTGCAAATTCCACAAAGGTAAAGGGAGAGGAGGAATCATGCAAAAATAAAATTAGTTCAAAAAAGCAAGGCTGAGGTTTTACCCATGAAGGTTACATATACAGGGTAGATAAGGATGAGTTTCATGTGCCCATTTTGTTTTCTTTCTACCACAAATGAGACTGTAGGCTCTCTGCCCAGTCCTGATACCCAGCCCTATGCATCAGCAGCACTCAGCGTGCCATAGCAAGGAGCCAAGCCTGAAGCTGATCACCCTTTACCTGACTAATTCGGATCTCCCTCCAAACTTACACGACGAAGAAGAGCCTGCACGGGAAGCCTTTAACACTCACACATATGTAATGGTCCTTACACCAAGGATTACTGCTCTGTACAATAACCCTAGCTAGAAGAGCTAGCCGAGAACTGGCAGCAGCCAGGCATGCCCAAGACTCCATGGCTGATAAACAGAGCAAGAAGCGACATGTGTTTTATATCACAGCTGCAAGAAGGCAACACCCACATCTAGCAGCACACATGGTTTTCCACAAACCAGTGGAAAAATTCATAGAGATATAAATCTTATATATATATATATATATATATATGCCTATCACTCATGTTAAAGACAAACTCTCTCTCTCTCTGTACCGTTTAGTGCTGCATAACATCTTTATTTTTACAAATAAAACCAAATCAAGGCAACGGTTAGCTGACCTGGAGTTTCTTCTTCCCTCCTATGTGCAGAGATGCAATTATCTCCTTCACATGCTCCGGGTTCTTCATATGAACATTTTCTTTTGACAGCTCAGGGACCTGCAAGCAAAACACCATCACATCCCAGTTCCATATTCCGATATGTACCATTACCTGACTGCAAGGAGCTGGGGATGGGGCAGGGCTAGATTCAGGCATAGGCAACACAGGCAACTACCTAGGGTATCACATTTTGAAGGCACCAAATATCGGCCTGCTTCTGCTTGCTTTAGGGCCATATGCCCGCACAGCTTCAAAAAGGGGCAGACCTGTGGCACTCTACTATGGGCGCCAAAATCTTAAATCTGGTCCTGCCTGCTACAACACTTCAGTTATACCCCCTGACCTGCTCGTTATCTCAGTACAGTGTTGTAATTGCCTTGAATTTGACCCTGTACTATATTTAAGCCCAACGTAACTTGTGGTTTCCTCACTGACCTGTTGTACTGAATTAGTCCAAGAAAAAGGTCTCAGCTACAGCTCATCTGTTGACCCTTATCTGTTTGTGGGCAATTTTAAATACACTGCAAAAATATTCAAATTGTTCCTGGCGCATTTGAAGGAAAGCAAGTTTGTGGAGGTCCAGGAAGTACAAGAGGATTGGTAGGGTGTAGGGGCCCTGCCACCACGGGCTCTGTGGCCTGAGAATTGGGGTTTCCATTGTTTAAGTTTCTTTTCCCAAGGGGCACAGTCTGCACTGAGCGAGCCCCATGGCACATACATCTTGGCACGCAGGTAAAACGCAAATGCTTAAAGCAATGACTTCAAGCCTACTGGCAAGATCCAAACGGGCTCCCTAGAGGGAACAGTGTCAGCTTCTGGCTCTCACTGGGCAGCGTTTTCCTATCGATCGCTTCTGAAATTCTTGTATTATCCACGTGGGCACTGGGCAGCGTTGCCCTGATCCCCCCCCCCTGCAGCCCCGGTCTTATGCATCCAGTAACCTGGGCACCGAGCTTGTGGGAGGAGGACTCACCATAACTGCGGGGAGACGCGCTGGCGGCTACCGGGTCAGGGGGTAGTCGTTCTATTTCCCGGCCCAACCCGCTTCCGGAAGGGGCGGGGCCCAGCGGGAGGGAATCGAGGGGTTAGGGGCGGGTCTGGTTGCACGGTGGGGGAGGCTGGGGACGTCCATGATTGTAGTGGGTGCATTTTGCAACCTGGTTTTCGCGGTGGGGATGGTCTAACTTCTGGTTTCAGTAGGGCTCGGCCGAATTCTGTGGTCCCTGGACAGCACCAGGTTGGGCCAGTAAAAGGCCTCGCAACCTACAGAGGCTCCAGTGTTGTCTAGATGCCGGCACTGTCCTGCTTCCACGGTTTTTCTGGTATATTTAGTCCACACCTGCTTTTCTCTGGTTTAACAGTGCCTCTAGTACATCGCGAGTATCCAACAAGCTGTTTGTTTGCCTCACGTCTTGCCTCTCTCTAAATACTAATAATTTTAATTTTTAGGCCACCTTTCGAAATAATGCTCAGTACATTCCCCCTCGCTTCAACTACCAGTTTGTATATTCCGGCACCATCATCCTCTGCTTATTTTTACAGAAAGGACACTTGCTAGTCACAACAGTATCCATATGCTGCATTAAGTTAGACCTTGTTTATTGCTTATCCTATTTCTAGATCTCCTAGCTATACTATGAAAGGAGTATATACTCTGTATTGCTCAATTCAGAGTTATATATTCTCGTGGCTTCCCCTCTCCCTTCCCCAGACACATGTACTGCAATTCCATCGTTTTTAGAAAAGGCAAAATATAAAACAGAAATAAATAAATACAATAAGAAAATGAGAAGCATTCTGATGATAGAGAATGGTCTTTGGATCCCAGATAGTCAAATTGTGCAACATGGAGACCCAGATTCTAATACAGCCTCCACCACGTCTGATCTGACCTTGTTGCAAGTTACTCCTCTTTGCATTACTTCCAAAATGTGCATTCAGTGCAGTTCGAAACACAGTGGGTAAGCCAAGCTATCCATATCCAGGCCACTTTCTTAAAGCAATCCCAGAAGGAGCCACTTAGTGAAGTGAGGAGTGCAAAGTCCTCCTCTACATCACTGCAAAGATTGTCATAAGAGAGTCTAGAGAGGGTTGGAAATAGACTTGTAGTCTTCTCTCAACCAGTCTTGACTAGGTCAACCTTCTCTGTATGGGCCTGCCTCAGTCAGTTGGTAAACAGGACTCCTATGGCAGCATTCCAAGCAGGCACCTTGGGTTCCTGTAGTTCCCGTTAACAGTGCGATACTCATTCCATACCACTAACCATGATAAGGATGGGACAGGTTCCAGAACCCATCACACAATCTTGCCAATGATGTCACCATTGGAGGCGCTCTAGAACTCCTGCTCATTCATCCAAGGCCATGTAGTGGTGAGAGGACCGAGCCAAACCGATAGCCCTTAGGAAGCATTTTTTCAATCACCGACTCTACGATGATGGATGTGGAGGAATCCTCCACATCATCTGGGTTCCACCAGAGCAACATGGAGAGGAAGATGAGTGCCATGGCTTGCACTATCTTCAACGAGCTCCGATTAGAGGGCAAACTCTGTGATGTGGTGATCAAGGTTAACGGGATTGAATTCAATGCCCACAAGAACATCCTCTGTAGCTGTAGTTCCTACTTTAGGTCAGTGTTTGTAACAAATTCTGCAAATATGGGCAGGGGAGAAAGAGCATAGGCAAAGCATGGTGTGCATTTTTATAAAGTGTGATAAGGTGCTTCATGAAGAGGTTTTAAAAGGAGCTAAGGTTTACCTAATTTCATAGAGAAAAATAAAAAAAAGTGCAGACCTGTGACATCATAAGAGCTACTTAGTATTTTAATTTGAAGGAAGCTTATTTTTATCATTAGAAGGAAGCACTTTACCCTGTCAGATTTAAAAAAGGTGACATCGTACCTGACGATATGCAGAGGTAAACTACAGTGCTTCACAGCCTGAAAAGGAGAAAAGGATTTTTTTTCATGAAACATTTTTTTCTCCATAATCTAGGAGCCATTCCCTAGGGCCTGACTCCCTCCTTAGTGCCATATGGAGAGTACATACAGTGATTCACAGTTTGCGCAGGAGAGATGAAGAGGGGAACATTCCTTAAATACCATTACAATCCCCTCCCCCAAGTTAATCAAACCCCACAGAGAACATCACTCCTGTATCTAAGACCAATAGCACGCGGAACTCTAGTCCTTGCTCTCTTCTCCAAGACCTCAATTCTGCAAAATTCAGAGTAGTGTGGAAAAAAAAATCATGCCAAGGAATAAATCTCCATATGGCAGAGCGGAACATCTGCCCCCCCAGCTATCCCAAATATTTTTTGCTGCATGAAAAAAAAAAGCCATTTATATCACTTCAGACATTTTGCTGAGTTAAGGCCTACCTGGTATCCTCTGCTGTTTTCAGTACTGCTTAAGTCCAATTACAAAATCTTCTTTCCCTCAGAGCTTTGTTTACCAGTGGCTGGAACAACACTGAGAAGAAAGTGTACAGCATCCCCGGTGTTTCCCCTGACATGATGAAGTTAATCATTGAGTATGCCTACACCAGGACCGTGGCTATAACCGCAGACAACGTGGAGAGGCTTCTGGCAGCGGCTGATCAGTTCAACATCATGGGAATTGTCAGGGCCTGCTGCGAGTTCCTGAAGTCCCAGCTCTGTTTGGATAACTGCATCGGGATCTGTAAGTTCACCGACTACTACCATTGCCCTGAACTTCGACAAAAGGCCTACATGTTCATCCTCCACAACTTTGAGGAGATGGTGAAAGTGTCCACGGAGTTCCTGGAGCTCTCCGTCTACGAGCTGAGGGACATCATCGAGAAGGACGAACTCAATGTCAAACAGGAAGATGCCGTATTTGAGGCCATTTTGAAATGGATTGCACATGACCCCGCACGCAGGAAACAGTACATTTCCATTTTGCTACCCAAGGTAACCTTCCTTAGTTTTTATTAGTTAATATGGAATAGACTTAGTTTTTGGGTACATGCCAGGTTCTTAATATGGAATAGACTTAGTTTTTGGGTACTTGCCAGGTTCTTATGGCCTGGATTGGCCACTGTTGGAAACAGGATGCTGGGCTTGATGGACCCTTGGTCTAACCCAGTATGGCACGTTCTTAGCTACTGCCCACTACACAACTCAACCCTTTTACTTCATAAGAACATAAGTGCTGTGCTGAATCAGACCAGAGATCCATTGGGTCCAGCATCCTGGCTCTAACCATGGCTAATCCGGATCACAAGTGCCAGGCAGATCCCATTGTACATCCATTTTTTGTTCTCTCCCAGAGATAAGTGGTGTCTTGTTACGATTTCAGCTGCTATGCAGCCTCACAGTATCCCAACAGTGACACCTCCCCGCCAGCAGAGGTCTCCGCAAAGATCCATCCCCTGTTGTCCCCGTGTCAGCTCCTCTTCCCTGCCTACCCCACACCTAGACTCCAGCTCTATATAACTCTACCTTACCAAACCCAAAGTGCTTCCGCATTGAGTTACACTTGGCTTCTTGCCCTAGCCACTCTTGCCATGTGGCTTCCCCAGGTCAATCCTTATTTTGGGTTGTGGCCTCTGGGTCTTCTTGCTCCTAGCCTTGTGGCCATCTGGCCTTCTTGCACCTTGTTTTGCCTTGTGGCCATTTGGACTTCTTGCATCTAGCCTTGCCTTATGGCCTCCTTGGTCCTTGCCTAGAAGCCTAAGGGCCTTCTGGTCTTTGTTTTGCCTTGTGGCTTATGTAGACCTTCCCCTGAACTCTGGTCTTTTAAGGCCTCTCCTTGTTTTGGCCCTCAGAGCCTTCCTGCCTGACTGTGGCTTTGGGCTTTTGTGTTTCATATTCTGTGTTGTCCTTGTCTCGCCCTGTCCTGTCCTTAGTCCAAGCCTCAGTTCATCTTACCTGCATGCTATTCCTGTCCAAGCTTCAGTTCCAGTCTTAACCTCAATTCCAGCCTTATCTTTGCTCTATTCCACTCTAAGCCTCGGTCCGACCTGCATGCTGTTCCTGTTTAAGCCTCAGTTCCAGCTTTACCTGCACTCTGTTTACCTCAGTTTGTCTTACCTGTAAGCTGTTCTGTCCAAGCCTTGCTCCAGCCTTCCGTGCCTGTCCAAGCTTTGCTTCAGCTTTGTCATGCTGTCCTGCCTGATCCATAACACTCTTCCCCAATGCTAATGCTGGTTTATGGATAGGGACTTTCATTTTCAGTTTTTATCTTATTTTTCCCAGAAGTTTATCAATGTTCATTACAGCAAGAAAAAAAGGGGAAAAATCAGTGAAAAAATGGCTACTTTTTTCACATAAATATTTTTGTTCTTGTTTGAATAAACAGAGATACATTTCTGGGGAAAATAAATAAAAACAAAAAAAAAACTACCTGAAAACAAAGATCTCTATTTATGGACTTTTCCTCCAGGAACTTGTCCAAACTCCTTTTAAATCCCTTGATCACATCCTGTGGCAATAGATTTCACAGCTTGACAGTGACCGAGTAATAAAGTACTTCCTACAATTTGTTTTAAATCAGCTACCCATGAGTTTTGCAAGTGTCCCCTAGCCTTAGTATTATCTGAAATTGTAAATATTTACTCCTTCCACCCCCACTCATGATTTATTAAATGCTATCATGTCCCCCTCAGTTGTCTGCTTTCCAAGTTAAAGAGCCCTATTCTGTGTAGCCTCTCATCACAGGGGGAACCGTTCCATCCTCTATCATTTTTGTTGCCTTCTGCACCTGTTCTAGTTCCAATTTATCTTTTTTTAAGATGGGGCAACCAGAACTGCACTCAGTACTCAAGATGCAGATGCAGCAAGGATTGATACAGAGTCAATATGATGTTCTCTGTTTTCTTTTCCATTTGTTCCCAAATCATTCCTACCATTCTATTTGCCATTTTTGACTGCCATCACACACTGAACTGAGAATGTCATTGTATTGTCCATAATGACTCTAAAAGGTCCTTTTCCTGGGTGTTGACTCCTAATACAGAACCTAGCATAGCTAATATTTTTTTTCCCCATGTGTATCACTTTGCACTTGTCCATATTAAATTTCAGCTGCCATTTAAATGCCCAGTCCCTTAGTCTCACAAGGTCACAATCCACTCATGTTTGATTAATTATGTATAATCTGCAAACTTGATTAGCTCATTGCCTTCGGAAAAACCAAATACACTATCCTGGCTCACAATCATCCACATGTTTATTAACCCCTTCAAAAATATCTAGTAGATTGTTAAGGCAATACTGCCCTTTGCTAAAACAATGATGGCTCCTCCCAGTTAGGCCATGCCCATCCTTATGCCCAATCATTGTTTTTAAGAATAGCCTCCATTTTGCTGGTAACTGGAGGGAGCACAAAAAAGAAATCTACTACGATAGTATTTAACTTTCAAAAAAGAGGATTATTATAAAATGAGGAAAATGATTAGGAAAAAACTGAAAGGAGCAACTGAAAAGGTTAAGAGTTTAGTTCAGGCATGGATGTTTAAAAGTACCATCTTGGAAGCCCAGAACTGATGTATTCCATGGCATTAGAAAAAGTGGAAAGAAGGTTGAAAGGTGAGGTGAGAGAGGCTATAATGTCTAAAAACATCTTTCAAGAAATGGAAAAGGGATCCGAATGAAGAAAACAGGAAACAGCACAAGTGCTGGCAAGTCAGATGCAAAGCACTGATAACGAAGGCAAAGAGAGAATTTGAAAAGAAGCTTGCTGTGGAAGCAAAAACTCATCATAAAACCTTTTTAAGGTACATTTGAAGTATAAAGCCTGCAAGGGAGTCAGTTGTACCATTAGATGATCAAGGAGTAAAAGGAGCACATAGGGATGACAGAGCCATAGCAGAGAAACCAAAGGGAGGGATTTTAAAAGGTTTACGCGCATGGCCGGGCCTTACGCACGCTGGGCCAATTTCCAAAGGGCCCGGCCACGCGTGTAAGTCCTGGGGTTAGTGAAAGGGGCGGTCCAGGGCTAGAGCACCCGGTACAGCGGCCATGTGCCATGGTGCCGGTGCACGCAACTTGCTCCTGCTCAGAAGCAGGAGCAAAAGGTAGGTCAAGGAATTAGGGGGGATAGGGGGAGGGCAGGCTTGGGAAGTTCCCTCCCAGTCCGCTCCTTAATTGGAAAGGACTGGGAGGGAACTGGGGAAGGCCCCGATGCGTCGATGTGTGTAAGTGCCTGTTCCCCCCCCTTGCACGCGCCGACCTGGCATTTTATAACATGCACACGCCAGCGCATGCATGTTATAAAATCGCATGCACATGGACGTGTGCGCGCAATGTTTTAAAATCTACCCCTATATGAATTCTTTGCTTCAGTATTGGAGTGGAGGAGTAGCCTAGTGGTTAGAGCAGGAGTGGAGGAGTAGCCTAGTGATTAGAGCAGCGGGCTATGACCCAGGGAAACCAGCGTTCAAATCCCACTATCACTCCTTGTGACCTTGGGCAAAATCACTTTACTCAGTTGCCTCAGGTACAAAATTAGAGTGTAAGCCCTGTGGGGGATAGGGAAATACCCATAGGACCTGAATGTAACCCACTTTGATGTACACTTTGAAGTGCCGAAAAGCAGAATAGAAAAATCTAAATAAATAAATATTCACTGAGGAAAATGTAATATATACCCATACCAGAAATGATATTCAAAGGTGATGATACTGAGGAACTGAAACAAATCTCAGTGAATCTGGAAGATGTACTAGGGCAAATTAACAAACTAAAGAGTAGCAATTCACCTGGACCAGATGGCATACAACCCAGAGTTCTGAAAGAACTGAGAAATAAAATTCCAGACCTGCTACAGGAAATTTGTAAACTATCAATAACATCATCTAAAGTACCTGAAGGCTGTCAATTTTTAAAAAGGGTCAAGGGGTGATCCAGGAAATTACAAACCAGTGAGTCTGACATCTGTGCCAGGCAAAATGGCAGAAAGTATCATAAAGAACAAAATTGCTGAACATATATATAAGCATAGTTTAATGGGACAAAGCTAACATGGATTTAACCAAGGGTTGTCTTGCCTCACAAATTTGCTATATTTTTTTTGAAGGCGTACATTTATTTATTTAATACTTTTTTATACCAACATTCATGACAACTCATATCACATCGGTTTACATCAAAACTTAGAGAACGGGAGAAATTACAATAAACAAGAGGTGATGACTTGGAAGGAGAGGGTAAAGAAGCTGGCGGAGGCACATAAAGGAGCCTCAGGGAGGTGGGTGAGATAGAAACAAAAGTAAAAAAACCAGAGTTAACTTAACTCGAAATATAAACGTTGAGGAATTCAGGGTAGGTGACTGGGAGGCAGGGAGGGTGGGGAGGGGAGCAAAGGACTGGGGGAGGAGGGGGTAGGACAGTTGGAAGGGTGGCTTATGCTAATAGCACTGGGAGCTAGTAATAAAGAGGTAGCTTTAGATAGCAGACCAGGGTCTAGAGACAAAATACAACCTTTAGGGGAACGCTTGTGTAAAAAGCCAAGTCTTAAGTTTTTTCTTGAAAGTCAACGGGCATTGTTCTTGGTGTAAATCCGGGGGTAGAGCATTCCATTGAGTGGGGCCAGCTATGGAGAAGGCACGTTTCCTGATGGATGTGTGGAGGGAGGATTTAGGAGGCACGTGAAGGGTGTCTTTGTATGCTGTTCTGACCGGTCTGGAGGAGGTGTGGAGGCGAAGAGGGAAATCTACTTCAAGAGAAGATTGCTTCTGGATAGTCTTGTGTATGATGGTAAGAGCTTTGTGAAGGATTCTGAAATTGATGGGAAGCCAGTGAAGGTTTTTTAAAATAGGTGTGACATGGTCTCCTCGGTTAGTGTTGTCAAGTATCCTTGCGGCGGCATTCTGGAGCATCTGTAGAGGTCTGGTGGACGTGGAAGGGAGGCCTAGTAGGAAGGAGTTGCAATAGTCGATTTTGGAGAATGGAGTAGCTTGTAGAACCGTGTGGAAGTCATGTAGGTGGAGAAGTGGTCTGAGCTTTTTGTGCACTTGTAGTTTGTAAAAACATTCTTTGGTTGTATTATTGACAAATTGTTTTAGGTTTAGACAGTTATCCAGTATAACCCCCAGTTCTCTCACTTGGGTCGTGGAGATCGACGAAGAGTTTAAAGCGTTTATAGAGTGTTTTTTTTCGTCCCCGTGATGAGAAGGAGTTCTGTTTTGGCCGTGTTGAGGATCAGGTTGAGGCTGGAGAGGAGTAGGTTGATGGAGTGTAGGCAGCTGTTCCAGAAAATGAGGGTTTTGGAGATGGATTCTGTAATAGGAATGAGGATCTGTACATCATCTGCATAGATGAAGTGGGTTAGCTTAAGATTGGATAGGTGTTGGCATAAGGGAAGGAGATAGATGTTGAAGAGCGTAGGGGGTAGGGATGATCCTTGAGGGACTCCAAGTGTTGACCTGATTGGGGGGGGGGAGGGGGATTCTTTGTTGCTTATTCTAACCTTGTAGTTTCTGTTACTGAGGAAGGATTTGAACCAAGAGGGCAGTTCCTGAAATGCCGATGTCTGAAAGGAGGTTGATGAGGACTGAATGGTTCACCGTGTCGAATGCTGCGGAGATGTCGAGAAGTGTCAGTATAAACGGTTGCCCTTTGTCTAGGCCTATTAGTATGCTGTCAGTGAGTGAAATTAATAGAGAATCAGTGTTAAGAGATTTTCTGAATCTGAACTGGGCTGGGAAGAGAATCTTGTTATCGTCTAGGTATTCTGAGAAGCGGGTGTTGACGAGTTTCTCCATGAGTTTAGCAATAAATGGGAGGTTTGCGATGGGACAAAAGTTAGCAGGTTAGTAGGATCCAGATTAGGTTTCTTTAATAATGGTTTAAGAGTGGCAAGTTTCAGGGAATCGGGAACTGATCCTTGAGAGAGAGAGAGCAGTTTATAATTTCAGCCAGTGCTTTGGAGATGGTTTTAGGAATTGTAAGCAGTAGTTTAGTGGGGAGGGGGTCAGCCGGGTGGGAGGAGGGTTTCATGCACTTGTGGATATATTTGATTTCCAAGGAAGACGTAGGTTCAAAAGCCTCCAGTTTTTCATTCTCGTTATGGAGTATGGGGATGGATATTGGAGGAGATGAGCGGGGCTATGAGGTTGGAGATTTTTTTCTTAAAGAACAAGGCAAGTTCAGACATGTAGGAGAACAGTGCCTTCGTATCGAAAAGGAAATAGTGTATTTTGCGGGCGTAGAAATCTCTTTGTACGGAGAATTGATGCCCTGTAAAAGTGCATAGAGGTTTTGTATGCAGACAATGCAGCTTGGGTGGGTTCCTTGCGTCTTAGTTCTTGTTTGAGGTTTTTTAGGTCTGGTGTGAACCAGGGTTTTTTATTCTTTAGGGCTGGGTTTAGTTCTTTAGAGGTCAGCGGGCATAGTTTATTTGCCACTGAGTTGGTAATTTCGAGCCATGAGGCGAGGGCTGAGTCTGCGTCTGAGAGGTTTAGGTTTTGTAGATAAAGGTTTTGTTGGATAAAGGTGAGCCGGTTGACATAGTGTATCTGGATTTCCAGAAAGCATTTGACAAAGTCTGTCATGAGAGACTTCTTAGGAAATTAGAAAATCATGGGAGAGGTGGCAGTGTCCTATTGTGGATTGCCAACTGGTTAAAAGATAGAAAATAGAGAGTAGGGTTAAATGTTAATTTTTCCCAATGGAAAAATGTGAATAAAGGAGTGTCCCAGGGATCTGTTCTGGGACTGATGCTTTTTAATATATTTATAAATGACCTGGAAATAAGAACAAGTGAGGTGATCACATTTGCCAGTGACACAAAATTATTCAAAGTTGTCAAATCACAAGAGGATTGTGAGAATCTGGAAGAGGACATTGCAAAACTGGGAGACTGGGCATGAAAATGGCAAACGAAAGGTAATGTATACAAGTGCAAAGTGATGCACTTAGGGAAGAGAAAACCAAATTATAGCTACAAAATGCAAGGTTCCACATTAGGAGTCACCTCTCAGAAAAAGGATCTAGGTGTCATCGATGAAAATACTTTTAAATTTTCTACTCAGTGTGCAGCAGCAGCCAAGAAAGCAAATAGAATGCTTCAGATTATTAGGAAAGGAATGGAGAATAAAACAGAGAATATCATAATGCCTCTGTATCACTCCATGGTGCGACCTCATCTTGAGTTTTGTGTTCAGTTGTGGTCACCACTTCTCCAGAAAGATATAGCAGAATTAGAAAAGGTACAGAAAAGGGCGACCATGATGATAAAGGGGATGGAACAATTCCCCTATGTAAAAAGGCTAAAGAGGTTAGAACTCTTCAGCTTGAGACGGCTGAGGGGAGTTATAATAGAGGTCTATAAAATAATGAGTGGAATGGAAAGAATAAATGTTAATCAGTTGTTTATTCTTTCAAAAACAACAAAAACCAGGGGACACACAATAAAGTTACTGGATAATACATTTAAAACTAAGAAGAGAAAATATTTTTTTACTTAATGCATAATTAAGCGCTGGAATTCATTGCCAGAGGATGTGGTTATGGTAGTTAGCGTAACTGGGTTTTAAAAAGGTTTGTTGCTATTAATCAATAAGGAATAGTAGCTTGATATCTAATGTTTAGGTACTTGTGACCTGGATTGTCCACTGTTGGAAACAAGATGCTGGACTTGATGGACCCTTGGTGTGCCCCAGTCTGGTATGTCTTTTGTTCTTATTTAAAATGGCTCCAGGGTTGATTTGGGAAAATATAGACCAGTTAGTTTGATGTCAATAATAAATAATAAATAAAAGGTTTGATGTCAATAATAAATAAAAGGCTTGCTATACTAGGCCAGACCAAGAGTCCATCAAGCTTAGTATCCTGTTTCCAACAGTGGCCAAGCCAGTTCACAAGAACCTGGCAGAATCCTCGGGGTAGATATATTCCAAGCAGATTAGCCCAAGAATAAGCAGTGGATTTCTGCAGCTCTCCCTTAATAATTGTTAATGGAATTTTCTCCAATTTGTTTTAAATGAGCTACTTGCTAACTTCATGGAGTGCCCCCTAGTCCTTTTATTGTCTGAGAGAGTAAATAACTAATTTACATTTACCTGTTTAGGTCCTTTCATGATTTTGTAGACCTCTATCCTATCCCGCCTCAGTCGTCTTGAGTCTCCAAGCTGAAAAGCCCTAACCTCTTTAGCCTTTCCTCATATGGGAGCCGTTTCATGCCCTTTATCATTTTGGTCGCCCTGCTCTGTACTTTCTCCAGTATTCAAGGTGCGGTCTCATCATGGAGCGATACAGAGGGATTATGACATCCACTGTTTTATTCACCATTCCCTTCCTAATAATTCCTAACATTCTGTTTGAGTCAATGATTTCAATGTATTATTGATCGTGATGCCTAGATCTCTTTCCTGGGTGGTAACTCCTAATATGGAACTTAACATCATGTAACTATAGCCAGGGTTATTTTCCCTTATATGCATCACCTTGCACTGTCCACATTAAATTTCATCTGCCATTTGGACGCCCAATCTTCCAGCCTCACAAGGTCCTCCTGCAGTTTATCACAGTCCACTTGAGATTTAGCTACTCTGCATAATTATGTGTCATCCGCAAATATGATCACCTTACACATTGTACTCCTTTCCAGATATTTATATATATATATTGAAAAGCACCGGTCTAAGTACAGATACCTGAGGCACTCCACTGTTTACCTTTTTCCACTGTGAAAACAGACCATTTGATCCTACTCTCTGTTTCCTGTCTTTTAACCAGTTTGCAATCCACAAAAGGTCATCACCTCCTATCCTATGACTTTTTAGTTTTCTTAGAAGCCTCTCATGAGGGACTTTGTCAAATGCCTTCTGAAAATCCAAATACACCTCATCTACCGGTTCACTTTTGTCCACGTTTATTCACCCCTTCAAAAAAAAAAAAAATGTAGTTGTGTGAGTCAAGACTTCCCTTGGGTAAATCCATGCTGGCTGTGTCCCATTAAACATTGTCCATCTAAATGTTCTGTGATTTTATACTTTATAACATTTTCCATGATTTTTGCCAGCACTGAATTAGGCTGACCAATCTATAGTTTCCTGGATCACCCCTGGAGCCCTTTTTAAATATTGAGGTTACATTGGCCACCTCCACTCTTCAGGTATTGTGTCTCTTTTTAGCGATAGCTTACAGGTTACTAGTAATAGAACTGAAATTTCTTATTTGCAATTTCAGAACTCTGGGGTAAATATCATCTAGTCCTGGTGATTTGTTACTCTTTAGTTTGTCAATTTGCTCTATTGCATCTTCCATTTTCACAGTTATTTGCTTCAGTTCTTCTGAATCATCAAAGAATGTTTCAGGAAATTACCCAACATCTTCCTTAGAAAAGACAGAGGCAAAATTTTTTTTTAGTTTTTCTGCTACTTCCTTGTCCTCCCTGAGTACCCCTTGGTCATCTAATAGTCCAACTGACATCCTCCAGGGCAGGATTTAAGATGTGGCACCCAGAGGGAAAGGATTGAGGTGGGGAGGGGCATTTCACCCTTTGACCATCAAAAAGCAGGTGGGGAGTCTCAGGTTTTGGGCAACTTCAGAACTTGGAGCCCTAGGCATGTGCCTATGTTGTCTCTGCTTAAATTCAGCCCTGACTCTCTCAACTCTTTTTGCTTCAAATTATTTGAAAAATGTTTTACTATTATTTTTTACTTCTATGGAAAGCTTCTTTTTCAAATTCTTGCTTGACCTGTACCACTACTGTTTTACATCTACTTTTCCAGTACTTATTCTCTTGCTTATTTACTTCATTTAGATCTGCTTTCCATTTTTTTTATGATTCCATTTTGGCTTTAACTGCCTCTTTCATTTCACCATTTAGCCATGCTGAGAGTCATTGATTTTCCTATGACCTTTTTTTTTTTTTTAAATGTGTGGAATATATTTTATCTGAGCTTCTTATATAATTTCCATCTCTCATACAAAGTTTCCCTTTTCAAAATTATATGCTTCTGCAGTAGTTTTACTTAATAGCCTCCCTCCAGTGATTGTCAAATTTGGTTGCATTATGATCACTATTGGAAAGTGGCTCTATCATTGTTATCCCTTGCACCAGCTCCTGAGTTCCACTGAGGACTAGATCTAAAATAACTCCTCCTATCATCAGTTCCAGGACTTCATGAAGTAGTCTTTATGGCTCAAGAAACTTTACCTCTCTAGCATATATTAATGTGACATTTATCCAATCAATACTCAGGTAATCAAAATCTCCCATTATTATTGTGTTACCAATTTTATTTTTCTAACTTCTGTTTGCATTTCACTGTCTAATTCTTCATTCTGGCCAGGCGAATGATAGGTTATCCTCATGGCTATACTCTAACCCATCACACATGAAATTTCTATTCATAAAGATTCCACAGGGCATTTTTTTTCCTAAAAGATTTTTAATTTTGCTTGAATATTTTTAACATACAGTGCCACCCCTCCACCAATTTGATTTGCCCTGTCAATATAATTTGTACCGTATAAATGTCCCGTTGATTATCCTCCTTCCATTAGGTCTCTGAGATATCTAATATATCTATACCTTCATTAAGTGCCATACCTTCTAACTCTCCAATTTTAATTTTATATTTCTGGTATGTTTTTAATTTTTATTCATAATCTGCTTATTAGCAGTTTATACAGCTAATTTGAAATGTCATTTCTATATTTAATTGCACCTAGACTAGTCAGTCTTTACCACAATCTATTGGGACATTCTAATTTCCCTGTTATGCCAGTATCCTTACAAACTATTGCTATCCAAATTATGTGCAACCTGAGCAACTCTGCTTTCCCCATGATTAAAAACTTCTGTATCTCCTTTTTAACTACTGGTACTAACAGCCATCTTGCACTCTGGTTAATGTGGAGCTCATCTCATCAGAATAGGCTCCAGTGTCCCCAAACTGTTCCCCAGTTCCTAACAAATCTAAAGCCCTCATCCCTGTTCCATTGTCTCATCCATGCAATGAGACTCTGGAGCTCAGCCTGTCTGAGGTCCTGCACATGGAATGGTGAGCATTTCTGAAAACATAATCCTGGAAGTTCTAGTTTTCAATTTCCTACCTAAAAGCCAGATTTATTCTCCAGAATCTTTCTACATCTACATATACCACAACAGCTGGCTCCTCTCCAGCACTCTCTGAAATCCTTTGGTCACTGAGCACTCTAAAGAGATCTGGATTTCAGGATTTATAATGCACTGCTCCTCCCACAGTAAATATACCACCTTAATATTAATGAAAAAACTAGTATAATGGAAGCACCATAAATAGAATCTTTCAATATAAGGCATCTGGCTAAGACCAGTTTGTAGGGCTCATTATGTTATTTACCCCAATGGATATCTTCGGTCAATTTAATCTCTTTCAAGGCACCAACCATTTCAACTTTGGTGTTTCTCATTCTCAGCCTGCTGCTCTAAGCACTAGGCTACTCCTCACACCTAGCACTTTTCCCTTCCTGGCTATAACCATAAAGCTTTGAAATAATCTAAATAGCATGGGTGTTGCTCATATATTTTCCTCCTAGATCCTCGGCATAGCCTGCCAGCAAGTCCCAACTACACAAATGCCTGCATTTCTGCCAGGACTTCCAATTATCAGTAGACTTGGAGTATTCCAGACCAGACTCAGCTGCTAGATAATTATACCATTACTGCCTAATCTAAATAGCTACCCATACTAGCTTGATTGAACATCCAGCGTCCTAAGTCCCTTGCACAGCATTGCAGACCCAGCTTGATGAACACCTGCATTTCCAGTTGTTACTGAGCTTGCAGCCTGCTGGCCAGAATTAGCCAGCACTTGGTTCTCTCACTTCAGCCCAACAGGCAGATCCAGCTGCACGGTTGCCTACATTTCCATTATAACACCTTGTAACAGAGTAGCCTAATAAGGGAATAGTGGTGAGTAACAGGACTAAAATAGATGGAGTTCTTCTACTAACTCTGCTAGAGGAAGTTACTGCTTTACCTCAGGAATGAGAAACCTTGGTTTATGGCTAGAAAATAGAAAGCTGAAGTCCTGAGGTTCCCCATTGAAAAAACAAGCTGATGCTGTGGTCACAATGAAATCACAACCTTCAAACACTGCAGTAGCATTTCTCTTTTGAGACTGATTCGACCTAGAAGAGGCTTAGATTTGTTTTAACTTAAAAGCTGATCTCCGCAACATTTATCAATTTTGCATACTTTGCAAGCGTATGAAATGCATTGATATGGTAGCAGTATTGCTCATTCTAACATAGACTTTGACTTTCTCTGATTAAATTAATTAGAAGTCAGCAAGAATAGTATTGGGAGGGCAATGGCATTTTTTCTCTGTTACCTTTAAAAGATGACTGATAACCAAAGGCTACAAATACCTACTGTTTTATTTTATACAATCTATGTCAGGTTCGACTGGCACTGATGCATGCTGAATATTTCATGAACAATGTTAAAATCAACGATTATGTAAAGGATAGCGAGGAATGCAAACCCGTCATTATAAATGCACTCAAGGCAATGTACGACCTCAACATGAATGGCCCTTCCAGCTCTGATTTTACCAACCCGCTCACCAGACCCCGCTTACCCTATGCTATCTTGTTCGCCATTGGTGGCTGGAGTGGTGGCAGTCCCACCAATGCCATTGAAGCCTACGACGCCCGGGCAGACAGATGGGTGAATGTCACGTGCGAGGAGGAAAGCCCACGGGCGTACCATGGGGCAGCCTACTTAAAGGGCTACATTTACATCATCGGTGGATTTGACAGTGTGGACTACTTTAACAGTGTAAAGCGCTTTGACCCCGTGAAGAAGACATGGCACCAAGTAGCCCCCATGCACTCTCGGCGCTGCTATGTCAGCGTGACCGTTCTCGACAACTTCATTTACGCCATGGGGGGATTCGATGGGTATGTACGCCTGAACACAGCAGAACGCTATGAACCAGAGACAAACCAATGGACTTTGATCGCGCCCATGCATGAGCAAAGAAGTGATGCCAGTGCTACGACCCTCTTCGGAAAGGTAAAGCGAGGACACTGGTTTTAAGCATGATAAACTAGACCCCCCTTGACAGGTTTGTGTTATTTTCTACTTAGCTGTAGGGTCAGGTAGGAATCTTGACTTGCTCCCAGACAGTTGCTAAGCCAAACCTGAGAAAGTCTGTCTAGAAAAGCCCAAAGTCATATAACCAATGACCTGATAATTTGAATTTTTTTAAATCCATGCAGAACAAACTGCAATGTAAACAGCTTTAATTATTTAAGTTGATTTTATATTCTGCATTTTGGCACGTCAAAGCAGATTACATACATTGATATCCTGTAGGTGTTTCCCTATCCCCAGAGGATTTACAATCTGAAGAGAATTTTAAAAGGCATTACACACATAAATGTAATATACCATTGTAGCAATTTTAAAAAGCCATCAATTCTAGCAATTTTCAAAAGCCCATTTACACTTGTAAAAGTCAATTTTAAGCATGTAAATGCTTTCTAAAATCAGGCCCTTAGTTTGTGCCTGAGGCAAAGGAGGATAAAGTGACATGCCCAACCTCACAAACGGCCGATACAGTAAAGTCTGCGGGAGAGGGGGCGAACGCTCGCTCTCCTGGCGCGTGCACAGGCCACTCTCCTGTGCGCGCGATTCAGTATACAAATTAGGCCCGGCGGTAAAAACAGGTAAAAGGAGGCGCTAGGGACACTAGCACCTCCTTTTGGACCGGAGCAGCGGCTGTCAGCGGGTTTGACAGCCGACGCTCAATTTTGCCGGCTTCGGTTCTCGAGTCCGCTGACAGCCACGGGTTCGGAAACCGGATGCTGGCAAAATTGAGCATCTGGTTTTCGACCTGCGAGCCGACTTCAAATTTTTTTGGTTTTTTTTTTGTAACTTTTGGGACCTCCAACTTAATATCGCCATGATATTAAGTCAGAGGGTGCACAGAAAAGCAGTTTTTACTGCTTTTCTGTGCACTTTCCCGGTGCCCGAAGAAATTAGCACCGACCTTTGGGTAGGCGCTAATTTCTGAAAGCAAAATGTGCGGCTTGGCTGCACATTTTCCTTTCTGAATCGCGGGGGAATACCTAATAGGGCCATCAACATGCATTTGCATGTTGCGGGCGCTATTAGGTTTGGGGGGGTTGGACGTGCATTTTCAGCCCCTTACTGAATAAGGGGTAACACTAGCTCGTTGAAAACGCGGTCCAATAGAGGGTTAACAGTGCGCTCCGAAAATTAGCAGTGGGATTTGAACCTTGGTTTCCCCGGTTTGTAACCACTGGGCTACTCCCCCACTCAATCTTTTGAAGTTCTATTATCCAATACTTTACTCTCTGGAATAATCTTGTTAACTGCATCCCACCTAGGCAGAACCTTGGGGGGGGAGGAAATAACATGTTGGGAGGAGTTGAGTTGGATTACAGAGCAGATCAGCCCAGTGCATGCCATCCTCCCCTTCCCTGAAAAGGACAGGATAAAATGTAAACAAGAGAGGGACTGATTAGGGAGTTCTCAGAGCTGTTGTGTGCGGTCCACTCTATCCTCACCTCTTTCCATTTCCTTCATGCTGCTGCCTGGAAAGGAAGGGGCTGGCACAGAAAGCAAAGGGCCTCACAGATGCCAGATAATAACTTTCAATGGTTTATCGCTGCGTTTTAGAAAGTCTTCATGACACACATGCAAAGATGTTCCTTCTGTACTAATTGGCATTTTAAATTGTACATTTTTTGGCTCAGTAGTGCCTGAATAGACAGTACTGGAATCCAAATGTGCCATTTCTCTACAAGACAGATACAGCCTAGTAAATGTTGATGCAAGCTGCCACACTGTACCTAGCATTCCTGAAGCCCCTTCCAAATACTAGTCACAACCTTTTACTGTTATTCCTTGTCCACATTTACTGGCACGAACTTGTTTTTAAACAGGTGTATATATGCGGTGGCTTTAATGGCAATGAATGCCTGTTCACAGCTGAAATGTACAGTCCAGAAACAAATCAGTGGACCTTAGTAACGCCAATGAGAAGCAGGAGAAGTGGAATAGGCGTCATTGCTTATGGAGACCAAGTGTACGCGGTATGATTTACTCCTATATAAATGTATATTTTAAAAATAAGTATAAAATAGAGTATAAAGTTCAATAGGAACTGGATTTACAGGTATGTTTACTGCCTAGCACCCCCCACATTTGGCTTTTCCACACTTCAATCTAGACATTTTGATGTTTTCCCAGAGTAGAACTAGAATCACGGTGTTAAAGGTTAAGGTTCATAGTGCCACTCAGGAATCACATGGGGCCCAAAGCATTATTCTTACAACAAAATTGGATAAAATGGAAGAGATGTATAAAAAGGGCTCCATAAGAGATCCGGGAAACTATAGACCAATGAGCTTGACTTCACTGCTTGGAAAAATCGTGGAAACTCTTATAAAGAATAAAATCATAGAACATATAGATAGACATGGTTTAATGGGACACCGCCAGCATGGATTTACCCAAAAGAAGTCGACTCACAAATCTGCTACATTTTTTTGAAGGGGGTTAATAAACATGTGGATAAAGGTAAACCACTAAATGTAGTATATTTGGATTTGCAGAAGGCAATCAACAAAGTCCCTCATGAGGGACTTCTAAGAAAACTAAAAAGTCATGGGATAGGAGGCAATGTCCTTTCGTGGATTTCAAACTGGTTAAAAGACAGGAACAGAGTAGGATTAAATTGTCTGTTTTCACAGTGGCAGAAGGTAGAGTGCCTCAGTACTTGGATCAATGTATTAAATATATTTATAAATGATTTGGAAAGGGTACGAGTGAGGTGATCAAATTTGTGGATGATACAAAATTATTCATAGTTAAGTCATAAACGGACTGTGATAAATTGCAGGACCACCTTGCAAAGATTGGACATCCATATGGCAGATGAAATATAATGTGGACAATTGTGAGGTGATGCATATACAGAAAAATAACCATTGCTGTAGTAATACTGTTAGGTTCCATGTTAGGAGTTACCACCCAGGAAAAAGATCTGGGTGTCATAATTGATATTAGATTGAAATTGTTGGTTCAGTGTGCTGAGGTGGTCAAAAAAAGCAAACAATGGGGGTCATTTATCAAAATGCTACAAGGCGTTTTCGCATGTGTTAAGGGCTTATCGCATGTGATAGCACCATAACATATGGTGCGATGCAAATCCGAAAAAGAGGAGTTAGGGGCGAGAGTGGGCTGGGTTTACTGTTTTGCGAAGTCCTATCACACAGCTTTAATTGATTTTAACTACACCTTTTTCAGTAGCGTTAAGCCGTGCAAGAGCTTGTGTTAAGGCCTTTTCACATTTTGCGATGTGTTCTCAAATGCCGGTTACAGTAGTTGACACTCCAGGAGCACCAGCCTAGCTCTCGAGAGAGAGGGAGAGGGAGAGACTCTAGCCATAATGCCCTCACCCTAGATAGGTATTTATATCTCTATGGGAGGCCCACCTAGTAACTCGAGGTGAGGTTTAGGTATTAGTGTAGGGGGTTAAGGGCCACTTTGAATTTCAAAGTGAGATGTACGAACAGAACAGTGCTCTCTTGGGAAGATTTGATGACCTTCGGAGTGAGGAAACTCACCCAAAGATGGTTCGTACGTCTCACTTTGAATGTCAAAGTGGCCCCTAACCCCCTACACTAATACCTAAACCTCACCTCGAGTTACTAGGTGGGCCCCCCATAGAGATATAAATACCTATCTAGGGTGAGGGCATTATGGCTAGTCTCCCTCCTTCCCCCGCCCCCCCCTCCCAAGTGGCTCTGATAGTAAACATGGTCCCCCAGTGGTTGTATATAGGAAATCCTACACTTCTGGCACTTATCTCAAAGTGCGAAAAAGTTATTGCTATTGCAATTTGCGGTAACTTAGCTCTTCGCATAGGTATTAGCGCAAATTGCGATAAACTGCCTATTACCATAAAACATGCCCCTTTTTCTATCACATGCGGTATTTAGTGCATTTTGATAAATCCAGGCCAATGTTAGGAATTATTAGGAAGGGAATGGAAAATAAAACTGAGAATGTCATAATGCCTCTGTATCGCTTAAGGGTTAGACTGCATCTTGAATACTGTGTGCAATTCTGGTCACTGCATCACTAAAAAAAAATAAATATATATATATATATATATATATATATATATAGGGCAACCAAAATGACAAAGAGCATGGAAAGGCTTTCTATGAGGAAAGGCTAAAGAGGTTTAGGGCTGTACAGCTTGGAGAAGAGACAGCTGAGGGGTGATATGATCGAGGTCCACAACGTCATAAAAGGACTTGAATGGGTAAATGTGAAATGGTTATTTATTTACTCTTTTGGACAATACAAGACCAGGGGGCACTCCATGAAATTAGCAAATAGCACATTTAAATCAAATCAGAGAAAATTATTTTTCACTCAATGCACAATTAAGCTCTGGTATTCATTGCCATGGATGTGGTTAAGGCAATTAGCGTAGCTAGGTTTAAAAAAGATTTGGATAAGTTCCTGAAGGAGAAGTCCATAACCTGCTATTAATCAATAGGGAATAGAGGAAAATTGGTTCTTACCTGCTAATTTTCGTTCCTGTAGTACCATGGATCAGTCCAGACTCCTGGGTTTTGCTTCCCCACCAGCAGATGGACACAGACGTTTTTACGGACTCTGCCCTATACCCTAAGGCAGGGGTCCCCAACCACCGGGCCGCGGACCGGGACCGGGCCGCTGGGGATTTTTGCCGGTCCGCGGCGCCGCCGCCAAGCACCAGCAGGTGTGTCGCGTGCTCCCGGGCTCTCCCGCTGCTCCTCCTTCCCTGCTGCCGTTGCCGCTGGGCTATCAGCACGTTCAAGCCCAGCGGGAACGGCAGCGTTGTTTGAGGAAGCTGTGGCACTCGTGGCTGGCCTTTTCTTCTTCCCGCGCCTGCTCCCCCCTCCCCTCCCCCCGTGACCCGGAACAGGAAGTGGTGTGCGGGAAGGAGAAAGAGCCGTGCTGCGTGGAAAAATAGCGGCGGCAGCAGCATTGGCCCCCGTGTAATCGAAGCAGCCGGTAATCGGTAAAGGAGTCAGCAGCATGAGCCTCCCGCGGCCGATGGGATTCTTCTTTCTTGGCCTGTGGGGGCTGCTGCAGCTCCCATTCGTGCTCCCGGGGGGGGGGGGGGGGGGGGGAGAGGAAGTGAGTGAGAGAAAGAGGGAGAAGCAGCCAGCCTGCCTGTGTGTGATTGACTGGGCAGAGAGCTGATGTGTGTGTGTATGTGAGAGACAATGAAAGTGACTACTCAAGGAGATGACTGATGTGTATGTGAGAGTGTGAGATATTAGTCAGGGAGGTGACTGATGTGTGTGTTTGTGTGTGTGAGAGAGAAAAAGCATGGAAGTGAGAAGTCTGGGTATGTGGGAAAGCATGGGCGTAAGAAGCCTGGTGTTGGGGGGGAGGGGGTGAAAGAAAGCATGGGAGTGAGAAACCTGGGTGAGTGTGCATGCATGAGAGAGAGAGACTGGTTGGTAAGGTGACTGGTGTGTGTGAATGTGAGAGAATGTGATTCAGGGAATGAGAAGCCTGTGCATGTGGAGAGTGAGCATGGAAATGAGAGAGACTGGTGTGTGTGTGTAACAGAGAGAAAGTGATTATGGGAATGAGAAGCCTGTGCATGTGAAGAGAGTGAGCATGGGAGTGAGAAACCTGGGTGTGTGTGAGACAGCATGGGAGTGAGAAGCCTGTATATCTGAAAGAGAACATGGGAGTGAGAGACTGGTGAGTGTGTGTGTGTGTGTTTGAGAGAGACAGAGAAAGTGATTATGAGAGTGAGAAGCCCATATATGTAAGTAGAACATGTGAGTGGGAAGCCTGTGTGTGTGTGTATGGCATGAGAGAAACTGTTCAGGAAGGTGACTGGTGTGCGTGTGCCAAAGACTGGGAGATGATTGGTGTGTGAGAGACAGAAACTGGTCATGGGGGCATGACTGGTATGGTGTGTGTAAGAGACATGGGCACTAAGGAAGAGGACCATAAGTATAGAGCTTAGCTTCTACTGCTGCTTCTGGTGAGTGCCACGGCCTGCAGGGAAGGGGAGTAGGAGAGCTGCTGGAGGAGATAAGTAAAGGTGGCTTTTTAAGTTTATTTTTCTTGACTGCCATTTTAATTGTGTGATGTCTGCTTTTTTGAAATATTTTATTGGTGTTTTGAGCATGTTTAATAGTTTTTATGAGTTTTTAATTGTTGGATGTTATTCTGTTCACAGCTGTTTTGAAACATTTATTCTGCTTATTAGTATAGTTTTACAATTATTTCTGAGTGGGGATCTATAGCAGCTTGCTAGTTCTGTTTTCCTAATAAGAGGTGTATTGGTTTTTAAGACCTGATTTAATATTTGTAGTGTTGCCTTTTCATAGATAGGGTTGCTCCTGTTTGAGTGTATTCCATAATACAGGTGTAACTGTGTGCAGATTAGTTTATGTGCATTACTACAGATCCTGGGAGTATGTTAGGTCGGTTCTGTGTCTGTTACCGAGATGAGATATTTTACTAGCATGTAAGCGTTTGTATCGGACTTATTTGTTGTGTTTTCTCAAGAGGACATGCATTGGTGGTAAACTGCTGTCTTTTCATAAGTAGGGCTATTGAGCCTGGAAGTAGAAGGAGTTTGAGTTGCTGTTACTGAGATGACACCAGAACCAGAATATCTTTTTTGTAGGGTGAGTTGTATGGGGAATGTCATAATTCTGCTTTACATCCATTATTGTGGGTCAGGGGGGTTCCCGTGGATGCAAACTGTACTTTTACATCTAGTCCCGTGACGATCATGGGTCAGTGTGTCACGCATGTGAGAACCTATGGTGAGTTGAGTCACATTCACATTATAAATGTCATAATTAAATAAGTGTGCATTAAAATCTAACCCCGCCCCCATATGACCAAAGCCCCACCCTTGCCCCACCCCCACCCCGCCCTGCCATGGAAAAATGGTCTTGCTTGAAGCCGGTCCCTGGTGCAAAAAAGGTTGGGGACCACTGCCCTAAGGTGCCACTCACAGTCTGTCAGGATTCCATGTATCAAAGCAGAACTCTTAAACAGTAGAATCAATCACCTCAGCCCCTCCCCAACCAGGGGAAGAGAAACCTCGCCACTTAAACTATCCTGCTCACAAACCTCAAAAGGAACAGGATAGGCGAAAACTGTGGAACAAGTAAGAAAATACTCTGCCAACCGATATACATCAGAATGAGTGGACTCTAAACCCAGGCGGGAATCTGGACTAATCCATTTATTTATTTTATTTATTTGTTGAGTTTTATATACCGTCATTCGGTAGAACCATCATAACGGTTTACAAAAATATACATTTTTCTTAGCAGTTGTGTAACAGAAAAAACAGTGTGAACGTTATACATTTTCTTAGCAGTTGTGCAACAATAAAAAACAATTTGAACAATATCAGAAATAAGCATATCAAGTCCTGAGAGCATGTTAATCCATGTTACTACAGGAACGAAAATTAGCAGGTAAGAACCAATTTTCCTTTCCCTGTATGTACCAGGATCAGTCCAGACTCCTGAGATGTACCACAACTCTTTTAACATGGGTGGGACCCCGAAAGGGCTGCTTGAATCACACCAGAGCCGAAACCCCCAGAGGCTGGGGTCTGGACATCCAAACGATAATGACTAGCAACGGTGTGCAAGGACTTCCAAGATGCTGCTCTACAAGGTGGTGGCCTGGATTACAAATTGGTTGACAGACAGAAGACAATGTGTAGTGGTGAATGGAACTTCATCTGAAGAGAGAGCTGTGTTGAGATGAGTGCCGCAGGGATCGGTGTTGGGACCGGTCCTGTTCAATATCTTTGTGAGCGACATTGCGGTTGGGATAGAAGGTAAGGCTTGTCTTTTTGCAGATGACGACACTAAGATCTGCAACAGAGTGGACATGCCGGAAGGAGTGGAGAGAATGAGACAGGATTTAAGGAAACTAGAAGAGTGGTCTAAGATATGGCAGCTGAAATTCAACACCAAGAAGGGCAGAGTCATGCATATGGGGTGTGGAAATCTGAAAGAACTGTATTTGATGGGGGGAGAAGGGCAGATGTGCATGGAGCAGGAGAGAGACTTGGGGGTGATAGTGTCTAATGATCTGAAGTCAGCGAAACAATGTGACAAGGCGATAGCTAAAGCCAGAAGAATGCTGGGCTGCATAGAGAGAGGAATATCGAGTAAGAAAAGGCATGTGATTATCCTCTTGTACAGGTCCTTGCTGAGGACTCACCTGGAGTACTGTGTTCAGTTCTGGAGACCGTATTTCCATAGGGACAGAGACAGGATGGAGGTGGTACAGAGAAGGGTGACCAAAAAGGTGGAGGGTCTTCATCAAATGACTTACAAGGAGAGATTGAAGAATCTAAATATGTACACCCTGGAGGAAAGGAGGAGTAGAGGTGATATGATACAGACTTTCAGAAAGACAACGACAAACATTTTCCGTTGCAAAAAAAAAAAATCAGCAGAACCAGGGGTCATGATTTAAAACTCCAGGGAGGAAGACTCAGAACCAGTGTCAGAAAGTATTTCTTCACAGAGAGGGTGGTGGATGCCTGGAACGCCCTTCCGGAGGAAGTGGTGAAGACAAAAACTGTGAAGGATTTCAAAGAGGCGTGGGATAAACACTGTGGATCCATAAAGTCTAGAGGATGTGAATGAAGTGAAGAGGTATGGGGGCGGCTTGCGGGAATGATGGCTAATACCTGGCGATTAATATCCTAATTCAATAAACATACACACGGTTAATGCCACTCCAACAATGCTCTATGCTTCAATGGCAAGAGGAAATGTGAAAAAAAAAGGATTTGCATCCACAAAAAAGCAGGGGAGTAGCTTGCTTGATTTGGCGGTTACTACCCCAAACCAAATAAGCCTGATACTTCACTTTTAATGATATCCAGCATAGTTTTCTGCTTCAACAGCAGGGGGAATGATGAAAAGATGATTTATATTCGGACAACAACCTACAAGGACTGAGTTGCACAGGCTGGATAAACATGCGTGGGAGTAGCTTTCATAATTAATACTTGCCTTTATCTTCCTTCCAGCTTGTTTTAAGCTTCCAAGTTCTTGACTCCCGTTGATTGTAACTTTGACTTATTCCTATCTATGGTTATTTATTGTTTACCTGAATTGTTCCTTCAGTTATACCCTATGTTAAATGTAAACCGATCCGATATGGTTATTTACTATGAAGGTCGGTATAAAAAACTGTTAAATAAATAAATAAATAAATAAATGACGGCGGTTACTACCCCTAAACAATTAGCTAGATACTTTACTTAGATGCAGCTCCAGCACTGTTAACTACATTGATGGCGGGGGTGGAAGGGAATAGAACAAAAAGAGTCACTTACAAGGGACAAGAGTAACAGATAAGTATGGGGGGGGGGGGGGGGGAGTGAAAGCTTGCTGGGCAGACTGGATGGACAGTTTGGTCTTCTTCTGCCGTCATTTCTATGTTTCTATATACAAATCTCTTGCAGCGACACCAGTTGGCATGCCACCCATGAAGCTGCTTGTGAATGGGTAGAATGTGCTCGAATACCATCTGGACTCGCACAACCCTGTAATAAATACGCTGAGCTAATAGCCTCTTTTAACCAGCGAGCGATAGTCACTCTAGACGTTTTATATCCCCTCTTAGGACCACTCCAGAGCACGAACAGATGGTCCGAAACACGAAAGGAACGTGATGCACATCCAGCTTTCTCAAGTCTCTGGACTTAGGATCAGAACAATTTAGATCTGGAAAGGAAGGGAGCTCCACCGACTGAATGAGATGAAACAAACAATGAGATAAGCTTAGGGAGAAAGGAGGGAACAGTCCGAAATGAGACCCCCCGCATCCGTAATTCTCAAAAAGGGCTCCCTGCAAGATAACGCCTGAAGCTCCGACACACGGCGAGCTGATGAAACAGCCACAAGGAAAACAGTCTTCAGTGTAAGGTCTTTCAAAGTTGCCCGGGGCTCAAACGGCTCCGCACATAATGCCCTGAGAATCAGGTTAAGGCTCCATGAAGGACACGGATTGCCTACCGGCGGGTGCAACTGTTTCACCCCTCTGAGAAAACACGCCACATCCAGATGGGCCACTAGCGGTAGTCCCTGAACCTTACCCCGAAAGCAACCTAGGGCCGATACCTGCACCCTTTAGGAGTTGCTTGATAAACCCTTAGACAAGCCGGCCTGCAAAAAGGATAAGATATCCGGCACCAAAGCCTGAAAGGGGCTCACTTTGTGTTCGACACACCGAGCATAAGCTAAGGAAGTAGAGGGCTTCTGTGACCGTAAAAGGGTAGTGACCACAGTGTCCGAATATCCTTTGCTCTTTAGACGTTGCCTCTCAAAAGCCATGCCGCAAAAGAAAAGCGATCCACCTCATCCATACAGACAGGTCTCTGGCGTAGAAGATTGGGAAGGTCCTGGAACCTCAAAGGACCCTCCATTACTAAGTTGACCAGGTCCAGGAAACATGGATGCCTCGGCCACTCTGGGGCTACCAGGATTACCTCTGACAGGTGAATCTCTATCCTTTGCAGCACCTTGCCTATGAGAGGCCATGGCAGAAATACATATAGGAGTATGTCTCTTGGCCAGGCGAGAACCAGGGCATCTACTCCTTCGGCTCCCGGCTCTCTGCATTGACTGAAGAAACGAGGAGCTTTGGCGTTGCGGAAGGTTGCCACCAAGCCATACATGAAGTGGACCACTTATCGTAAATGATCTGGAACGCCTCAGGAGAGAGCTCCCACTCTCCTGGATCTAGTTTATGGCGACTGAGGAAATTGGCCTGAACGTTGTCTACTACGGCTATGTGGGAGGCCACGATCCTGGCCAGGTGCTGTTCTGCCCAGAAAATCAACAGTTGTGCCTCCCCCACAACCAGTAGACTTTTGGTTCCTCCTGGGCGATTAATGTAAGCCATCGCAGTCGCATTGTCGGAGAGAACTCGAACAGACTTCCCCTGCAGGAGAGGGAGGAAAGCCTGTAATGCTAAGTGGATCGCTCTGGTTTCCAAGTGATTGATCGATCACTGAGCTTCTTCCGCCGACCACTATCCCTGCACAGATTTCTCTTGACACACCGCTCCCCAACCGGATAGACTGGCATCCTTAGTAACCACCGTACATTTGGGAACCTCCAGGGGGACCCTGCAACTCAAATTGGACGTGAGGAGCCACCAATCTACACTGAGCCGTGCCGAGTCCGTGAGAGGAAGCTGAAGGTGAAAGTGCTCAGACACCGGATTCCAACGGGAGAGTAATGCTGATTGCAGAGGTCTCATATGTGCAAAGGCCCAAGCGACTAACTCCAGAGTGGACACCATCGATCCCAGGACTCTCAAATAATCGAAAACTCTGGGAGGATGCTGTTTGGATAACAAATCTCAGACTTGCTCCTGTAGCTTGTTGATTCGCTCCCTTGTCAGAAAAACTCTCCCCTGACATGTGTCGAAGAGGGCCCCTAGGAACTCCGACTGGGAAGGGATCAGATGACTCTTGGCAGGATTGATCACCCACCCAAAGAGACCGCAACAGTTGAAGTACTCATTACACCGCCGACTGGCAGAGAGATTGATTTCGCTCGAATCAGCCAGTCACCAGATAAGGATGAACATACAGCCCCTCCCGCCGGAGCAGAGCTGCCACCATAATCATTACTTTGGTAAAGGTCCTGGGCGCTGTGGCCAGTCCGAACGGTAGGGCCTGAAATTGAAAATGCTTTCCCATGATGGAGAAGCACAGAAATGTCTGGTGGTCGGCTCTGATGCCGATGTGCAGGTATGCTGCCATGAGATCGAGCGATGCCAGAAATTCTCCCCTGTGAACCAATGCAATGACCGATCTGAGGGTCTCCATGTGAAAACGTGGGACTCGAAGGCACCTGTTGACCCTTTTGAGATCGAGGATGGGCCGAAAGGTGCCCTCCTCCTTTGGTACCATGAAGTAAATGGAATATCGCCCCCCCAGCACACCGCGGGGGGAACTGGACAAATTGCATCTAAATTGAGGAGTCGCTGCAAGGTGTCCCGCATCGCTTTTCTGCATTACGAGCACGGGGAGACAAGAAAACGGTCATGAGGGCGTCATTCAAAATCTAATGCATAGCCTTGTCTTATGATGCTGAGGACCCACTGGTTGGAAGTTAATTTGACCCATTCCTCGTAAAACAGGGACAACCTGCCCACTACAGACGGAACAGAGGAAGGGCCTGGCATCATTGAGAAGATTTTGGTCCTCCTGGTGCTTGGGGAGCACCCATTCTTCCGAAGCGTCGCCCCCGAAAGGACTGTGACCAGAATCGTTGTCTGTCCAAATTCTGGCGAAAGGAAGACCCCGACGATCGCGAGGACCAAAATCTTCTATTCCCTCGCAAACGTGACCTAGGGGGAAAGGAACTCCTCGGTTTAGGCTTGTCCTCAGGAAGCTTATGGACCTTGTTTTCACCTAAGGATTGAATCATATCCTCTAGGTTCTTTCCAAAGAGGAGTTTGCCTTTAAAAGGCAGGGATCCCAGCTGAGCCTTAGACGAAACGTCCACTGCCCACTTCCTAAGCCACAGCAACCTGTGAGTAGAGATCGCGGATACCATAGACCTAGCCGAGGTTCGTAAAAGTCATAAAGCGCATCTGCACTGTAAGCCACTGCCGTCTCCAGACGACCAGCTTGAACAGCTTCCTCTTCTGAAAGCACGGAGCAACCTTGTAACTGTTGGACCCAGCGGAGTCCTGCCTACAAGGAAAAACTACTGCACATAGCAGCCCGGACTCCCAGCACTGAAATCTTTAATATTTTCTTAAGCTGGACCTCCAGCTTACGATCTTGAAGGTCCTTGAGAGCTGTCGCCCCTGTAACCGGAATTGTGGTCTTCTTGGTTACAGCTGAAACCACTGAATCTACCTTGGGAACCCATAGGAGATTCAAAGCCTCTTCAGGCAAGGGATATAACTTGTCCATCTCTTTACTGACCTTCAGGCCCAAGTCTGGCGTATCCCACTCCCGGAACCGAGAGGTGGAAAGGAAAGGACTTGGCTGGACCACGGAGACTGACCATCACTGGATCAATGGAGCCCATACAGGAGTCCTCCAGAGGGACCCTCAATTCCCAATTCCTCCAAAATAGCAGGAGTAAGCAGGCCCAGCTCGTCTCTTCTAAAGAGACGGACTACCTTCAAATCGTCTCTGTCCACCACCTGAGAGTTGGAATCAGAATTAGGTGAAAGAAAGAGTCAGGTCCTCGACCATTGTTGCCCCCTGAGAAGGCCAGGCCTCCTGGTCCTCCGCATCAGAGGACTCTGAGGAAGAAACTGGCTCTTGATGTGAGACGCTGGATCAGAGGGGCGCTTAGACTTGGGAGCCCCTGCAGTCTCCAAGGAATTAGTACGTTTGACGGGAAGACCCATTGATTTTTCCAACACCAGGATTGCGCGGGAGCAACCCCCCCCCCCCCCCCCCCCCCCCCCCCCGCGCTTCCTAGCCGACCTCCGGGCCTTATATAGTAAGAAAATAAATTCTGAGGAGTCCAAAGCCCCCTCGGAGCCCTCCTCCGCCTCCTCAACATTATCAGCCCCAACACCACCCCCCGCGGGAGCCGTGGGCTGAAGGGAGAGAGGAGGGAATTCCCCTCCCCCCATCGCGGCATGAGTCGCCTCGCGAAACGTGGCCAAAATGGCCTCCGTTCCCACGCTGAGCGGGAAAGGATCTAAGATAGCAAGCCGCGCATGATCGGGCCTCGCATGCTCCCGGCGCGGCTTTGAAAAGCTGCTCCCAGCTATCAAAGACGTGCCTTCCTCCCCAGGGAAGCAAGCTGAACACGAAGCATGCACGTATCCCCACAGGCCGCACCACGCGGCATCTGTCGGAAACGAAGCACGAAACCGGGAGAGAAAAAACAAGTCGCAGCGACCGGGGCATCCGGCGCCAAGAAGGGCAGGACGCCACGAGACCAGCTGTTTTTATTTTTTTTATTTTTACAACCTGAAAAGTTGCTTTCCTCAGCGCAGGTCCTATGAGAGTGAGCTGGGCTCCCCCGTATCTTCTCAGTGGCGTTGGGGAGCTGCAGCAGGATCCTCGACCCCCGCCTCCACTAGGCTCAATACCAGGGAGGATGGTCCAGAGGGCCTGCCAGACCCCCTGTGAGGCTTCAGGACAGAAGCTATGCTGTTTTTTGTTTGTTTTTTTTAAAAGAGATAGTTACTTAATGGTACTATCCCAACAGAACCCTAACTAAACCTCTCTTTTTTTTTTTAAGAGCTAAAGACTACAGACTGCAGGATTTTGCACCTCCACCATCTGCTGCAGACAGAGAAATACTGACAGACTATGGGTGGCACCTTAGGGTATAGAGCAGAGTCCATCAAAACTTCTCGTTCTCCATCTGCTGGTGGGGAGGCAAAACCCAGGAGTCTGGACTGATCCTGGTTTGTACAGGGAAAAGAAAATTGGTTCTTACCTGATAATTTTCATTCCTGTAGTACCACGGATTAGTCTATACTCCTGGGTTTTGCCCCCCCCCAGCAGATGGAGACAGAAGTTTACCAAACAAACTCCGCCTTATCTAGGATGGTGCCCCCTACAGTCTGGTAGTGTTACTCAATGTCAAAGCAGAATGGATCAAAAACCCAAACTAACTATATACAGTAACCTAACAACTTTAAACTGGCTCATTAACCCCCAAATGGGAACAGAACCCATGCTAATCGGAAAAACCAGATTGATCTGCCAATAAAAGAAAACAAATCCAGAAAACGGAGCAGACTCTCCATTACCTTCAAGTGCCAAGTGGGCGGGATTCTAGACTGATCCGTAGTACTACAGGAACGAAAATTATCAGGTAAGAACCAATTTTCTTTTCCCTGTACATACCCGGATCAGTCCAGACTCCTGGGATGTAACAGAGCTTCACTTACCTGGGATGAGATCCGGAGAAGCCCCCTCTCAGCACACCTTCTCCAAATCCGCCTGCCTCCAGGGCCCAGACATCCAGACGGTAATGTCTGGCAAAGGTATGTAAGGATTTCCATGTAGCTGCTCTGCAAATCTCCTCTGGAGAAATCTGTTGACATTCCACCCAGGAGGCGGCTTGAGAACGAGTAGAATGAGCCCGAAGACCCACTGGCAAGGACAGACCGCCCAATAAATAAGCAGAATTTATGGTCTCTTTCAGCCAACAAGCTATCGTGGTCTTAGAAGCCATGTTACCCCTTTTTGGCCCACTCCAGAGGACAAAGATGATATGAGACCCGAAAACTGTTGGTAATCTCCAGATAGCGCAAAGCCCTATGAACATCCAGTTTCCATAAATCCTTATAAAAAGGATCCGACCTATCCAGGTCGGAGAAGGACGGAAGTTCCACCAACTGATTTAAATGGAAGGAACCATTCGTAAGGAAACTCCAGAATCCGAAATCCTCAAAAAAGGCTCCCTACATGACAAGGCTTGAATCTCTGACAGCTTGCGAGCAAACGCAATTGGCACCAGAAACACCACTTTTAACGTGAGGTCCTTCAAAGTTGCGCTTCATAAAGGTTCAAAGAGCGCCGCACACAAGGCCTTAAGAACCAAGTTCAGATTCCAAGATGGACACGGTTGTCTCACTGGAGGACGCAAATGCTTCACCGCGCCCCCCCCCCCCCCCCCCCCAAAGAAAGCGAGACATCTGGATGTGCCGCCAAAGCCACTCTTTGAATGTTACCGCATAAACAATCGAGCGCTGCCACCTGCACTCTCAAGGAATTACACGATAATCCCTTCGCTAAACCAGCCTGAAGGAAACTCAAAATGTCTGGTATGCCCTCTCAAGTAGGAACAAGTACCCTGTCAAGACACCAAGCCTCAAAGACCTTCCAGACTCTTACATAAGATAAAGAAGTAGAAACTTTACGTGACCGCAATAACGTAGTCACCACAGCATCCGAATACCCTCTGGACTTCAGCCGCTTCCTCTCAAAAGCCATGCCGCTAGACAAAAGAGCTCGACCTGGTCAAAACAAATGGGCCTCTGATGAAGCAGGTTCGGCAGGTCCGGAAACCGTAAGGGACCCTCAATGGCTAGATTGAGCAGATCTGCAAACCATGGACGACGTGGCCACTCGGGAGCTACCAGTAGTACCACCTACATTGGATGTAACTCTATTCGGCGAAGAATCCTGCCGATTAGAGGCCAAGGTAGAAACACAAAGCAGAACGTCCGTCGGCCAGGGGAGTACCAGGGCAACTACGCCCTCTGCTGCCGTGTCTCTGCGACAAGCAAAGAAGCGGGGAGCCTTGGAATTCTTGAACGTCGCCATCAGATCCATGCAAGGCGTGTCCCACTGGGCACAGATGAGTTGAAAGGCTTCGTCCGCGAGTTCCTACTACCCTGGATAAAGACAATGTCGACTGAGAAAGTCTGCGTGGACGTTTTTGACCCCAGCAATGTGAGAAGCCACCATGCTAAGTTCTGCTCCGCTCATGTGATCAACAGACGAACTTCCAACACAACTGGCTGAATCCTGGTTCCGCCTTGACAGTTGTAAGCCACCATGGTCGCATTGTCAGAGATGACTCTGACAGACTTGCCTCTGAGAAGCGGAAGAAAAGCCTGCAGTGTCAATGTCACCGCTCTGGTCTCCAGACGATTGATGGACCATCGGGCCTCTTCCTGGGACCACTGCCCCTGCACTGACTTCTGCAGACAAACCACTCCCCAACTGGCCAGGCTGGCATAGTGACCACCGTCCAGTACGGGACCACCAAGGGGACCCCGTGGCATAAGTTGTCCGGGAGTAGCCACCAATCCAGGCTGAACAGAGTGGACTCCGTCAGAGGTAAAGGGAGATGAAACTGCTCGGAAACCGGATTCCACCAGGAAAGCAACGCTGATTGTAAGGGCGGCATGTGAGCGAAGGTCCATAGAACCAATTACAGGGTCAAGGTCATGGATCCCAGGACTTGCAAGAAATCCCAGACCTTCGGAGGATGCTTGGATAACAAGGTTCACACCTGACCCTGTAGTTTGACAATACAGTCCTCTGTTAGGAACACTCTTCCCTGTTGAGTGTCGAACAAAGCTCCCAAAAATTCCAATGACTGGGAGGGCACTAGTCAACTTTTGGGCATGTTGACTACCCAGCCAAGGGTTCTCAACAATTGAAGCACTCTGAGTATCGCTTCCTGGCAAAGCACCTTTGATTTTGCTCGAATCAGCTAATCGTCCAAGTACGGATATACTAAAAATCCTTCCGTTCATAGTTGCGCAGCCACCACCGCCATAATCTTGGTGAATGTCCTGGGTGTGGTGGCAAGACCGAATGGCAGAGCCTGAAATTGGTAATGATGGCCCAAGATAGAGAACCTCTGATGATCGGTCCGGATCCAGATGTGTAAATACGCCTCTGTGAGATCCAGGGATGCGAGAAATTCCTCCTGTCGGACCGACGCAATGACAGACTGTAAGGTCTCCATACAGAAGCGGGGAATCCGAAGGCATTTGTTGACCCGCTTTAAGTCGAGAATGGGTCAGAAAGTCCCCTCTTTCTTGGGCACCACAAAGTAAATGGAGTAATGGCCCCTTCGAAGTTCCGCCAAAGGGACCAGAACAATGGCGCCAAGATCGAGAAGACGCTGCAGAGTCTGCTTTTCTGCTCGGCGCTTTGTTGCATAACCGCATGGAGAGAACAGAAATCGATGGCGTGGCCGGCGTGCAAAATCTAACGCGTAACTGTGTCTTATCACTGATAGCACCCAATGATCCGAAGTAATTTTGGCCCACTCCTCGTAAAACAGAGAATCTGCCTCCCACCACAGGAACCGAGGAATGGACCGACCCCACATCATTGTGAAGGCTTTCTGCCCAGAGTGTTCTGGCTGGTTTCTGGTCTACCGAAACGTCGCACCCGAAAGGGCTGAGAGTACGTCTGCTGCCTGTTGGCATTGTGTCGAAAGGAAGAAACAGACCCCCGGAGAAGTCAGATGCCTCAGACCTCCTCTAAATCGAGACCTGGAAGAAAAATAACCTCTCGACTTTGGCCTATCTTCTGGCAAAAGAAGCACCTTATTCTCACCCAGGGACTGAATCAGGTCCTCCAGCTCTTTCCTAAAGAGCAGCTTGCCCTTAAACGGAAAAGAGCCCAGTTGAGATTTAAATGAAACATCTGCCACCCAGTTTCGTAACCACAATAGATGACATGCTGACACGGATCATAAAAGGCATCCGCACTATAGGCAATCACCGTTTCAAGTCGCCCCACCTGGAGAGCTTCCTCCTGAGATAGCGACTCGTTAGCCAACAGCTGCTGCACCCAACGAAGACCTGCCCTCAAAGAAAATTTGCTACACATCGCAGCATGGATCCCAAGCGTGGAGACCTCAAAACTCTTCTTGAGCTGAATCTCCAGCTTGTGATCCTGCAAGTCCTTAAGGGCCATCCTGCCCGTGATCGGAATGGTGGTCTTCTTCGTGACAGCCAAGATGGCTGCATCCACCTTGGGAACTCTTAAAAGATCCAAAGCCTTCTCCTGGCAGAGGATATAACTTATCTATCGCCTTAGCCAACTTAAGGCCCAAGTCCGGGGTGTCCCATTCCTTGAAGATCAAATCCATGGCCGAAAAATGAAAAGGAAAGGACGAAGGAGGATCCCCTGCAGGCCCAACATCACAGGGTCCGTAGACCCTAGCTGGGACTCCTCCTGGGGAAGCTGAATGCCTAATTCCCCTAAAATAGCCAGAATGAGAGGACCCAGTTCTTCTTTCCAAAAGAGGCGGACCACCTTCGGGTCATCTCCGCCCGCAGACCTCCCTGTAGCTGGTCGGCCTCCCCCTCAATCCTCATCAGGGCTGGGAAGGCAACTCCCGATCTTCTTGATCCTCCAAATCGGAGGAAGAATCTGGATCAGCCAGAGGTGTCCGCAAGCTGAAGGGCCTCTGCCCTGAAGAATGCCTCGTGTCTTGGGTGACCTTAGCCCGCTTCTTAGATCCGGGCTGGGAGTCCATGACGAGAGGCCTCTTCTTCTTGTCTACCTATGCATCAAAAGGATAAAATCAGAAGAAAAAGAAGATGCTGAGGATGAATCCTCCACATCTCCTCCAGGGACATCCCCAGCGCCCTATGAGCTAAGCCCAGCAGATCTGTCCCCCCAGGGACCATCCGTTGCAGAGACAAATTTGATGGGAGATCCTCCTCCCCCTGCGCTGTAAGCACCGAAGCCGCTGACACTAGCGGATCCAAAAAGGCGTGTGGGAACAGGTTGGGAGACTGTGGTTGCAGCTCCCCGAAGGCTCCGGAGACAGTCTGGACCCGGACAACGACCCTCCCCGGGGTCATGGAGTCTCCCTCTCCCTCTGAGAGGCAACTAGTCCAGAGACTATCGCGCGGTGCCACAGGCCCGACACATGGACCGCCGCGGCATTGGCAATGAAAGCAAAAAACTCCCAAACTACTGCTCAAACCCCAATGAAAACGTGGCAAAACGGCGCGAGAGTACCCCCAACGCGATCGGAAGGGAAGGGAGAGTCGAGCCAGAAAAAAGAATCACAACGTAAAATCAGAACTTTTTTTTTGTTTTTAAACAAAAGTTGCCCGATAGCCTCCGGGTCCTGGACCTACTGGGGGGAGTGAACCGGGCTACCCGGTATCACCCTTTGTATCTGTCTGAGCTGGCAATCGGGTCCTCAATCCTTTACATCAGCTGCCTCTGAAACCAGGGGGGATGGTCCCCTCAGGACCTAACAACCCCCTGGGAGGCGGAAGACTGGCTCCTGCAGCAAGGCTCTGTTGTCGCGGATGACCTTCTTTCCTTTTGATTTTTTTTTTTTTAATTATCTGACTAAAACTAAAACTGACTTGAAATCTAGGCTAGGCAATAGCACAGACTGTAGATTTTGCACCTCCACCATCTGCTGGAGACAGAATACTACAAGAAATAGATATCCAAGAAAAGTCTTTTCCAAATCTTTAAAATGCCCGACTCAGGTCGAGTTTCGCCACATTCCAGTGGCTGCCTCAGGGCCTTAAATGAGAACACACTAAGTAGATCACAATTGAATTCAAAGAACTATCCGCAGTACAGACGTATCTTAATTGAAGCAAGTTGCACTTAAACCTCTACCGGTTCCATTCACTAATGGCGCCGCATACGTTTTTCTGCGGGTCAGTGTGTGTAGTCTCCACTCTTATTGTACTGCTAAGAGTGGCGAAACTCGGCCTGAGTCGGGCATGGAAAAGACTTTTCTTGGGCATCTATTTCTTGTTGTTACCTCACGGCTTTGCTAGATCACCTACCTTGCTGTTTTCTGGGCTCGGAGACAGAATACTGCCAGACTGTAGGTGGCACCATCCTAGATAAGGCAGAGTTTGTTTGGTAAACTTCTGTCTCCATCTACGGGGGGGGGGGGGGGGGCAAAACCCAGGAGTCTGGACTGATCCGGGTACATACAGGGAACCACTATTTGTTGCCATCTTTAGTAGTATGGAATCTATGTAATGGTTAGGTACTTATGACTTGGATTTACACCGTTGGAGCTAGGATACTGGGCTTTATGACATTTGGTCTGACACATGGCATATCCTATGTTCTTAAAGGGCAGACTCCTGCTACAGGTTCCACACTACACTGCTTGTCCTTCATGACTACTGGCTTGAACTTTTGACAGTTGCCATTGCGGAAGGATTTCTCCAGCAGCTCATGTCTCTTACACTAAGAAGTCAAACCACACCGATGTAGTCCTCCATACTGTTTAACTAGAACAACAAGTTGAAAACCAACCTAACCCATAGTAGTCATTGTGGACATGAGCCCTGAGCCTTTAATGAACTCTGGCCTTGTCTGCATTCAGATGAAGGCACTAGGATCACCTGTAACTCATTTTGTACCTTGACTGACAGTAGCTGACAAAGCTTACCTTAATACTCTCTCTCACACGCTCTCAGTGCGTTAAAACACATCAATGCCAGGTGAAAAGGCTTTATTATTAGCTTATATGAATGATTAGACAGAGTTTCTACAAATAATACTTAATGGTTGACTTCAGTAATCAGATAAGATCACAATAATACATACAGTATTAGATGAAGCAAAGCATACATTCTTTAGCACCAAGGTGTAGCCTAGCTCCTGAAGGGTGTAATGTTCTGATCATTCACAGCTTTGCTGTTATATATTGTTTGTAAGAAACCTAACAGCTTCAATCAGCTGCCTGAGGCAGGGAGGGGGTCCTTCTCCTATGTTATCAGTCCCACTCTCACAGTGTAGCAACTGCTTTCTTGGATCCTGGTGCTGCTTTGATGTCCTACTTTCATGCTTTGGTGTGGTTGCCTGTCTTGTCTGAAGGTTTCAGAGCAATAGTTGGGGCAGTTCTAATGAACAGCATATGTAAGAGACATCACACTTCTCTGCGGCCTTCTTGCCCGACCGTTCTTTTACACATCAGAGTTCACCTATTACAGGGTCAGGTCAGTGCACTTTGTATTATTCATATGAACATTAGTAAATGGGTGCAGGGTCAGGGCAGTAGCCTTTTTATTGGTCTTTGTCCCTCTTCCTCTGCTGTAATCATTTAGGAAAGAAGGCTTATTGTCTAGGAAAAGCATGGCAACCACTGTATGGTTTTTGCAAACATTAATAAGGAAATTGTGTGATTTTGAGGTCAGTGTTCAGTCCTGCTGAGGCCCACAGGTGGCACTAACTTTATTTGAGCTGAGTTGATCAGGCTCAGGTCAAATCCATAACAGGCCTACTAGTGGGTAAATCAAAATTCAATTCAGCTGAACAAAGATTTGAGTTAAATACTTATTTGCCATAATTTATTTAGTCATAAAACAGCTCATGCTATATTTTTGCAACTGGACAAACTCAATTTGATCTCTACAGGTGGGAGGCTTTGATGGAGCTAACCGTCTTCGTAGTGCTGAGGCCTACAGCCCCATCACCAACACTTGGCGCACAGTCCCCACCATGTTCAACCCCCGCAGCAACTTTGGCATCGAGGTGGTCGACGACCTTCTGTTTGTGGTGGGCGGCTTCAATGGCTTCACCACCACATTCAACGTCGAGTGCTACGATGAAAAAACAGATGAGTGGTATGACGCCCATGACATGAGCATCTATCGCAGTGCCCTCAGCTGCTGTGTGGTGCCAGGCCTTGCCAATGTCCGGGAATATGCCGCTCGAAGGGATAACTTCATAGGATTATCACTGCGAGATGAAGCCAAATACTCCGCCTCAACAAGTACACTAGCAGTGTGATTCTCTTCACTGAGCAAATAAAAAGGCTTAGCAGCAGAGAACATGTATTAAATCTATGCATTTTTTTTTTAAATAAAAGCAACTAAATACCAGAGAAAGTAGTCAAAGATAAGTCTTTAGGCATATTATTTATTATGCAAAGCTTTATTTTAATTTTTTCTCCTCCAGCAAAGCACTGGCAATAAATCATAGCCTATGTAAAGAAAAGTCTCCATTTGTTATCACGTATAACAGCGGGTAGTAGACATTACAGTACAGGTTAACATATAGCAAGGGTGTATTGTACTATGTATGATACACCCTCATCAGATTTTACAACATGATATATGCACCTCACTTATTTCTTCACTTGTGCTAATTTGTAGATTTTGCTCCTATTAAAATCTGAGAAGTGATTTCAAGCTCTTTAAGAGGTGTACAGTAGCCTTCCAATGACAGACTCCAAAAGACCTGCTAACTTATTCCATGTCATCAGGGCCTTTGCTCAGCATGTCGTCTCCTTCCCCCCCAAATGTGAAATGCCAGGCTGCAAATCCCAGAATGCTTAGAAATAGAAGTTTAAATAAAATCCAGAACTGGCAAGTGTGTGTTTAAGGCTAACAAGGATAGCTAGGTGGCCCTAAGGAAGCGCATGGATCAGATGCCTTAATAGGATTAAAAATGTAGGTTACATAATATAATAATGATGGCAGAAAAAGACCAAATAGGCCATCCAGTCTGCCTACCAAGCTTCCCAAGGTAGCAGCTGCCACTTTGTGCAGGCTACCCTCATGCTCCTCTTCAGGTTAGTAACTGCCGCTCCATGCAGTTATCCTAAGCTTTAACAACCCATAAAAATTTCTGCTAGCAACATTTTTTTTTACTGGGTGATGAGCTTTTTTGAAAATTCAGACAGTGCTGCTTATGGATTTTATTGTAGAAACAGTTCTGTGCTTTTTCCCTTATGCCTGAGTATCAGTACCCCAGACCATAGAAGTCTGGGCCCTCTTGGGTATTATCTGAACCCAAATCCCCTTTGCCAAAGTGGGGAGTAATGTTGCAGTTGCATTAAAAGCATCTAGGGCTTATAAGTTAAGGCTAGTAATCTCCATGCATCTTATTTTTAATACTAAAAAATGCATATTAGCCAAATGTTTATATTTATACTCATCTTTAATATTGCAATGAAACATAGCTACAGCAATTTAAAAAATACATATTTTACAATCCTACCTCCAACAACTGGACATGGATCTGTTAACAAAAGAATACTAAACTAATTCTCCAAGCCCACACTATAATAAAGTAATGCTCCTATCAATATTGTCTGTGGGAGCAGAGAGATGGCTTAGCCTCTCATTTCTGGTTCAAAGTTCAGAGAAAGATCACAAAAACCCCCCCAAAAAACTCCCAATAAAAAAAACAAAAAAAAAAAAACCGCTTTCAAAATCCAATTTGTTAAAAGAAAACCAAGTAGTTGGGTAGAGGGGATCCATGATTAAGCCTTCCTCATGCACTCTCAAAAAGCTACCTTACAGCATTCTGCCAGCCATTTTGAGGGATCCTCTCTCCCCATCTCACCCAAAGTGCTTTTAAGTTCTTTTCACAAATATTTTTGGTCTTAACATGATACACCTCTGTCTGCTTCTAAGATTAACCAACATGAAAACTGCTAAAATTTCTCGTTATGATTCAGATTTGCAAGGGTGTTGCATTCTACAGAGCAACATGACTATTGAAAGGCAAAATCCAAAAGCTATGTGCAATGCTTTTGGGCTACTGGCTATCCAAGGAAAACCGGTGAACTAAGCTGCAGAAAACAAGCCGAGTTTACACTTACAGAATCCAAGACATGATTTAATACCTATGTTCTATATATATTTGAAACAGATTTCACAGACTATAACCAATATACTGTCTCAAATATACAGTTTACCCACCTTGTTTTCAATGCTGCTTACATGAGGTGTATTCCAATTTAGAAGGACCATCTTCAAAATGAAGATAAGATGACCACAGGAACTGAGTAGCATTATAGACTAAGCTTTTGGATCAATATGTAACCTAGCCAACTGTTGGTAATGTAAGAATGGGTTTACAAACCCTCACCACAAACCCAAACAAAAAAAAATGAACAAAAACTGACACACGAAGGTATGTACAATTTTCTACTTACAAATAGTAAGACCAGATATAGCCAGCACATTTATGGATCCTACAAAGACAGCTGCCTCAGGCTGAGCTAGGGTCAAGTCACTTGCAAATCTGTTAATAACCAAAGAATTCAAAGCACATGGGCAAGGGTTTAGTATAGGAATGTGTGCTCTTTTTATTTCACACTAATGTTAAGACTAGGCTAAATAACTCAGAGGAGAGGCTAAAGGAAAACACCTCAGTAAGAATTGGTTAACTGCCAGCAGGATTATAAACATGAGTTTACTGTTGGAAGGAGTAGATCCAGAGCTCAAATAGCAATATTGTATTTGAACTAACTAGGTTGTACTGACTTGTTATGACAATAAAAGTAACTGATGGATTTATGGTTGAGGTTTTTGTTATAAAGCCACACGAGAACAAAGAGTTAATATTCATTAAAGCCTAGTTCTTGGACAGTTTTACAACATGCAAGTTTATTCTTTAATTTTAAAAGTGCTTCAAACATGGTCTTTCAAACTTCTCCACTCAAAGTTGTAAAAAAGGTAAATCAATTGCCTCAGTTACTGGCTCAGCTAGAACACTACTCTTTCACTGCCACCTCTCATACCTACATTAGAAATCACAGATAAAGCAAACAGTTCCCAAAATGTTTCTTTAAAAAAAATATGCTAGAAATTGATGCAGCCAAGTCTTAAATGAGGTACATTAAAATCCACAGAACCTCACCATGCAACTGAAGTTATGTGGACAAATCTGACATTCACACATGAATGACCCAGTGCAAATGTGTCTGTGTTACTGCTGGTTCATTAACACAGCCTGCATAAGATGCACACTGACACGCACACACATTGCCACTTTTAGCTTGTTCATCTAAGGCAAAAAGACTCTGGGTTTCTGGTTCAGGCAAAAGGTCCACTGATCCTCCCAGTGCATTTTCCAGCTGGTGCTACAAAATTATAACCCACTTCCAAAATATGAGAGAAAATTTAATCATCAGCTTTATGCAGTGGAAGAGACAATTCTTGTGTTTCTATAGTTAAAATGAACCAGGAATCTCCACAATGTCTTAAGATGGCAGCAACATTTCCACAGGTGCCTCACTTAATCCTCAACCTCTGTCCTTCACATCCATCAACTTTTTACATAAGTAGGAATACTTGCTCATCATGTTAATATACAAGCCATTGTTAAATTAAGATTGCAAACTGTTATAAAGCACTCATCTCTGATATAGTCCACACTGGTCACTACCTTTCAGATAGTGAAGTCAGTTCATATCCTGCTCCTTCTGAAGGTCAGCTGGAATCTACATTACAGATGTGCTTCCACCCCCAAGCATTAGTCTAAACATGACACTAAAACAGCAATACTCCATACTTGTGATCTTCAAAAAGGTGGGGATATTAGGTAGTAGTTACATGCGGAGAACACCAGGGCACACTCATGCTCTGCAATCACTTACCATCACTTCAGTCAGCCTAGGGTGTCTGCAAAACTGGAAAGCAAAAGTAGTTAGTTTCCATTTCCCAAAATGCTTTATGGATGAATATGATCTGAAATACAACTTTGCAAAGCCTATCCGAGAGGCTGAGCGATCAATAGCTCTGCATTCAGGCTGCAATCTCCACTTCTGACACCAAAGGACTTTACAGTGCTGAGAATGTTTAGCAGCACTATAGAAAACAGAAGCAGAAGGTATATTGCATGTTTATAAGTTGGCAATTTACATCTGGAAGCAACAGGCAGGTTTGAAAAGCATAAGTGCTGATATTCTGTGATATGAAATGGAAAACACCTGTCCATACAAAGATCTACCACACTGCCACACAATGTCAGCGTTCTCTCTGGACTTTCCAAATAAACTCATCATTACCATGGTAAAGGAAAACATATCACCAGTTCACTTAATGTGCTCTCTTATTTAACTCATTTTATAAAAAAAAACCAGTTGCATGGTTTCATTCCTCTCTCTAATGCTATGGGCCAGATATAATGAGCATGTTCCCCTCAAAAACCCCAGCCCAGCCTGCTGGATAAGATCCTGAAATGAATGCTCTCCTTTCTAGTGCATGCCAACCTTCAAATAATGAGGTAAACAACTTTTTCACCTCCCAAAAGGAGCAGAACTTCAATATACCTAACTGAACTTGGTAATGTTATGCTCCTTTTTAAAATGGTCAAGTAAAAATGTCAGCAATATGAAATACTACTCTTACTCAGAAATCATACTGAAGAACAGAAAAGAGACTAGAAACTCAAAGTAGTTAATTAACACTGCCACTATGAAATATAGTGGGAGTGAACTATTTTGAATTTGTTTCTCTCTTTTGCTTTTCAAGTAAAAATATGTAGATCACCATCAGGTATTACAAATGAGCACCTATGTTTTCCCAGCGATCAAAGTGCCAGATGCAGATTTGTACAGCAAATACTTAAAAGCTCTGAAAGAAAAGATGGCAAAGATGTGTTGATTGTCAGAAGCAAGCAAATTGTCTAAGATTTACATTGGTGGGAAATGTGCCTAAATATTTGCAAAGATGCTGGTCTATGTCATTGTGCTGTAAATTATTACAAATAAAAAAAAAAAAGGTGCTTGAACTAGTTCTCTTTACACTTACCTAGATAAAGAACTCTCCAATATTACAAAATGTGTTTTACCTATAGACCCAAAATGGAGAGGATCTGGGTCAGAAGATACTAAACTGTACTTCTACAATCCAAATGTCAAGTAATTTATAAGAAATCTTTTTAAAAACCCAACTTTTAGCTACCCAAAAAAATGCATCCTAAACGTAAAACAGCTGATCTTAAGTCACCCTGCATGTTTACACCCAGTGGCAATTTTAAATATATGGGATGTCATATCCAGATACACAGAACAAAACTCTGGGACAATTTAAAAACAGACTATGCTTTCACTTTACATTGTAAATTACTGCCAATTAATACACACTAAGCAACAAGTTTATCAGAAGGTTTCCCCCATCTCTCATGAAAATCCCTAAAGAAATCCATCTCCATCAACTGGGGGATATTTTTACCTTTTAAGGAAAGGACAATGAGGGGTGAATAAACCATAAAAATTTAAATTACTTTAAAGCTTCAGTCAAAATTAAACATATTATTCAGTGCTTACTTTCACAAGCTATATGTACTAAGTTTCCAAAATAGTTATTTGGTGCAATTAAAATCTTGTACTATTGTTAAAGAAAAAGTATGCCTGGATTTTGCTGAAATTAAACAGCACACACCCATTTTCCAAATGCCTTAAGCAGGTATTGCTGTAGAGCGTAGAGAGTATATGTCTGGCTAGTTACTACAAGAAGTCTGCAAAATGTAGTTTCTTAAATCATTAATATCTCTATATTGCTTTAGAAAAATCAGATTAAAGGAAAATTAACATTTAGCAGGTATCTAATAACCACAGTATACCACTCTATGGCAAAATAAATTTACAAGCTCCACAAGAGTGTTTCTTCAGTTCTACAAACTGGATACGTGCATTATTCAACCTGTAAATATGCTTCTGATTTGGTACGCAGAACTAGCACTCAATCTGAGATCGTGGCATTCTCTTCAAACTCAACGCATGCCGATGTGTTGCCTGCATCAGGCGTATTCTATCTTTCTGCCACATAAGATTTTGGGGCATGGGGTATTTCTGCGCCCCATGCAGGTATCTGTAAGGAATCCTTACATGGCATGCGGTTGCCCTGCATCGAGGCTGAGGCATTGGAGGAAGGAGCATCCAACGCCTCCTCTCAGCACAGTAGCGATATGCTTCTTTTCTGTACTGCTTATCTATATCATCACTGTTCTTCCAGCCTCCGATGATGAATACATCATCCTTGTGATAGCAGATGGCCGCCCCCTCGATGCCAAGTACCTCGGGGGGTAGGCTTTCAAGGATCTCATCCAGCACTTGACCTGAGATCTTCTGCTTTGCTTCTTCGTTGTCTATGGAGTAGCTCTTGGGACAACATGAAGCAGTGTGATAGAAGTTTGTGTTGGTGATGGACATCTGGAATGAGCAATAGTTATCAATAAGTGGCAATGATTCTACATCCTGCCATTGCCTGGTTTCCGTGTCATACCTGCAAATAATGGTCTTTAGCCCATCCTCAAGGTCACCATCTACTGGTGTACGAGCAGCAAGGTAAACAAACCGATCTTCTACACTTACTGCTTTGACATCTCGAAGTATCTTTGGGGCTGATTCTAGGGTATGCCATTTGTCCTTCACAGGTTCATACATCGTCACATCCTTAAAGCCAGGACTAAAGTTGCCATGTCCACCAATGCTGTACAAATTGCCCTTCACAGAGGTAAGGCCAAAAGAATGTTTTCTTGTTATCAGATTACAGACCTGCTCCCAACTATTTCTATTTGGACTGTACCTTTCTACAGTCTTTGCAAAACCAGGTTCCATGGAGCCAGCTACATATATGTAGGAATCTGTGACAACAACAGCATGACCATCAAGATGATTATGAACATGTGGCAAATTTACCCACCTGTCTTCATCAATGAAGTACCCTACACACTCACTTAAATAATCTCCCCCCTCTGACACCCCTCCAATTACCATTATGACATCCATGTTTTGTCCAAATCGAGGCAGTAATGTCACAAGGGTTGTTGATGGTTGGAGATTACCCGACTGTAAGTTTTCAGATCTCAAAGCATGGCTTTCCACAGCCTCAGATATCAGACTCATGCAGGCTTCGTTTCTGGCCACCATCTGCTCAGATTTCACATGTCTGGTGAGATAAGTGGGTTTCATCTGTGACAGTCTGAGCAATTTGAAGAGTTCCTCAAAGTACCTCTCTCTTTCTTCACTGTTTCTCTGGACCCACTTTAAAACTGTCTCAAAAAGAACTTCTTCGGAATCCACTGTAATTTCTGGGTCTGACAGCCAGTCTCTGACAAGATGGAAGGGTAGAGTATAAAATTCTTCATCTTGGATAACCTTGAAGAAGTTTCTTCGGATCATGTCTCCAGCTTTCAGGGCAAGCTGACTCAGGGTATACATATGGGCTAAGCTATGGATAGCCACACAGTTGCTAAGGTTAAGCTTCTTCTTCAAAAACTCTCCACAGAATTCCTTCAGTCTGATCAACAAAAACCTACAAAACAAAAAGAGAAAACAGAACTCCGGTGTGCCATCATCAGCATCCTTGCTTCTGTTTCCAGAGGCAAAGATCATGGGCACATTTATTTATGAACATTTGATATGCCACCTTTCCCAAGATATTTCAAGGTGAATTACAATCAGGTTTAACATTAAATTCCCATTACAACACAGGGAACATGAAAGAGAGCATGTAAGGTACAATTAGGTCTTACCTTGCTAATTGCCTTTCCTCAAGGCCTGACAAACAAGTCTGCACAGTGGGTTTTGTCCCCTTACCAGCAGATGGAGGCAGAGTTCCAGACCTCTTCCCTGAGGCCCTCTCCTATATAGGCTGGTTCAGCAGAGAGTCAATAGGTTCTTTACCCAAGCTGGTGCTATTTATCATGATCACCTTTATCCTTGCTGATTCCCATGCCCCTAGGAAATGTGAAATTTGAACCAAAATCAAAGGGTAGAAAAAGATAAATGCTGGGTACTAATACTCAGGGGTGGGGGGTCCTGTCTGGGGAGGCTGAACCTCTTGATGGCCCCCCCTTCCCCCCCTAATTTTTTTCTTATACAATGATCTTATATATTCTCTTGGCCCCCATCTACCTGGGGTAGACTGAACCCAAATTGGAAACATGGCCTGTCCATGGCTGAAGAGCAATTCCACAAAGGACAGCATCCGGGTCCACCCTTGCCCCTCACCCTCAAGGGAGCTGCTAAAAAGGCGGAGATACCACCTCCTCTGAAATCCACTGCTCTTTTTCTGAAGATGAGGTAAGTCATCTCTTGGTGTAACTATAGTGGTATCTTGTTCCCTAGTTTGGGTGAGAGACAACTGAATGCATGAAGTCTAGTACAAGTTAATATGGCAGAAGTCAGATGGGGAGAGGGTCAATCAAGGATTTACCCACCCAACCCAAGCTTTGCACAACAGAAGGAGGGAGCAACATTTTCACCTCAGGAGCCACCTATGGGACCAGCTAAATCTCTCTGGGCTATGCTCAACTGGGGGAGGGAGGACTGGCCTTTCACCGCAGGAGATGCTCCAGAAATTATTTCTCTTCATCCATCCTAACCAGGCCTTCTTCCACAGCATGGGATGCTCGCCTACCATTTGCTGGAGACAGAAAATACTGGTAAGATGAGGTCAGCACAGATGCATATAAAGGGTGATGTCAGCAAACCTGTCTCCATCCTCTGGTCAGGGAGAATAACCCACTCATTTGGACTGGTCTGATTATATGAAGAAGTGCCAATTGGGAGGAAGAGGCTCTCTTGCAGGGATGTGGGACATCACTTCCCTAACCAGTGTGTCTTCAGATCAGGGTTGCCACAGAAGGGTCACCAGTGCCTTATGCTCAGATCCAGGTCAGGACCTAGGCTCTGCCCTCAACATCTCATAGCAACAAGAAGCTCCTTTCCAAGAACATATGTAATCCTGCACACTTCTGTTTAGCTACATGAGTTTTGGAATGTGGTAATTAATGGGCAGCATGCAGGGAATAGATAGCTGGGCCCTTTATGGGCAACATGCACAATGCACATGGAATCTCATCTCCCCCCACCAAAGTCCTTCTAGCCTGTCTTATCCCCAAACTGAGAAAGGGAGAGCATCCACTAAAACTCATTTTTAGTATTGGAAGCAGCATCAGTGGAAGAGCTCCTACAGCCACATGCAGTAGCCAAGGTATAACTAACTGACAGGCCGATACAGTAAAGCGTGGCCGCGGTTACCCTGCTTCTAACCCGCTTCTAACTCACAATTTGGCCACGTAAGTCCAACCTGCGATTCACTACCCCTTTAAAAACTCATCCTTACCGCTTCTTTAAGTCAACCGGTAACCCTTTCCGCCCGCAGCATGTATATGAGATGTTAACGCTCCGATTAGCTATTCCCTCCCATACAGCAATGTGCGCCCCGATTATCTCCTTTTTAACCTGTAGTTTTGCCGCGCATTTAACCTGCTAACTTACTGCCTACCCTTACCCCTGCGTTAGTGTGGAGCATCAGGTCAGCAAGACGAAATTTCATGGGCAAACGACCCCCTCACCCTGGCGTTAGTGTGGTGTGACAGCAATAGGCAGGCTCCGGTCAAAATCCTCCCCTCCCGAAGCAAGGCGCAGGGCGAAAATCGGCTCGACATGTCATTAAAACAAAAGTAAATAAAAGTATAATAAAAGTAAACTTACTGCATGTGAATTTTCTTTGATCAGTCCTTTCTCCCCTCCTCCCGAGGCACGCACTGCGGCTCCCCTGCCTCCCGGGAGCAGCCAGCGGCAAAAGCGGCTGGCGAAAGCGTGCAAGCGAAAGTGAATGAATGCACGCCCGTACGCGGCGGGCGTGCATTCATTCACTCATCTTCGCCCGCGGGCGTGCATACATCCATCCAGGCGGAGGGAGCCGGCAGCAAAAGCAGCTTCCAGCAGCCCCCGCCGGCGGTGAATGAATGCACGCCTGTGCGTGCAATTTGGTCGCTGAAGGCGTGACATCACGACGTTTGGCGTCACGGCATGTGACATCGGTGTTCATTAATGCACTGCCTTGAGCGCCCAAATTGCATTCATTCACCTTCGCCGGTGGGGGCTGCTGGAAGTCGCTTTGGTTCCCCTGCCCCTGCCGGCGAAGGTGAATGAATGCACGCCTGCGTGTGCAATTTGGGCGCTCAAGGCAGTGCATTAGCGAACGCCGACGTCACACGCCATGACGTCAAACGTCGTGACGTCACACCTTGAGCGACCAAATTGCACGCACTGGCATGCATTCATTCACCGCTGGCGGGGCTGCTGGAAGCCGCTTTTGCCGCCGGCTCCCTCCGCCTGGATGAATGCATGCCCGCTGGCGAAGGTGAGTGAATGAATGCACGCCTGCCGGCTCCCGCCGCATACGAGCGTGCATTCATTCACTTTTGCCCGTACGCTTTCGCCCACCGCTTTCCCCCGGGAGGCAGGGGAGCCGCAGTATGCGCCTCGGGAGGAGAGAGAGAGAGGACTGTTCAAAGAAAATTCACATGCAGTAAGTTTACTTTTATTACTCTTATTGCACTTTATTCACTTTTGTTTTAATTTTCACATTGCCTTGCTTCGGGAGGGGGGGAGGGGGGGAAGAGGACTCGAAATCCCCCCTGGTACCTGTCATTTCAAACGTCATTTGAAATGACAGGTACCAACGCACCCAGGATACTGTATAGGCACTGTATAGCGCTCTATAGGTGATCCGAACTGTGCGTGCGGCAAACGCGGGTGCGCCTGGCCGTAATGCACCTCTTCCTACAGCTCCTTACTGTATCAGCCTGTGAGCTGGCTGCTCCCTTGTCCTGTATATAGAGGAAACTGGTTCAATGTGTTGAATTCATATGGATCTCTGCCTCCTCTTGCTTTTTTACTCCAAGTCCATATTGCTATCATAAAGGATGGTGTGTCACATAATGTTTATGTTAATATAGGTGTGTCTTGGCTTGAAAAGTTTGGGAAACACTGGTACAGGAGAACCAGGCAAGGGCCATATTGTTTACATAACTGAAAAAGCAGAGAACTTTGAAGTGAATCCAGTTTTCAACTGTGAACCAGCATAAACGACAAGATAGACCTTGTGAGCAGATGCTTTAGCTCCTATTAAAATTATCACAGCTATACTTTATACACTATCAAAGAGCTCTCACAGCACACACACTATTTGAATATAGATTTGAAATATTCAGACACTACACGTAGACCATACAAGCTTTTATAACGGATATAAACTCTTGGGGGGATGTTACTTCACTTACAGCTAAATCATGACCAAATGAGCAGCCTATTACCATGTCTACAGCCATGATCATTCTAGCAAAACCTGCAAGTCCAATAATGCTCTTTATAGCCATCTGTTCTCCAGGTCCAGCACCTCCGCCTTTCCTCGCTCCCCCATTCCAACCTGTCAATCCTCATCTCTCCTCCCCCCCCCCCGGTCTCACCTGTCCGCCAGCTCCAGCACTTCGTGCACGCTGCCGGTATAGACACGAATCTTGCCCGTGTACATGTACTGGATCACGGCCTCCACCGTCTCCAGGTCCGGGCCGGGCTCCGAGCTCCACTTGCGCATCTCCACGCGGCCGGAGCGCGATTCCTCGAAGTGCCCGGAGAGCAGCGGTGTGAAGTAGTCGGTGGCGGCAGCCAGCACGGAGCGGTGCGCGCGGAACTCGCCGCCGCCGCCGAAGGCCAGCGTGATGTCGCAGAAAAGACCCATCTTGCGTTGCTCATTCTGCCGCCATGACAATTCTGAGCAGTGGCAAGCCGAAACGAAATCCTCAGCCTCCGCCAAGGCGCCGTCTCCGCCCGCCACTGGGTCCTCGGACGCGGAGACGGGAGCGTCGAGCTGCACGGGAGGCGGCAGGAGCTGAGAAGAAGCGCAGGCCGCCGCCATCTTCCTCTCCCGCCTCCCAAACCCTCACGCACCAGACCAACGGACTGCCCAACCCTCTCTGCACGCATTTTTGACGGCTGTGCGCCTGCGGAGACGTCGTTGTCATGGTAACCACCTTCCCTTCATTCAGCGGGTGCACTAGCGGCCATGTTGGGCTTGGTAGAAAGCAGCAGCCATAGATTTGGGTTGTATTTAATCATAAATAACAAGAGTGGAAGTCTAAACAGAGAGGGTCCTAAACCTGGCTTGGAGGACATAGTACCATAGTAATGACGGCAGAAAAAGACCAACATGGTCCATCTAGTCTGCACAGCAACCTTCCCAAGGTAATAACTGCTGCTCCGTACAGGTTACCCCCAACCTTTTTTTATTTATTCCCATCTTCTAGCCTTTAGGAATCCACAGTGTTTATCCCATGTCCCTTTGGAATCCTTGACAGTTTTAGTGTTCACTACTTTTTCCATAAGGGCATTCCAGGCATCCACCATCCTCTCAGTGAAGAATTTCCTGACAGTGGTTCTAAGTTTTCCTCGCTGGAGTTTCAAATCGTGACCTCTACTTCTACTAAAATGCTGCTAATGGAAAAGGTTTGCTGATGACCATGGATCATTAAAACCTTTCACATATCTGAAAGTCTGTATCATATCACTCCTCCTCCTCTACTCCAGCCTATACAAATTCAGGTTCTTCAACCTCTCCTCATAAATCATTCGATAGAGACCACCCACCATTTTGGTTGCCCTTCTCTGGACCGCCTCCATCCTGTCTCCTTTGGGATATGGTCGCCAGCACTGAACACACTACTCCAGGTGAGGCCTCACCAAGGGGATCATCACCTCCCTTTTCTTACTAGATATTCCTCTCTATGCACCCCAGCATTCTTCTGGCTTTAGCTATTGCCATGTCACACTGCGGCATTGACTTCAGGTCGTTAGACACTATCACCCCAAGGGCTCTCTCCTGCTCCGTGCACATCAGCCCTTCACTCCCCCAAACACATACAGTTCTTTTGTATTTCCACACCCCATAGGCATGACTCTGCACTTCTTGGCATTGAATCTCAGCTGCCATAACTTCAACCACTCTTCCAGCTTCCTTAAATCCTGTCTCATTCTCTCTACTCCTTCTGGCATGTCCACTCTGTTGCAGATCTTAGTATCATCCGCAAATAGACAAACGTTACCTTCTATCCCTTCTGCAATGTTGCTCATGAAAATGTTGAACAGAACCAGACCCAACACCGATCGCTGTGGCACTCCACTTAAACCATTCTCTCTTCAGAGCAGGTTCAATTTACTATCACCGGTTGTCTTCTATCCGTCACCCAATTTGTAATCCATGCCATCACCTTGGAGCTGACGCCCAAGCTTCTCATTTTGTTGATGAGTCTTCTATGTGCGACTATCGAAAGCTTTACTAAAATCCAAGTAAATTACATCAAGCGTTCTTCCCTGATCCAGTTCTCTAGTCACCCAAAGAAATCAATTAGATTTGTCTAATAGGACCTTCCCCTGGTGAATCCATGCTGTTTGTGATCGAGCAACCCACCGGATTGTAGATAGCTCCCTATCCTTTCCTTTAGCAGAGTCTCCATTAATTTTCCCACCACCAAGGTGATGCTAACCGGCCTGTAGTTTCCAGCCTCCTCTGCTCCCACTCTTGTGAAGCGGTACCACCACCGCTCTTCTCCAGTCACTAGGCACTACACCCTTTTCCAGGGATCTATTGAACAGGTCACACAGTGAACTCGCCAGCACAGCTCTGAGTTCCCTTAGTAGTCTGGGGTGAACCTAATCAGACCCCATGGCTTTTGTCCACTTTCAGTTTTCTTAGCTCTTCCCATACATTATCTTCTGTAAATGGAGTTTCATCTACTCCACCCCCCTTCTACAGTCTTGATAACAAATGACTGTCCTCCAGGGTCTTCCTTAGTGAGCACTTAAGTATTTGTTTAATATTTCTGCTAATTCTTCACCTCTCTCCACCTATTGACCCTTTCCCCTTTCAATTTCACTATACCACTATGGACCTTTCTCTGATATATCTAAAAAATGTTTTGTCACCTCGCTTTATCTCCTCGGCAATCCTTTCCTCTGCTTGACCTTTTGCTTTCTTGATTACTTTTTTCATCTCCTTCAGTTTTGCCAGATAATCCTCCCTGTGTTCCACTTTTTGGGATCCTTTATATTTCTTAAAAGCTGCTATTTTTTGCTTTTATTACATCAGCCACCTCTTTTGTGAACCAGATTGGATTCTTACTTACTTTTCTAACATATAGATTTGTTGCTTTTGTAATTGCTCCTTTTAGTTTGGCCCACTGTTGTTCAACCTTGCCCATTTTCTCCCACTCTTAAAGTTCTGCCTCCAGATAGTTTCCCATTTCTACAAAGTTTGTTTTTTGAAGTTCAAAACTCAGATCTTTGTGTGACTTCTCTAGATCCTATTTGCAATATCAAACCATACTGTTTGATGATCACTGGTGCTGAGGTGGACACCCATCCAGACATTATCCTCATTAGTGAGCACTAGGTCAAGTATAGCTCCCTCCCTCGTGAGTTCCATTACCATTTGTTTGAACAGAGCCCCTTGCAGGCATCCACTATCTCTCTACTTCTGTTAGGTTCTGCAGAAGGGATTCTCCAGTTCATGTCCGGCAGATTAAAGTCATCAACAATCAACAATTCCCCCTTCTTTCCCACCTTCCTTGCAGTTCAGTTGCATGGATATTTTTGACAAAGTGCTACTCCTCCCTTTTGTCCTTTCTGTCATTTCTTAACAAGTTATAGCCCAGTATGGCCGTATCCCAGTCATGAGAATCTGTGAACCATGTCTCCAGGACAGCAACAACGTCAAAGTCTGCCTCCACCATTAAGACCTGCAGGTCTGGGATTTTATTGCCCAAACTGCGAGCATGTGTAGTCATTAGCAAGGGAGAAAAATTGGAAAGCTATGTTGCACTTTCTAGGAACCTTTTCTGTTTTTTTTGAGCTGATTGATTTTGATAGTCAGCCAGTCACGGTTTTAGGATAATGATAACGGATATGCCTGAGATATATGTCTGCACTGCCTCCATAGCTTGCTAATTTTATTTCATGCATATTCATTGTGGATATCCTGAAAACCTTGAGTGGCTGGGGGTCCCCCAGGGCAGGTTTGGGAACCACTATTCTAGGCTGTGATACCCTTAATTGGGCCAGCAGAAGTTATGAGCCTAGGGCATGTGAGCTTTATTTACATGGGTCCATTCTCCAAGCAGTGTGAAGGAAAGAACACACACCCTCTCCCCCACACACCATTTTCTTCACGATAAGTGCTGCCTTCTTTTGCAATACAAAATGATACTTAAGGAACCGCCAGTGTAGCATAGAACAAATAGAAAAAGTGGCTGGTGTATAATCCTGTTATAGAAAAAAGACTTATCTAGGAATATCTTGATACTATCTAATAGACAAAAGTTTATTTTGAAAAAGAGGAAAAGACCTAAGCACTGGAATGTGTCTGAAAAGATTTCAGAGATTAAACCATTTGTTGCAATCATGGGTCAAAAATCTCTTTCCAATAAAGTTTTATTTTATTCAAAACATATTTTAAAAATTTGTTTTGTAGATTTTTTGTTTTGAAAGTTTTGTTTTTTTTTTAATCTAAACAGTTTATTTTCTTCAAATTGAGCTTATGCCGTATCGAGAGTTAAAGCCAGTGACAAATTGGAACTGGTTTTTCTAAGGCTTTTCAGACACATACCAGTGCTTAGGTCTTTTCCTCTTTTTCAAAATAAACTTTTGTCTATTAGATAGTATCAAGATATTCCTAGATAAGTCTTTTCTGTAACAGGATTAAACACCAGCCACGTTTTCTATATTTGCCTTCCTTTGCAAACCAATGTTAAAAATAAATTAGGCATTGGACAAGACCAGAGCATAAAGTCTGGCAGAGTGCGCTAGTCGGAGCAGGCAGACTCAGGTCGGGGTGGGCCGGGTTACATGCAACTTCAGCCTTTCCTTGGAAATAGAGAGAACATTTCACAAGCCAGCCTGGCACCCTGTAGCCTTAGTTACACCTGGCAGAGGCAAGTGTTTTTCCAGAGCAATGTTCACTGCTGTAGATCCTAAGAAAGCTACCGGTATATGTGCTGTCAATGACCCTCTAAGAAATCTGACCCACTCCCCCACTGCTCGCCCTAGGAAAAAAACAAATTACAGTACCAGCTTCCAACTCTGCATTTTATTTAAGTACCAGACAGACATATTGACACACTATTATAGTATGACATGGCCCACACAATATACAGGTGGCATATGCAGAAAAAAAAAAAAGCAAACAATCCATAGTTTTCTGGAACAGTAATTTGGCAGAGAATGGACAGCTTCGGCTGCAGAAATACTTTTGTTTTAAACAGACAACTTTATTTCACAATTTTAAGAATTCATTTTTCCCTCACTTAACTCACACCCATGCCTGGCATGAGCCAAGTTCTTGCTGGCTCCCTCCTCTTGTATTATTGGTCTACACGAGCATATGCAGGCAACAAAATAATTAAAATAAAATAAAAAGCTACAGTACAAAAAGATCACTGACCACGAATGCTGATTTTCAAGCTTTTACACACTTCATAGCTGTCCTTTACTATTTTCTATTGCAGTCACTTTGGTGAAGAGGACAAGGCTATGGTAGATTGGCACAAAGAACAGGATTATAAGCAGCAGTCTGTGCAAGCTGGCAAGAATTTTGTTCCTATTCTATTTCTAGACCTGCCCTCTCCGCATCCCCCAATAAAAAGTCCAGCAGCAGCCTTTTGGGCATATGTACTCCATTCATGGCCATACTGTACAACAGATGGGACTGCTCCTGCCTCATCAGCCCTTGCATGTTCAGGGTGCAAGAGTCAGGTCCTGGCGTCAAATCTGGGGCTCCTGTCCTAGGGTCAGTCATGCCTACACCAGTTCTGCTAAGAAGGCCAAGTACTGCTGCTGGGAAACACTGTACTGTACTCTTCATTAAAATTAAGATCATTTATTTCTAACATATAAAAAATGTTGATTAAAAACATAATTCAGATCAGGGCTGACAGAACTAGGCCTGGCTCTATCCCACAGCATACATGAACCTAGGAAAAGGAAGGCTAGAAGTCCATTTGTGCAGAGGGATAAAACCAGGACTGGATCAGCCAGTGGGTGACCCCTACCAGATCCTGGACATAGTCATTAAAACTACACGATAGCTGCTTTCTGATTGTTTTTAGTTCTCTTTTCCCAAAATTAGGCAAGAGGAGAAAGGTTTCCCTCTCTATTTAATGATTTTTAATATATGCTAATCTTTTCCTATTTTCTAGGGTTCCTGTTCTTTAAATTTTTTCTTTCTAAAGAATGCACATTGGGCTAGTTGGCTGCTATTGCCAAAATCCATTCCAGCTGACACAGACCACTGCATTACATTCTGGATGACATGCAACCGATGCTTAGGTGATGGCAGATACATCTTTTGGAAGCTTTGCATAAATAAAATTAAGCTTTAAAACAAAAGAGAAGAGAGATGGTGAGGCAGACAGACATCAGAACATTACATATAATCCTTGGAATAAATGAGACAATGAGACATATACTTTGTACTGGCCCACCACAGTAACACCACCTATCCTGGTGCTTCCTTAGAAAAATCGGCCTAGCCTAGTGAAAACCTCACTACTCAACTTTGGTGCTTGCCCATGGATCAACAGGTCTGGTCTCCAAGATAATCAAATTACACTCGATCAGCCCATTTCTTATCCTACGTGTATCGCCTGAAAACCACACTTGTTTTGGGGTGGTAAGGAGAAAAAGTTATTCCAAGCAAGGTTTTAGTAGCCTTTTAAGTGTGCTTTCCTTTCATGGATCTCTCTCCCTAATCCTGTTGGAATCAGTCCCTTCTTCTCTAGCTTTCACTCCTCCTTCTCCCTGCTCTGCCAGCCTTTCCTAGCCAGCTCTTGCTGAAGATAATAGGCCTAAAAATTAATAGAACATCTGATGCTCAGTGTTATTGAGTGAAGCTCCTTGCCAAGGCAAGGAAATCCAGCAAAGGGAAGAGCAGCAGGACAAGCTGATGGCTAGACAGATGCTCTGCTACTTCTATTTAATAAATACAGCAAGAAGCAGAATCGAACACTATCACAATTTAGTAGCTACATTTATCAAAGAAAAAAAAAAAAAGATCCCACAATTGCTTGGAAAAATGGACTTCAATATCGTAATATTCAGTGACTATCTCAGATTCAAGTTCTGACTTTCGCAGTCTTCCAGGCACAACGGGTCACTTCCTCCAGGAGTTGCTGTCACAGAGAGCTGCCAGTAATTTACATAGTCATGTGCTCTGGAAGCACGTAGGAAATATCATCCCAGGGGTGGCGATACAGGCCTTGCTTCAGTCTCTTCTGGTCCAGGTAGTGTCCTGAAACAAAACGTTCGTGGCAATTATGGTTTACCAGATTGCCACAGCCCTTGTTGCCTCGGAAGTGCTGTTTGATGTGGCCATTGTTGAGGCTGCATTAGCAAGGGGTGCCACATTGGCAGTGGCTGTGATGGCCTGCCTCATCGCTGCTCTACAAGGCAAACTCCAGCAAAGATGCAAAGATTAGACTTGGGGTTCTAAGCCCCATTCAAGAACTAGTTTGTCTGAAGCCACCAGCTTAGATCCCAATGAACATCATTCTGGAGCCCCAGCTGCTGGCAGATAGACAAAGCAAGACCACCTACCCACTTCACAGTCACTGAACTCCTCTCAATAATGTTCACTTGGCATACAGTTTAAAGCCAATTTTTAGAGAGGCTGGGGAGATTGTAGGTCCACAAGTACCTTATACCTGCAAGTGAATTTTCAAGAAGTATTCATGGACTTGCAGAGCACCCATAGTAAATGCATGCACAGGAAAATTGGTTCTTACCTGCTAATTTTCATTCCTGTAATACCACAGATCAGAATCAAACCAGCAGTCTGCTGGTATTCTTTGTAACGCACCTCACTGCCATCAACATTTGTTGGACCCTTAAATCCCGAGTCAGAATTTGCAACAGACACGTTTGCGATATCGGGTCACTTTACTTTTATTTAAATAACATTTATATTTTGTATATTTTTGTTCATTTTCAATAAAAACCAATATGCTGATGAAATTTTGTTTGTTCGGAGGACCTAAATTTCAGCAGCATATTGGTTTTTATTGAAAATATACAAAAATATGAACAAAAATATACAAAATATAAATGTTATTTAAATAAAAGTAAAGTGACCCGATATCGCAAACGAGTCTGTTGCAAATTCTGACTCGGGATTTAAGGGTCCAACAAATGTTGATGGCAGTGAGGTGCGTTACAAAGAATACCAGCAGACTGCTGGTTTGATTTTGTTTACAAATTAGTGTGCTGGAATACACAATTGGTGTTTGCTGGGTTTGTTTTGTGATTGATACCACAGATCAGTCCAGACCACTGGGTTATTCATCCCTACCAGCAGATGAAGTCAGAGAACAAAACTTTGAGGCACTGCTACTTAACCAAGAGTGCCACCTGCAGTTCCTCAGTATTGACCTGTACCCAAGCCAAGATTAATCTAAATACCACTCGAACGGACAGAGGGATCAAAGGGTTGCAAACCTCTCAAACTGTAAACCATGTTCGTCCACAACCAAACATGAAAAGTGGAAATACCGCAGAATCTGCCTAACTATGATACACCTTAGCAGAAAAGTCAGTCTTTCAGAGTCAACTGGGAGGGCCCCTGGACTGATCTGTGGTATTACAGGAACAAAAAATAGCAGGTAAGAACCATTTTTCCTTTCCTGAACATACCTAGATCAGTCCAGACCAGTGGACTGGGCGGGCACCTGAAAGACCCGCATGCAGGACACCCTGCGTGCGGGTCCTGTGTGCACCCTGACACCCTGCGGGCACCCTGACATCTAGACTGTAATGTCTGGTAAAGGTATGAATCGAGGACCACATTGCAGCCCTACAAATCTCCTGAGGTGACAGCACCTGACACTCAGCCCAGGATGTGACCTGCGCCCTAGTGGAGTGCGCTCTCAAACCCACAGGAATCTGCTGCCCTTTACAAATGTAAGCAGAACAAATGGCCTCCCTAAGCCAACGAGAAATGGTAGCCTTAGAGGCCTTGTCCTCTTTCTTCGCTCCACCGTACAGAACAAAAAGATGATCAGAGCGACTCACATTAGTGACTTCTAAATAGTACAAGTCCGTCTCACATCAAGCAGATGTAACTCTCTATCCTGAGGAGAATCTCTCGACCACTCCGGAAACCCCGGAAGCTCCACAGTCTGATTGGCATGAAAGGAAGATACCATGAAAGGAAGGCACTGTAAATCGCCAAAACAGGTCCCTACAAGACAGGGCCTGCAGCTCCGAAATCCTTCTAGCTGAACAAATTGCTACCAGAAACACTGCTTTCAGCATCAAATCCTTCAGGGTCACTAAGGGACTCAAAGGGAGCTCCACAGAGAATGTGAAGAACCAGGTTGAGACTTCAATCCGGTCAAATCTTTTGCACCGCTTTACCCCCCTTGAGGAACCTAACATCATCAGGATGAGCGGACAAAGTCATACCCTGAAATCTGCCTCTGCGTGCTCCCAAAGCAGCCACCTGTACACGAAGTGAGTTGCAAGCCAAACACTTGGACAACCCCTGCTGCAGGAAGTCTAACACAAGCGACACATCCACCGGCAGGGGATCCAGCCGACGATGAAGACAACACACGTCAAAAAGATCCCAGACCCTAACATTTGCCATGGATATCGCCGGCCTCCTGGCCTGAAGATGTGTGGAGATGACTTGCTCAGAGTAACCCTTCAAATGCAGTTTCTGCCCTCAAAAGCCATGCCGTGAGACAGAAATGATCCTCCCGATCTGAGAATATGGGTCCCTAACACAGCAACTCTGGGAGATGAGCCAGTCTGAGGGGACCCTCTACCACAAGCCTCACCAGAGCTGCGAACCACAGTCTCCACGGCCACTCTGGTGCCACCAGACCCACACTCCTGGGATATGATTCTATGCGCCTGAGAACCTGACTTATGAGAGGCCATGGAGGAAAAACATACAAGAGGATTCCTGTCTGCCAAGGGCATACCAGAGCATCGAGACCCACTGAACCGACCTATTTTCTTTGACTGAAAAATCTCTCTGCCTTTGAGTTGAGTCGTGTCGCCATCAGATTCAACTGAGGAACGCCCCACCTTGCGCAGATGTAGTTCCAGGCCTCGGGGACAACGCCCACTTCCCTGGATCCAGCTGTTGTCTGCTGAGGAAGTCCACCTGCACATTGTCTATTCCCGCTACATGTGATGCAGCAAGACCTTAGAGATGATGCTCTGCCCAAGCAAATAACCTCCGAGCTTCCAGCACCATGGCATGGCATAACTCTTCATGCCGCCCTGCTGATTGATGTATGCCGCCGCTGTCCAAGAGCACTCAAACCATTCACCCCCTGAACAGGGGCAGAAAAACCTCCAGGGCTCAACGGACCGCCCTCGTCTCAAGAAGATTGATGGACCAGGACTTTTCTTCCAGTAGCCACAGACCTTGCGCCGACCAGCCCAAGCACACTGTCCCCCAACCCGAGAGACTTGCGTCGTGGAACCACCACCCAGTCCGGAAGTTCCAGGTCCATCCCTTTCTCTAAATTGGGACGAGACAGCCACCACGAGAGACTGGACCTGGATTCTCAAAGCAGAGGCAAAGGAAGATGGAACTCCTCTGAACAAGGATGCCACCTGGACAACAGCTCGCATTGCAGCGGCCTCATGTGCGCAAGCGCCAAAAGAAACAAGTCCAACGTGGAAGCCATGGACCTCAGAACTTGCAAATAGTCCTACACAGTTGGGATCACTAACTGAAGGAGGCGCTTCACCTGGGATTGCAACTTCGTCCCCCGGTCCGCTGCCAGGAAGACTCTGCCCTGCTGAGTGTCAAAACGGGCTCCCAGGTAAACCAAGGATTGGGTCAGCTCCAAATGACTTCTGCACATTTATGACCCAACCAAGCGACTGCAAGTTGAACGTCACCCTCTGGAGAGACCACTTGCACTCCTCCTTTGACTTCACTCGAATCAGCCAATCATCCAGGTACGGATGTACCAAAATTCCTTTCTTGCAAAGGGCCGCTGCCACCACTACCATCACTTTGGTGAACGTATGTGGTGCCGTCACCAGACCAAAAGGAAGGGCTCTGAACTGAAAGTGTTGACCCAACACCATGAAACGAAGAAACTACTGATGTTCCATCCAAATAGGAATGTGCAGGTACTCGTCTATGAAGTCCAGGGAAGCTAAAAACTCTCCTTTGTGGAACGCCACTATTATGGCATGCAGTATCTCCAAGCAAAAGCGCGGGACTCGAAGGGACCGGTTTACTTTCTGCAACTCGAGAATGGGATGAAAGGAGCCCTCCTTTATGGGAATCATGAAGTAAATTGAATACCTTCCCTGTCCTTGCTCCAAAGGAACAGGAACAATGGCCTTGAGTATGAGCAATCTTTGCAGAGTCCCCCATACCACCTCCCACTTGCTGTGAGACCACGTGTGACTCTACAAAGGCCTCCCTTATCGGGCACGAAAATTCTAGCGCGTAGCCCTCTCATATCACCTACAGGACCCACCAGTCAGAGGTAATCCTTGTAAAAGCTGGACAATCTGCCTCCTACAGCTTCTACGGAGGAGTGGGGAACCCTGGCTTCATTGGGCTGTCTTTCCGCTTCCAGAGCCCTGACTTGTCCTGTCTCTGCCCATCCTACGGGCTCCATGAAAGGACTGCTGGCGCCCACCATCCTGCTTCAAGGCGGAGCCAGACGAGGGCTTGCCGGAATGAAACCTGTGAGAGTCCCGAAAACAGGCCCAAGCTGGGAACACCTTCTACTGGGCTTCCTGTCTTCCGGCTATCTGTTCCTCTTTGGCTCCCCTAACACCTTCATCAACAGATCCAAGACCTCTCCGAACAGCTTCCCCTTAAAGGGGAGGTTACAGAGCTGGAACTTAGGCAACAAATCGGCCAACCAGTTACGCAACCATAGAAGCCTACGGGCCACCACAGAAGAAACCATGCTGCAAGCAGACATACGCACTAAGTCATACAGTGTGTCGCCACATAGGCTATTCCGGCCTCTAGGCATGCAAGGAACTGCCATCTCCTGCTGTAGCTGGCGTCTGAGCCTTCTGAACCCAACATAAGACAGGCCCCTCTGCATCAAGCTGGCACAGATTCCTGCTCAAAAACGCAACGCTGAGACCTCAAACATCCACTTGAGCTGCAGCTCCAGCTTGCAGTCCTGTACATTCTTCAGGGCTGCAGCCTCCCTCATGGGAATGGTCATCTTTTTGGTAACCGCTGATACTGCTGCATCCACCTTCGGAATCTACAGCAGTTCAAGGGCTTCCATTAAGGGATAGAGCTTGGCTATCACTCTGCTCACCTTCAAACCAGCATCCAGGGAATCCCACTCCTGGTTCACCAACTTTTGGATCTTCTTGGGAAATGGAAAGGTGCTAGAGGGCAGTCTCAGTTCATCCAGGACTGGATTAACACCCTCAGACTCCTTTTGAGTGACCATCACGCCTAATTCCTCCAGCACCTGAGGAATCAGAGGCCACATCTCTTCCCACTTGAATAGACGAACCACTCGCGGGTCATCCCCTTACAGAACCAGAAACTCATCCGGATCAGTGTCATCCTTAGACCCATCTGCGTTGGGGGTCAGCACCGAATCCAGGTCCACTCCGGGATCGAAGAGGTCCTCCTGCGACTGATCAGAGTCGTCGTTTCTGGGAAAACAGTCGGTGCTTGCCCGACGTGACCCCAGACACTGCAGGATATCATCAGCCCCCTGTGAAACCATCTTAGGCTTCTTACCTGCGGGGCACCGCAACCGCTCCACAGCCTGCCTTCTCCCTGCACCCCTCCTGGTTAGGTAAGCCTTGTGCAGAAGGAGAACAAATTCTGGGGAAAACACCCCCAATCATCATCCCCCAATCCTGAGGAACTGTCGATCGCATCCCCCTTCCCATCAGAGGCACCCTGCCCCACTGAGGAAAAGGGGAGGGGGTGGGGAGCACAGCGCAACCTCTGGAGCAGCTTCGCCGGCGGGATCATGAATGGGCCCAGCCGACCAGAAGCCTCAATTCCCCCTGTCGGCCCCTTGCCAAGGAGCCCTCCTGCCCCGATCTGCACTCCGGGCAGAGGGACCGGGCATCCAGCCGCACCACAAGCGTGGCACACAGCGAGTTTCTGTTTCGGCGCCACAGACTCTACAAGCGCTACGCGGCGTCCCCTCGCTAGGCCTCCCACATAGTGCTGAGGCAGCACGGTGCAACACACGCAGACTTCTGGACAGCCGCCAAAAAAACCAACCCCTGCCAACCGCACTCTGGGGAGCACACTTATCTCACCAGCTGGCACCGCTGACATGCTGAAGCTGCGAAAGGAAGGGTGATCGCACCGTGGCTCCCCCTGAGTCGTTCACTGCATCCAGCCGAGCCCTGGGCTATCGGCGCACAAATGCACACACTCTACTTCCACTCCTCATCACTGGCCGACAGCCCTGCTACCCAGGCCCACCACAGACAACTCCTGACAGACTTTCCTGCTGACAATTGGCTGCTTCACTTTGTTTTGTTGGGTTTTTTTGAAACAAAAAAAAACTTAATACTTCCCTGCCAGGATTAGTGGTGGTTGAGTGGTAAGACTCAGAGGGTCTAGGAAGCTAGATCCTCTGGCTATTGGACCATCCGGTACACTGTGGACGAACACAGTCAGGTGTATCCAACCCCACCCCGGTTGCCCGGCTCCACCTGAGGGATGGCCCACGAAGGTGCCCAACACCTCAGGGAGCGTCTGCTGTCCCTTATCGCCCTAACCTAATACTTTATACGTTTACTAAAAAATTTTATTTATTTTTTTATTTTTTTAACTAACAACTAGACTGCAGGTTTGCACCTCTACCATCTGCTGGAGTCAGAAATACGGGGGGACTGCAGGTAGCTCTCTCTGTTATGTAGCAGTGCCTCAGAGTTTTGTTCTCTGACTCCATCTGCTGGAAGGGATGAATAACCCACTGGTCTGGTATGTTCAGGAAAGGGATTTTACAATGAAATCCCCGGCATGCCTTCCCCATTTCTGGCCTAAACATTTTCTGGCGTGGACAAAGGGATGCATGCTGTGCAACACTACACATACCTTCACCAGTGTTGGGGGAGCAATTTTAAGAACAGCTCCATCGCACTGCGTCAACACCTACATAATTTTTTTTTAAAGTTAAAAAGGTCTTCCTCCTTTAAAATATATATTTAATGATTTTACGATGTAGAATTGTTTTGTACTCTATTATGGTGTGTATATTATGAATTTATTTTTTTTTAACTTTTGTAAACAGCCCTGATCTAAATTTAGGAAGGACGGCAGATAAATACAATCCAAACAGTCATAAGATAGAACTTACCAATGAAGCCCATACTCCTACCCAGCACAAAGATACCATTCAGAGCACCGATGTCTATGTATTCATCTGCTTCTTCCCTGAAACAGAGAGCACCAACAAAAATGGCTCTTTACGTTTACAAGGCAAGAACAGACTGCAAGGCTTCACTTAAGACCCACAACAAAAGAAGGCAGCACAGAAATCCAACCCCTCCCAAAAATCACATGAGAGGGCCGAATCCTTTCAACACCCATTTATTAATGTCAAAAGCACTCGAGACAGCTTGGAACCCAAGGACACATCGCATGCCACAGCCGGAGACCATGTCTGCAGGGATATTCCACCACCGATACAAAGAAAGCGTTCATGGTCAGAGCTTCCCTTCTGGGTAAAGACCAGGAGCAAGCAATGTGGCTCCTAAGAGCCGCAAACAGGACTATTTGTTTAAGATAATTGAAACATACATATTACTTGAGTTGTTACGCAACAACGTTTCCAATGAACCTTCAATGTGGATGCCCTAGAAGTCATATCTGCTTGTGGTTTTTGCTCCCCGCCCCCTCCCCAAACCCTGGGTCTCACTGATCTTTGCAAAGAAACATCTGGGTATGAGGGCAGTCGTTTCTGGCCATTCACCAGCTATCAGTCTAGATTTCAGTGGTGGTGGGGGGAGGGGGCAGTAGCACAGGCCTAGAGCTCTGTAAGAGACTTTGTGCACACAATCAGAACAAAATGTACTGGGAATATGCAGAGGAAAAGACTGAGCCGCTGAACCTTCAGGTCCCCAACCAGAATCAAACCACTGCTCACCGTGTGAAGGAGCCACAGTTCCTGAGCAAATCGACAAACGCCACCCCTATAAAGCCGTCCACATTCAGAATAAGATTAGGTTTCTAGGAGAACAAAAAACATCAGCAGTTTTAAGTGACAGCCAGAGACAGAAAAAGCTTTAAAAAAAAAAAAGGTTTTGTTTGAAATAAATGCCTTCAGTCAGGTGATTTCCAGCATGGACCACAGAGAGGCAACAAAACTCTGTCAAGGAGCAACCCCCAGCTCCTGGCTGTCAGGGAATTCAGGAAGGGGAGTCACTCTGATACAGAATAGGGTGCAGCTTTAAGGCTGCTGTGAAATGTACCTACCCTAGCAATCAGGAATCTGATCAGAATGACAAATCGCACCCTTCAGAACATGTGAGTGCCAAGCAAGCATTCTGCAGAACTATGCAAGCCAAATTCTAGGTTAAAGAGAAGGATCAGGGGAACTTTACTCTCCTCCTGTGACCTGGCTTCAGGACTCGGCGTTGTACCTTAGAGGTGGTGATTTTCTCCACTTCCAGTGCGTAATCCAGCAGAGGGGTGGCTGGAAAGTGCCGCTTGACATAGTCCTTCAGGATCTGGACTCTCATATCTGGGTTGTTGATCTGCACGTTTGTAAGAGAAAATAAATGGTGAAACAAGCTCTCCTCTACTGATTCCTGCCACACAACAAGATCAACCAGTGCAGAAGATGCGTGAGATGTATAAAATCCACATTACCCCTAAACCAGATTAGTTAAAAACCATTCTATAAAGAGAAGTGATCAGAATTGCTCACACAGAGCAGGGGGTCAGATCAGCTTTGAATGAAGAAATTATTTACCTGATAATTTCCTTTTCCTTAGTGTAGACAGATGGACTCAGGACCAATGGTTTATGCTCCCCTGCCAGCAGATGGAGACTGAGTCAGCTTTCAAAGCTGATGTCACCCTAAATACACGCCTGCAGTGACCTTAGCCCTTCAGTATTCTCTTCAAAAGCCATTGTGGAGATACTATAGAAAAAACTTGATTAAAATTGGATAACCGTAACTGAACTCAACCAAACAAAACACTGAACCGCAGTAAGATTATAGATGCCCTGATCTAGGGACTGGATGACAGTTTACCCGTAATCTCTTGGAATCTATATCCACTCCACAGGCGAATCCTAGGCACTGTTCTTGGGCAGCCATGGGCGGGATGCCGAGTCCATCTGTCTACACTAAGGAAAACAAAATTATCAGGTAAGTAATTTCTCCATTTCCTAGCATGTAGCCAGATGGACTTAGGACCAATGGGATGTACAAAAAAGCTAATCCATTCCATGAAGTTAGCAAGTAGCACATTTAAGACTAATCAGAGAAAATTCTTTTTCACTCAACGCACAATAAAGCTCTGGAATTTGTTGCCAGAGGATGTGGTTAGTGCAGTTAGTGTAGCTGGGCTCAAAAAAGGTTTGGATAAGTTCTTGGAGGAGAAGTCCATTAATGGCTATTAATCAATTTTACTTAGAGAATAGCCACTGCTATTAATTGCATCAGTAGCATGGGATCTTCTTAGTGTTTGGGTAATTGCCAGGTTCTTGTGGCTTGGTTTTGGCCTCTGTTGGAAACAGGATGCTGGGCTTGATGGACCCTTGGTCTGATCCAGCATGGCAATTTCTTATGTTCTTAATCCTGATCAGGGCGGGAGGCTGCCCGCAGTCCGGTTAACACTGCCCTTGCAAAGGCTGCGTCCTCCCGGGCCTGAATGTCCAGGCGATACAGAACCTTGAGAATGTGTGCAAGGAAGACTACGTTGCCTCTCGGCAGATATCGACTGGAGACAGCAGTCTAGCTTATGCTTATGAGACTGCCTAAGCCCTAGTGGAATGAGCTTTAACCTGAAGGGGTAATAGCTTTCCTGCCACCACCTAGGCTCCTGTAACCACCTCCTTAATCCAGCGAACTATGGGAGCCGACAAAGCTGGTTCACCCTGCTTCCTTCCACTGTGAAGGACAAACAGGCGGTCCCGTCTTTCGGACCGGTTCTGAAACTTCCAGACACTGCACCAAAAGCCTACTGACATTCAAATGGCAGAGAAGGCAGTATTCTTCTGCGTCCTTGTGCTTATCTAGGGATGGCAACAAAATGGACTGATTCAATGAAACTTCGAGACAACCTTGGGCAAGAAGGATGGAACAGTACGAAGCTGTAATGCTCCTGGAGTCATCAGGAGGAAAGGTTCCAGACACGACAATGCCTATAGTTCAGAGATGAGACGTGCCGAGCATATAGCCACCAGGAACACAGTTTTCAAGGTTAATAAACGCAAGGAAAGACTGCGCAACAGCAGAAAGGAAGGCCTAACAAAAACTCCAATACTAGATTAAGATTCCACAAGGGAACCAGCCACTGTATCTGTGACCAGAGGTGCTTCACCCCTTTCAGAAAACAGGCCATGTCCAGATGAGTCGACAGGTGGGCTCTGTTCACCTCACCCCCTGAAACAGGAGAGAGCTGCTACCTGGACCTTCAAAGAGTTAAGGGTCAAACTTTTATTCAAGCTGTCCTGCAAAAATTCCAGAATTAGTGTGATTTTGACCATCCAAGGGGAAACATCGCATTCCCCGCACATTAGCTAGGGGTGTAGAGAACTTCTGCGCGCGGAGTAAGGTGGCATTACTGCCGCCAAATATCCTCTCTTCATCAGGCGAGCCCTCTCAAGGGCCAGAACATAAGAATAGTCCTTGTGAAGGACCAGTCCCTACTTTAGCATATCCCTGTGTGGTGGGAGGCACGGGGGGGGGGGGGGGTGTCTCCACCAGGAGTCTCCGCATGTTTGCATACCACGGATGCCTGGCCCAAACTGGAGCTACTAGTAGGACCCCATGGTGCTCGATTCTGCGAATGATCCTGCCTAGGAGGGGCTACGGAGGGAAGGCATATAGCAGCTTCTCTTCCGGCCAGGTCTGAAAGAGCATCGATCCCCAGGGTCAACAGATCTCTTCTGTGACTGAAGAATTGGGGAACCTTCGCATTGTGAGATGCTGTCAGCAGATTGATGAATGGGAGCTTTGGCTGACAACGCCCACTCTCCTTGCTTAGAAATTCTGCTCTGACGTCTTTTCCTGCGATGTGGGAGGCTGAGATCTGCAGAAGTATTTCCGCCTATTCCATAAGGAGATCTATCTCCTGTGACACTTGCTGGCTTTTAGTTCTACCCTAGCAGTTGATGTAGGCTACTGTTGTTGCGTTGTCCGATATTAAGCAGATTGCTTGACCCTGGAGTATGTGGCTGAATTATAGACACACCAATCTGACTGCCTGGGCTTCCAGGCGGTTTATGTTCCAGAGGGCCTCTTCCTTGGTCCAACACCCCTGGGCCATCAGTTCCTGACAGTGAGCGTCTGTCATGAGGACCAGCCAGTTCAGAGGGGACAAGGGTACACCCCTGCCCAGATGAGCTTCCTGCAGCCACCACTGAAGCTGAGAGCTGATGGCTACCTAGTGAAAACTTAGTTATGCTGTTATTATTTGTCAATTAGAGAGTGCGTGTCTGCCTATGAGTCTCATTTACTTTAGGGGGGGATCTAGAGGGATAACACACACAAGGTTAGCTTAGCTTACACATTTAGCCCATTTGCCATAATGACTTCATCAGTTCTGTCCTCCAAACTGGTACTTGGGTGTGCCACTTTGCCATTTGTAAGTGGCACAAGAGGGAAATGAGAAGTATGCCTGAACAGAAAACCAACATGGAGAAGGAAATCCCCAGAAGCCTCTGCGTGTCTTTGGCCTGCCTGGGCTGAATGGACTGAGTGACTTTCTGAGCATGGATATCTGCAGGCAAGCTGGCACCAGACAGGTGATGTCTATTCATAGAGTCACCACAGGGGAGCTTCAGGCAATATTCTCAGAAGTTTGTAATCCACACAGTTACAGATGTGTTGATTGCCTTTACCAGTAAGAGTTTAACAGAACAAAGAAAGTCATGGGAATTGGGCTACACATCCTGGGAAGCTAATCAGGGATAGTTAGGGATGATTTAATCATGCATTTGACATCACAACTTATGTAAATGATTCTTTGGGCAGTCACGCAAGTCTAGAAGCTTCCACAATATTGTATGTTATCTATAAAAGAAGGATCACTTCCTGTATACAATGAGATGCTGGTCAGATTGTAAGACTAAGGGCATCCAGTACCCAGCATCTCCCGAGAACACTTATATTGATTAATAAAAATACATTATACTTTTACTGAGTCTGTGTTCTTGTGTCCCTGGCCATAAGCATAGAGTAAGCTTTACAGGAAAGAATAGTTTTATGGCTTGTTCAGCACAGACACGAACTGGTTTAACTTTAACAGCTATACCCTACCTACTTCCCAATACCATCAAGGCACAAATGCAAACACTGACCATGGAGAGGAAAAACTAAACTAGCCCGTAATTCACATTAATATGTAGAAGAATGTCTCTCCCCATTCCTCCCGCTCTCTGGGTGGGCAAAAGGGGGTGGGAGGAAGAGACAGCACAGCACTGGTCACTCACAGACTTCACACGGTGTCCGATCCCCATGATAAGCTTCCCTTCCTTCTTCATCTTGTTTACAAACTCCATGGGGATGAGGCCGCTGTCGAAGGCCTTGCTGAACATCTTCGCCGCGGCATCCAAAGCCCCACCAAACCGGTCGCCCTGCATACATACACAGACACAGTCCCGGTCACAAGACCAGCACCGGGGCTGGAAGAAATCATTAACATGGCCATCCCTCCCCTCCAAGACACTAAGGTCAAGAGTGAAACCCTTTCATATCCACACCCAAGGAGCCATCAATTCAGTAAGTCAATTCAGCGTCAGGACTCTGGGGTACGTGCTCACAGGCAGACTACACTACAGAAAATGCTGCACTAAGGTCTCAGCAGCATTAGGAATGATCTTACGTCATCTTAAAAAAAAAAAAAAATTTGCAAGGAAAGGCAGATCCAGGGACAGAAGTGTTACCAAAACCATCCAGTGAGGGAACGAGGCTATTTACAATCTCTGGGCACAGCTTGCTTCTATTTCTGCAACTATTTCAGTGGTAAGAGGCATTAGCAAGAACAAGCCCGGGTTCTCACGCCACCAGCAAAGTGGTGATGGGAGAAGAGGGACAAACCCCTGGAGGAGGGCAGGGGGGAGAGGTGGCAATGCAAGGCCTAAGCAAGTCTAGGGCTTACAATTGTGAGAAGCCCGGAGGTGACGCTGGAGATCAGGTCCTTCCCGGCTCTGGCACAGACAATTGTGTTATGGGCACCTGACACGGCAGGCCCGTGGTCTGCTGTCACCATCAAACACATCTCAATGAACTGGCTGGCATATTTTGGTAGTCTGGGAAAGGAAGGGAATGCAAGTACATCAATAGATATACACAGACTCTTTAATAACCCCACGCTGGGGTAACACACGATGAGAACAAGCCTGATGCATTCATCACCGTATCTTAGGTCCCTAAGCAATCGCTAGACTCTACTGCTGCCTCAGTGTCTCTCTCTCACCAAGGTGTTTTGCAATGTTTAACTGTAACTGGGCTCCTATGGGCATGACAAACTTGTTTTTCCTCCCTTACCACCTTCAGTAAGAGCAGCCACCTGCCGAAAGTCTTACAAAGCTCTAGATTCTGCTCAGAAAAGTCTCTTGTTTCATAAACTAATCTGTCCTTTTTCAAAAGCCACACAGCTCTAGGAGAAAGGCACCGTACCTGTGGTAAGAATATATTTATACACATATGCAATCACAGGATAGATATGATTCATAATTCTAAAGTATTTGTTGCTTTCGGTGGATTTGCCTTGAAGCCAACATACAGTAGAAAAGCATTAGAAGATTCCAGTTAACGTCACTCATGTCTCACCTTCTCTGGAACCAGAGCAGGCCCAGCACGCCGCCGATGCCCAGATCTTCCTTGAAAACCTCAGTGATGGGCATGCCAGCGTAGATGAGTTCCTGGCCTCGCTCGTCGCAGATGCTGGTCATGAAGGAGGCTGGCTTGCGGATCAACCCCAGCTCCTGAACACAACCAGAGAAGAGGTGACAGAGGCCATGAACCAAACAGAGTAACATTAATAAATCAAGCCGCCAGTATTATAGCCAGAGGCAGAAGTGATGCCCATATACTAGCAATGCTAAGTCTGTGGCTGACTAGATTAGAACGTGTATTTCCATACCACAGACATACACAGAGATAATGACCCCAAGCCCATCCAGGCTGCTCTCACCCCCTCCCTAAACTACAGTTTACCCTCACTTCCCCATCTTCAGGGGACACAACCACCTCGTGCTCCTCACCTCCATGCTACCCCCATGTTCATTCATAATCAGTCTGTAAGGAGAAAGAGTTGCTTACCTGTAACAGGTGTTCTCCAAGGTGTTCTCCTCACATATGGGCTCCATCATCAGAAAAAAAGCCTCAACACGGAAAACTTCTGTCAAAGTTTCTAGAACTCTGACTTGGCCACCTAGAGCAGGCCCAATATGCTCTTTACCATACGTCCACGCGGGGTCCCTCTTCAGTCATAGAACATAGAATTAGACATAAACCAAACGTAGGAGAAACCCAACTCTGGGGGTGGCAGGCAGATTTTGGGAGGACTAACATCCTGCTGTCCTCGGAGAACACCTGTTGCGGTTTTGGGCCCCCCCTCCCAGGGACTTTCAGTAAGTCTTGAAGGGGGGGTGGTTGCAATGAATTAAATTTGAAGGGTTGGGGTGGGTTTGTTTTTTTTACAACCCCCCCCCCCCCCGCCGGGTTTCGGGCGGGCAGACGAAATAAAATCGCCCCAAACTGCGGGAAAACAAAATTTCGGCCGAAAATTGAATCTGATTGGTGAATGAAAGAGGAGGTGGGCTTAGTCTTGTCCTCATTCACCAATCATGGAAAAAAAAATAAGACATCCCCTGAAAATAAGCCCTAGCCATTTTTTCGGAGCTAAAAAAGAATAAAAGACCTGTCTTATTATAGGAGAAACACGGTAGTCAATCCCTAATCATTTTTTGCTGACCTAGATGATAACATTGTCTCTGCGCCGCTGAGACTAGTCTCGCCTGACGAAACCTTTTGCCTTCTCAAAAACACAACCGCGACGGGAAGGACTGCTTGCCTTTAGGCTTGTCCTCAGGCAACTTGTGCACCTTATTGTCACCTAGTTGCTTCACTAATAGCTCCAGGTCCTCCCCAAATAAGAGACATCCTTTGAAAGGCAAAGAAGTTAATTGGGACAGATAAGCAATCCGCTGACCAGTTATGCAGCCACCACTGCTCCCATAATACGGGACAAAGTCCTCACCAAATCATACAAGGCATCCGCCATGTAAGCGAATGAAGCCTCTAATCTTTCCGCCCGACTCTTTTGGGAACTAGAAGTCACCTGGCCATCCTGGAGTTGTACCCAGTGCAAACATGCCCATTGCATGAAGCTGGAACAAATGGCGGCCCGCAGACTCAGAGCAGAGACCTAAAAAATCTGCTTGAGGTGAATCTCCAGCTTGCGATCCTGAACATCCCAAAAAGGCCAAAAAGTGGTGAGACTGCACCTTGAGTACTGTGTTCAATTCTGGTCGTTGCATCTCAAAAAAGATATAGTTGCACTGGAGAAGGTACAGAGAAGTGCGACCAAAATGATAAAGGGGATGTAATGGCTCCCCTATGAGGAAAGGCTAAAGAGGTTTGAGCTGTTCAGCCTAGAGAAGAGACAGCTAAGGGGGGGATATGATAGAGGTCTAGGACGGGTATATGTGACTTGGTTATTTACTCTTTCGGATAACAGAAGGACTAGGGGCACTCCATGAAGTTAGCAAGTAGCTCATTTAAAACAAATCAGAGAAAATTCTTTTTTCACTCAATGCACAATTAAGCTTTGGAATTTGTTGCCAGAGGATGTGGTTAGTGCAGTTAGTGAAGCTGGGTTCAAAAAAGGTTTGGATAAGTTCTTGGAGAAGTCCATTAATGGCTATTAATCAAGTTTACTTAGGGAATAGCCACTGCTATTAATTGCATCAGTAGCATGGGATCTGCTTAGTGTTTGGGTAATTGCCAGGTTCTTGTGGCCTGGTTTTGGCCTCTGTTGGAAACAGGATGCTGGGCTTGATGGACCCTTGGTCTGACCCAGCATGGCAACTTCTTAGGTTCTTAGGTCAAAACCATGAGGCTCACTAATCGCGATGCTACAGTTCCATGGAATTGAAGAGACTGAAGCGGGACCCTGTGTGGACGGTGGTATAGGGCATGCTCAATGTGGCCAAGTCAAAGTTCTAGAAACTTTGACATAAGTTTTCCCTGTCGGGGCTCCATCTGATGTCATCCTTGTGTGAGGACTATCATCCTGCTTGTCCTCTGAGAATAAATGGCTGAACAATTCTGGTGGTAACCACACCATTAAAAATACCCAGGGCTGCTCTGCAAGACTTTCTAACAGCCATAGCCCAGGCCGCTGGTTATGAAAACTGCTATTCACAATGAGAAAAGAACACACAGCTCAGATGTGAAAAATCCCTGAGGAAAATGGTAATAACGGCCCAGGGATAAGGGAGAACAAATCTTTTGGGATCAAGGCTGGCTCTTCCTCTGGTTTTACCATGGCACAAGAACGTTCTGTTAACTAGAAGCGATTTAAAACCAGATCTGATCTGTCCAGGCTCTCAAGTACCTACTACACAGCAAGAAGGCATCTCTTACCCTTGCCCAGGAGTAGTCCATCGGCACAGTAGGAGGCGGCACCTCCTGGGCAGGTACAATCTCTCCTTTAGCAACGAGATCCTCATAGACAGACCTGGAAAGACAACAGAGTGGTAAGCTCTCCTCCCTGAGAGTCTTTCAGAAGGAGGTTTCAAAGGGTGATTGGCGCCTTGCTTACTGAATGACGTCTCCCAGCTCATCAAAGCTGCGCGGGACGAAGACACCGGCTTCTTGCAGGGCTTGGTTCTTCGCTACTGCTGTCTCCGCGGCCTGATTAGCACAGGCGCCCGCGTGGCCGAACTGAACCTATCAAACCACAGACAGAGAAAGAAGGAATCGTTCCAGAATTTCTGTAAACGCCCAGCACCTCGCATAAAATTACTGTTTTGAAACGAGAGCCATTTCGCGTCTGCTCTCCTGATTTTTTCAGGAAGCATGGAGAACAGTCTACATACCTCAGAGGAGAACATGGTGGCACACGTCCCGATACACCAGCACACCACAGGCTTGGTAAGCCGGCCTTCCTTGATTCCCCAACAGATCTTGTACTCCTCCATCCCTCCGATCTGAAAAGGTAGAGAGAGAGAAGGGAGGAGGAGGCAGGGTCAGGGGGTGGCTTACCAAGCCCCCATAAATACAGATTTCCAGTGAAAGCAGAGTTGTGCACAGAAGCTGCAGAAAGCGAGCCTGTTGCTAACAGTGAGGAGTGTGCCTGAACAGAAAACCAACATGGAGAAAGGCAAATGACCCAGAATCCTCTGTTTTCTTAGCCTGCCTTGGCTGTATGAACACTAAGGGACTTACTGAGCATGACCTGCAGAATTCCGAAGACATCTGGACAACAGATGTATCTCAGAGGGTGCAAGTTGGTCCCCACTTTCTACCCTATTGAAATTCCGGTTGGCTCCACCACGCCTGACTGAGCAGTGGGGTTGGTTTGCCAGCTATAAGTGCCAATCCAAATGAGTCTGTGCTTGATCCTGCTACCCGCTGGTGGGTGCAGGGAATGCCTGTTAGTTTCCTACCTCTCCAAGCACGACGATCATTTTAACTTCTGGAGTGTCCTGATAGCGCAGAACATGGTCCATGAATGTTGAACCAGGATACCTGGGGGGAGGAAAGAGAGGGTATTTACTCTTCAGGACATACACACAATCTAAAAGCCAATACTGAGAAAGCAAAGAAAATTACACTGAGCCATCAGTAAGGGTAGGAAGGTTCCCTCTTGAGTTTGCATTTAGACGTTTTAAGAATCAGAAGACCCAACCATAACTGAAGCTGGAGTGTAAAGGAAAACAGAGAAAAAAAACAAATCCCAAACACACACACATACACAAGTGGCCAAGAGTAAGCCCTAAATTAAGGGGGACAAAAGAGGGGAAGGCAGGCAAACAAAGAAGCCAAGCAAAAAATGGAGAAATTACTTACCTGATAATTTTGTTTTCCTTAGTGTAGACAGATGGACTCATGATCAATGAGTTATGTGCTCCCCTGCCAGCATATGGAGACAGTCAGGTTACACAGCTGATGTCACCCTAGATACAACCCCTGCAGTGACCTCAGCCATTCAGGACATACTTCTGAAGAACTTGATTAGAATTTGGATACAACTTGATTAAAAACTGGAGCCGAAAACTGTACTCAACCAACATAAACGCCAAATCCCAGCAATACTATAGATGCCCTGAACTAGGGATAGGACAATGGCTTACCCGTAACCACATGGAATAGAGATTCACCTCATGGGCGATTCCTTGGCGCCTTTCCTGGGCAGCCATGGGCAGGATGCAGAGTCCATTTGTCTACACTAAAGAAAACAAAAATATCAGGTAAATTCTCCATTTCCTAGCATGTAGCCAGATGGACTCCGGCCAATGGGATGTACAAAAGCTATTCCCGAATGGGGCGGGAGGCTGCCCGTGATCCGGTTAGCACCACCCTCACAAAGGCTGTGTCCTCCTGGGCCTGAATGTCCAGGCGATAGAACCTGAAGGTGAGCAAGGAAGACCATGTTGCCGCCTGTCAGGAGACAGTAGCTTAGCTTCCGCCTGGGCCCTAGTGGAATGAGCTTTGACCTGAAGGGGTAAAGGCTTCCCTGCCTCCACATAAGCTCCCATGATCACTTCCTTGATCCAGTGAGCTATGGTAGCTTGCAAAGCTGCTTCGCCTTGTTTTCTTCCCCTGTGAAGGACAAACAAGCGGTTTGTCTTGCGCACCGGTTCTGGGCATTCTAGGTACCGTACTAAAAGCCTACTGACATTTAAGTGGCGTAGTAGGTGGTAGTCTTCCGCGTCCTTGCGTCCATCTGGGGAAGGTAAGGAGATGGTCTGGTTCAGGTGAAACTCCGAGACTACCTTTGGTAAGAAGGAAGGAACGGTGCAAAGCTGCAACGTTCCTGGAGTGAACCGGAGGAAGGGTTCCCAACATGACAGCGCCTGTAGTTCGGAGATGCGATGAGCTGAGCATATTGCCACCAAGAATACAGTCTTCAGTGCTAATAGGCATAGAGAGACTGCGCCAGTGGTGTAGAGGAAGGCCCTGCTAAAAGTCCCAATACTAGATTGAGGTTCCATAGGGGAACCGTCCACTTTAAGTGTGGTTGGAGGTGTTTAACCCCTTTTAGGAATTGGGCCAAGTCCGGATACGTCGACAGGTGTGTTCCATTCACCTCTCCCCTGAAACAGAAGAGAGCCGCCACCTGGACCTTCAAGGAGTTGAGGGACAATCCTTTGTTCAGGCCCTCCTGTAAAAATTCCAGAATCATGGGGGGGGATCTTGGTTGCACTAGGCCTCAAAAATATTCTCCAGATCCATATGTATGCAGAGGACGTTGAGAACTTCCACGCGCAGAGCAAGGTAGCAATTACAGCCATCGAATATCCCTGCTTCGTCAGGCGAGCTCTCTCAAGGGCCAGACCGTAAGACAGAATCGAGTTGGGTCCTCGTGAAGGACCTGACCTTGTTGGAGAAGGTCCCTGTGTGGTGGGAGCTGAAGGGGACTCTCCACAAGAAGCCTCCGCATGTCTGCATACCATGGGTGTCTGGGCCAAACCGGCGCCACCAGAAGGAGCAATTCTCTGTGTTGTTCCATCTTGCGGATGATCTTGCCCAGCAGGGGCAATGGGGGGGGGGGGGGGGGGGGGAGGCATATAGTAAGTCCTCCTCTGGCCAGGTCTGGACAAAGGTGTTGATCCATTGAGAGCGCTGATCTCATCTGCTACTGAAGAAACAGGGGACCTTTGCATTATGAGATGTGGCCAGTAGGTAGATGGACAGGAGGCCCCAGCGATCTACTAGGAACTGGAAGACTCTGGTCGACATCGCCCATTCCCCTTGATCCAGACTCTCCCTGCTGAGAAAGTCTGCTCTGATGTTGTCTTTTCCAGTGATGTGGGCATCTGAGATCCCTTGTCGATTTGACTCCACCCATTCTATAAGGGGGTCTATTTCCAGAGACACTCGGTGGCTTTTGGTGCCTCCCTGGCGGTTGTTGTTGGGTTGTCAGACATCACGCGGACTGCCTGTGCCTGGAGCCTGTGGCTGAACTGCAGGCACGCTAATCTGACTGCCCATCTTCTTGGTAATTTAAGTTCCAGCATGCCTCTAGGTTGTCAGTTCCTAACAGTGAGCTCTCCACCCTTGAAGGCTCGCATCCGTCATGGGGGCAATCCAATTCGGTGGGGATAGGCTTACACTCTCTTAGGTGAACTTCCTGTAGCCACCACTGGAGCTGAGAGCCTACTTCCATCGGTAGGTGGAGGTGGATTGAGTAGTCTTGAGACAGTGGGTTCCAACGTGACAGCAGGAAGCGGAGTGGCTGCATGTGTGCCCGAGCCCACGATACTACTTCCAGGGTTGACGCCATGAAGCCGAGGACATGGAGTAGTTCCACACCCTGGGACACATCATGTTAGTCAACCAACGCACTTGGCACATCAGCTCCTTATCCTTGAGGGAAGGAGGAAGACCTGCTTGGTGTCGAACCGAACTTCCAGGTACTCCAAGGACTGGGAGGGGACCTGACCTTGCTGGTCACTGGAAGCTCTCTTCTAACGACTTCACCCAGATCAGCCAGTCGTCTAAGAAAGGGTACACCAGGATCCCTTCTTTCCTCAATGCAGCCACCACGACCACCATAATTTTGGAGAATGTTCTGGGGGCAGTTGCCAGGCGGAAGGGCAGTGCCCGGAACTGGTAATGGCGGCCCAGTACCACAAAGAGTACGAAACACTGGTGGTCTTGACGGATTGGGATATGAAGGTAGGCCTCAGAGGTCCAGGGAGGTTAAGAACTCTCCTAGTTGTACAGCCATTATGACGGAGTGAAGAGTTTCCATGCGGAAGTGAATTATCTACAGATGACAATTAACGATCTTGAGATCCAAGATAGGTCGGAATGAACCCTCTTTCTTGGGTAGGATGAAATAGATGTAAGTACTGGGGTTATAGCCCTGACTGAGGAGCCTTATCAATGTAGATTCCACTGCCAGTAGCAAGGTGACATCATGAACATGTCCCGAGGGAAGCTGCAAAATTCCAGAGCATATCTTTCTCGTATGATGTCCAGTACCCATTTGTCAGACATGATCTCGACCCACCACTGAAAGAAGAGGGATAGTCGGCTCCCTATCTCCTCGTCCCGTGGATAGGTCGGCCAAACTTCATTGGGAATTTTGGGTCGAGAACCTAAGCCTGAACCGTTCCTCTTTTTGGTTGTCAGTTCTAAAAGGACCGAGATCTTCCTAAGGGCTGAGATATCTAAAATGACGAGTTTCTGTAGGGCCAGAAGCGCTGGGAGCCCCTGGCCTGACCCCTCATGGGAGAGGGATGCTGCAACTTCTTTTTCTTATCTTCCGGTAGCTGAGGCACTGGAAATTCACCCCACTTACTGGCTACTTTTTCCAGTTCGCTACCGAATAGAAGGGATCCCTTAAAGGGCATCTTTGTGAGGTTCGCCTTAAGAGGTCGCATCCACTAACCAATTTCGCAACCATAGCTGTCTTCTGGATGCCACCACTGAGACTACTCCTGGCTGAGGTGCGTACTAGGTCCAAGCTTGCATCCGCTAGGAAGGCTATGGCGGGCTCGATCGTCTCTCTGGTATGTACCCTTGAGCTATCTGCCTCTCTCGATAAAAATAGTCATGAATGAGCCACCAGGGCACAACAGGAAGTGATCTGCAATGTCATTGCTGTTGCGTCGAAGGCCTGCTTAAGGATGGATTCCAACTGCCTATCACGAGCATCCAAGTTTGCTCCTCCCTCTACTGGGACAGATGTTCACTTCGAGACGGCGCAGACCAGGGCATCCACTTTCGGGAAACGCAGATGTTCTTTGGCTGCTGGGTCCAGAGGGTATAAGGCCTCCAGGACCCAACCTCCTTTAAAACTGGCCTCCGGAGCATCCCATTCCAGGTCAATCAACTCCTGGATGGCTTCCAGCATCGGGAAATAGCAAGAGGCTTTCCATAGAGACACCAGGATGAGATTCTTCCTTGCTTCCGAAACAGGGTCCATGCCAGGAACTCCTAGGGTTTTGATGGTCTGGGAGTCCAGGGCTGGTAATTCATCTCTGTGGAAAAATGAAGCATGGTCCGGTATGGCTCCAGGCCTGGAGGGATTTCCCCATCCTCCAATGAATCTGCATCCCCTTAGTCGTCCTTGGTGTCCGGGTCCCTGTCAGGGATACCCTTAGTGAGGCAAGGCATGTCCCGAGGCATGCTGATAGGGCTGGCAGTGCGAGGCCTTACCAGCTGGCCGGGCAGGGGCAGTAGCCGACTGCACCTGAACAAAGGCTTGTAGGCCCTGAAAGAAATCCAACCAAGAGAAGGCCACTGGGTCCATATTTAGCCCAGGAGGAACTGGGGTAGGTGCCATTGAACTGCCCTCTCCCGGGGGGGGGGGGGGGGGGGGGGGGGGGGGGGGGGTAGCCGCCCCGGAATTGCTCAGGTCCGGGGTGCTGCCAGATAAGGTCGTGGCTGACCCATCCTCTGACTAGGAGGGGCCAGACTTGGAAAAGTTCTGAGAGTCCAGCCCTCCCTGGGCTTCCTCACAGTGCTGACACAGGAAGGATTGCAGGTCAGGCTGTGCAGCCCTAATATGGCAGGTAACACAAAAGGGAGTATTGTTTGAGCTGCTTTGCTGCTGGGGCCATAATACTCTGTAGCTTGTGCATTCAGCAAGATAGTGCCTCTCGAGTGCGCACAGGCCCACCTCAGCACACGTAAATCTGAGCGGCCAGTTATGCACGCGGTTATGCGCACAAGAGCTGGCCCGTACCGCACATACCGAAGGAAAATGGCGCCGCAACAAAACAGCGCGCAAGATGGCGCCACTGCAGCCTGCCACATGGAGTGCCAACCGAGCCTGAAGTGGGGCCTAGCCCCTGGGGAGGGGGGGGGGGGGGGGGGGGGAAAAAAATCGCTCAACCTGCTTGGAAACCTCCTTCCTTTGCCCTATCGGGGTTGGGAACGACATCGATATGGCGCGTCGAGAAAGGAGACCAAAGGAAAGACTTACCGAAACCCTTCAACGTCTCTGGATAAGAGTTCTTCTCTACTTAACTAGGCTCAGTGCTTATCCGCCGAGTACAGAGATGGTCTCCAGCTGAGGGGGCTGGGAGAGAGCTTAGGCTGTCACCGCTACGCTCAGCTTCCTGCACCCATTGCCTTTCAGCTGCTTCAGCAGCAAAGTCCACGCCGGGAACTGGCTACCAGACCAAGGCAACCTCTGAGGGATCTCGGAAATTGCCTCAAGAATTCTCAAATGGGGGCGGGACCCTTAGGTATCACCGCAGGAGAGTGGGCGCGATCTTCTCCAATTTAAAAGTAGAAATTTGAAGGTAAATTTTCCTCATCTAAATAGTACTGTGTTCCCGATAGGCAAGGTACAATCCACATCTGCATGAAGACTGAGAGATACTGAATGACTGAGGTCACTGCAGGGATGTATTTAAGGTGGTCAGCTTTGAAACCTGACTCCGTCTCCATCTGCTAGCAGGGAAGCATAAACGCATTGGTCCTGAGTCCATCTGGCTACACACTAGGAAAATAAATATTTCCCTCCTTCTGGATGCTGACTGGGGAAGAGAAGGCCTTGTAGGGCACAAGGGAACCAGGACCCGTGGCTGTCACCCCCTCTGGATGCTGAGGGCCGAGCCACTTCAGAGATCTCCAACCCTCCTGGTCGTCCTGCTCTGAGGGATGGCCCATGAAGGAACCTAACACCTCAGGGAGCTTCCCTGAAATCAGTCGTGCTCTCTCATTCTCCTTTATTTTATTTTACTTTGTAAACTCTAGACTGCAGGATTGCATCTCTACCATCTGCTGGAGACAGAGAGATACTGAGGGACTGCAGGTGGCACTCTCGGTTAAGTAGTAGTGCCTGAAAAGTTTTTATTCTTTGCCTTCATCTGTTGATAGGGATGCAAAACTCATTTGTCTGGATTGATCTGGGGTATGAACAAGAATAGGTAGATTTCGTTCCTAAATTTAACTCAGCACTTAACAAGGTATTTTGACAGAAAATCAGCATCTGTTGCCCTTTTTAAATATTTTTCTCATTATTATTTCAAGGCGATTATAGATTTTCTTGGAAGATCTCTCTTGTTCTGAACCTTTAAAGTTGGGGGAAAAAAATCACCTCTGGAAGCCCCTGGAAAGGTAGGGAGGGGGAGAAGATGAGCAGTAAGAGAGCCTTCCGAGGAGCTCAGCTAGGGGAGAACCTCTTGCATCTCACCAGCATAGCCCTTGGGGTGGGTGGATTTCAGCCTTGCAAGATGAGAAGTGGAAAATCATTTACTTCTGTTCTACTGGAAACAGCGTGCATCCACCAGCGCCTCCCTACTGGAACCCACCTGTCGCCACCGATGGCCACGCCCTCATACACCCCATCCGTGGTCCTGGAGATGATGTTATTCAGCTCGTTGGACATCCCCCCCGAGCGAGAAACGTAGGCCACGCTCCCGGGCCGATAAAGTTTGGAAGCAAGGATGTTATCCAGCATCCCCCCTGTGTTTCCGATCTTGAAGCAGCCGGGATGAATGCCACCAACCTAGGGGAAGGCAAACAGCAGGACCTTCACTGGCACGAAAGCACATTTACCCAGTTTGCCTTTTGTATATTGGTTATAGTTTTTCAATAAAAAGCTCAAACAGATAACTCAAAGGAAAATTAGTTTACCTGATAATTTTCGTTCCTGTAGTACCACGGATCAGTCCAGACACCTGGGTTTTGCCCCCCGCCTCTAGCAGATAGAGACAGAGAAGTTTACAAAACAAACTCTGCTTTATAAAGGATGGTGCCACCTACAGTCCGGCAGTATTTATTTGATGAGTTTTATATACCGTTATTCGGTAGAGCCATCATAACGGTTTATATTATTATTACTCAATGTCAAAGCAGAATGGCTCCCAACAAACCAGCCTAACTACGCACTACAATTCCTCAACACGGAAGAGAAAAACAACCAGAGCACGTAATTCGGCAGGAACGCAACCTGTAGCCTCTTTTGAGGACTATTAACGAAAATCTCTGCAGATCTGAAAGCGCACAAAAGAAAACCAACGGAGCGGACTCTCGCTCACCTCCATGTGGGCGGGGCTCTGGACTGATCCGTGGTACTACAGGATCGTACCCGGATCAGTCCAGACTCTTGGGATGTACTAGAGCTTCCTTACCTGGGATGGGATCCGTAGAAACCCGCTCAAGGCATGCCTTCAAAGTCTCTTGAAGCTAGTGCTTGGACAACCAGACTGTAATGCCTCGCAAAAGTATGCAAGGATTTCCAAGAAGCCGCCTGACAAAGCTCCTGCGGTGAACCATCTGACACTCCACCCAGAATGCCGCCACAGCCCCACTGGAAGAGATCCACCGCGGAACAAAGAGGCTGAGCGAAAGCGTCCTTCAGCCAGTGAGTTATGTTAGTCTTTGAAGCCTGCCGTTTCCGTTTGAGACCACTTCATAGTCCAAAAAAATGGTCTGACTCACGAAAGGCATTTGCAACCTCCAGACAATGCAGCAGTGCTCTGCGACTGTCCAGTTTCCGCAAGTCCCTAGACAAAGCATCCGAGGAGACTAATTCCACGAAGGCCGGTAGTTCCACCGATCGGTTGAAAAGAAGGAACTGTCCGTAATGAAAACCACCAAATGCGAAATCCGCAAAAAAGAGTTTTGAACAGCAAAGCGCCTATTAGCCGAAGAGATGTCCACTAGAAAACAACTACCTTCAAGGTAAGATTCCTCAAAGTCGCCCTTTGGACAAGCTCAGAAGTGATTTGCTCCTCTTAGGAAATGAACCACCTCCGGATGTGCCGCTAACACCACTCCTTGCCCGGTGCCACACAAGCAAACAATCAAGAGCCGCCACCTGCACTCTAACAGAACTACCCGACAGCTGTTGGTCAGTCCAGATGGAAGAAAAACTGAACACCGCTGACACTGAGGCCCAGGTAGGTAGCACCTCACTGTCCAGACACTAAGCTGAAAAATCTTCCAAACTGACACGTTTGCTATGTTAGTGGAAGGCTCACGCGACCCTCGGAGCGTAGCCACTACAGCTGAATAATAGCCCTTGTGAAGAAAACAGTGCCTTTCAAAGACCAAAGACCACGGTGCCTTTCAAAGGCCAAGCAGTTAGACAAAAGCAGCCCACTTCCTTCAAACAAACGGGCCCTTGATGCAGCAGGCCTGGAAGAAACTGGAAACCGCAGTGGTCACGCTACCACCAGATTTGAGGAGGTCTGCCCACCAGGAACATGTCAGCCATTCTGGGACTACCAAGATGACCTCTACTGGATGGATCTCTAATCGCCTGAGTACATTGATCAACAGCCAAGGCGGGAAGACTTACAGAAGAACCCCAGTGGGCCAGGACAGCACTAGGGCATCTACCCCTTCCGCTCTCGTCTCTGCGATGTCCATAAAAAAAAACAAAACTGCGGCGCTGTGGCATTCTGAAACATCGCCATGAAACCCATACTGGACGTGCCCCCCGCGTCGCAACAGAGCAGAGATACAGCGACAGTCAATTCCCATTCCCCGGGATCTAGATGGTGACTGTTGAAAAAAGGGCCGGCTACACGTTGTCCACCCCGGCGAAGTGAGACGATGCTGTACTTACTAAGTTCTGCTCTGTCCAGGAGATCAAGGGATGAGCTTCCAGATGCCCCCTTGGCTATGAATATATGCCACCATAGTCTCACTGTCCGAAAGAATTCGAACTGACCTCCCATGGAGGCGAGGCCAGAATGCTCGTAGTGCTAGCCACAGAGCCCTGGTGTGCAGACGATAGACAGACTACTGCGATTCCTAGGGTAATCATAATCCCTGGACAGATTTCCCCCGGCACACCGCCCCCCCCAACCAGAGGGGCTGACATTCGTGGTGACTAATGTCCAGTCAGGAACATCCAAAGGGGACACCATGGGACAAAATTGCCCATCCTCAACCACCAATCGAGACTGTCCCGCACTGCATCCGTCAGTGGAAGAAGCAGATGAAAAAGTTTGGGGACTGGGGTCCATCGGAAAGGCCTCCTAAGAGCAAAGGCCCAGGATCCCAGCTCTAAGGTGGAAAACATTGAACCAAGAACTTGCAAATAATCACGAACCCTGGATGGATGCTTGATCAATTAAGTTCTCGCACTTGACCTTGCAGCTGGGAGATGCAGTCTGTGGTAAGAAAGACTCTGCCCCGCTGATTGCTGAATAGAGTACCCAAATATTCCAAGGACTGACTTGGCCCCAGCCAACTCTTGGCGAAATTGACCACCCAGCATAGCGTCTGCAGAAACTGGAGCACTCCATGAATCGCCTCTCGGGGAAAAACTACCAATTGCGCTCGAATCAGCCAGCCGTCCAAGTAGGGATGGAGTAGAAGTCTCTCCTTGCGGAGATGGGCTGCCACCACCTGATGAACCAGGATCGAAAACCGCAGAAACCTCTAGTGGTCTGAATGGATACCAATATGCCGGTATGCCTTCATGAGATCCAGGGACGCTAAGAACTCTACAGTCGGTCATTACCTCAGAGCGCAAGGCAGAGTCTCCATGCGAAACCGTGGCCCTCAGACACCGGATTACTATTTTGAGATCCAGAATGGGCTGAAAAGATCCCTCTTTTCCTTGGCCCCATGAAGTAAAGGTAGTAACGACCTGTCTGTCTTACCTCTGGAGGCACTGGAACAATGGTTCTCAGGTAGACCCGGCACTGCAAGGGTTCCTGGATCGCTTGTCGATTGGAGTCATAACCGCAGGGGGAGATGAAAACTTGAACCCGAGGACGCCGTGTAAAATCTAAGGCGTAACCTTGACTTATCCCGGTAAGCGCTCACCAATCCGTGGTTATCTTGGCCCATTCTTCGAAAAAAAAAAAAACAAAAAAAAAACCAGGGACAGTCTGCCAACTAAGCACCGAAGAATGGACCGGTGCCCCTTCATTGTGAAGACTTGTCTCCGGAAGTCGCCTGGGCATTACCAGGTCTGCAAAACAGCAGTCACAATAAGACTGGGACCAGGACTGTCGTCTACTTGGTGCCTGTCGAAAAGAAGTACTGGGAGCTCTAGATGGCAAAAACCTCGATATCTGGCCTGGAACGAGAAAGAGCCCTTTAACTTCTGTCTGTCCACCAGCAATCAATGGCCCTTATTCTCCCCCAGAGATTGGATCACATCTTCAAAGTCCTTTCCAACAGCAACTTCCTTTTGAAGGATAGGGAGCCCAGCTGTGCCATGGAGGATAGATCCGCCAACCAGTTCCTCAACCAGAGAAATCGAAGGACTGACACTGCTGAAAACCATAGACAGCATTGGCTTGTTAAAGGCGAACCCAGCAGAGGCCTGCACGCAATGCCAAGTTGCCACAGATAGATGCTCGAGCTCCCCGCGCTGAAGCCTGAAAAAAAAAAAAAAATCACTTAAGCTGCACTCTAACCTCCTGTCCTGTAGGTCTCCGAGTGCAGCTCCCCCGGCCGAGGATATAGCCCATCCAAAGCTTTGGGAATATTTAAACCCAAATCAGGGATGTCCCAGTCTTGAAACTACAAGCACGTGACAGAAAAAAGAAATGGAAAGGAAGTAGGGAGGCCCCACAGGCCCAAACACACCGGATCCATGGCCCTCAACATGGACTCTTATTGAGGATGACTCAATACCTGATTCCCCCCAAAATCACAGGGATAAGGGGAACCAGATCTCCTCTTTGAAGAGCCGAGCCACTTTCGGTACGTCTTTTACCACAGTATAAGATCCCCGCACAGTCCCATGTGGCTGATCTAGATTCCCTTTGACCCCCCTCGGAGGCTGGGATGAGAGGCATAAACCATCCTGGTCTGACTCCCTTAACGACGACTCTGACGCTGGCTGAGGCGCCACCGAACTTAAGGGACGGCGGCCCCTGTCAGAGCCAGCGCTATTGTGTGTCCGGGCCCTCTTATTGTGCTGAACATGTGGCTGAATCACAATAGCATTAGACGCTGTTAATATTATTACATTTTTTTTCCTTTTTTTGATCGCCTGGCTTCAAAAGCCTGGTGCAGCAGGGCACAAAATCCGAAGAGAAGGAAGGAGGAAAATGCATCATCTGCGACTCCCTCAGAGCCATCCTCCACAGCTTTTGCTGCCATTCCCAGCGATTTGCCCCCCTCAGGAGCCGCAGGATGAGGAGATAATGGCGGCGGAAGATTCCCCTCCCCCGCTGCCGACCGCGTCATTTTCCTCGTTGCCGGCGTGAAAACTTCCAAAATGGCGCCCGTTCCCGCGCTCAAGAGGAACGGACCTGACGAAGGAGACTCTAGCCCCCAAAACTCTCCGGCGACATTTTGAACGCGCCCAACTACCCTCCTGGGGGCCGCGGAAGCTCCCTCTCTCCCCGGGAAACAGATTAGGCACAATTCCTTTCCTGCAAGGGTGCGCGCGCGTGCGCGCCGAACCGCCCGCATGACAAGGCGACCTCCGCAGCAGAATCAGCGGGAAACAACCGTAAAAAACCTGCCTGAAAGAGCCCGCAAACGCTGCAACCACCATGGAGGCCCAAACGGCGATTAAAGCCCCACCTAGGCCGTGAGGAGTAGCAGAGACCGAAAGACAAGCAAACAAAACTCTTATTTATTTATTTATTTATTTTTATCAAGCTTTACTTGCCCAGTCAGTCGCGGTTCCTGGACCGTCTGGGGTGAGTGAGCCGGGCTCCCCAGTGCTGCATACACCCAGCAACAGAGCTCTCAGCTGCAGCTGCCTCTGAAACCAGGGGGGGGGGAATGGTCCCCTCAGGACCTGGCAACCCCCTGGGAGACCACCACACTCCTTCAGAAACCATGTGGGTTTAGGCTAAAATATGCTGTTCTAACTGTGTAACACTCAACCTTTCAGATTAACAAATCACTACAACACAAGAAAAAATTATCTACACTAAGTAACCAGACTGTAGGTTTTGCACCTCCACCATCTGCTGGAGACAAAGAAATACTGAGGGACTGCAGGTGGCACCGTCCTATATAAGGCGGAGTTTGTTTGGTAAACTTCTGTCTCCATCTGCTAGAGGGGCGGGGGGGGGGGGGGTGGGGGGCAAAACCCAGGAGTCTGGACTGATCCGGGTACGTACAGGGAATGTACATTTGTTCCTTATGCACATCAAGCAAGAAAGTGCAAATAATTTTATAGATTTCCTTTCCACTTATAGACCCCCCCCCAATCTCCAAAAATCTACCTCCTATTTACATTCTCTATATTCTCCCACCCCCTGCCAACATTCAAACATCACCATGTTATCATGCTCCAACCCCTCTTTTAACCCTCCCTCCCTCAGCCTCCCCAAAAATCCTCCCCACCATACCCTAAAGAAACCTCCAATGCTGCCACTAGGATGCACAGAATTTTGCATTATTTTTCCAATGCACTGAACACTAACATTAATCATCACCACCGTCATATTAACACTTTAAGATTGCACTCTGTGCTCTTGCAGGCAGCTCTGAATATACTTCTCCCAGATAGCAAAAAAGAAATCTTCTTTTGCTGAATACTGATCTATTAGCCACCTTGCAACAGGTTCCTCCGCTGCCAAAAGGTGGCGTCTTTCCTCCAAGTCAACAATATTACTTCCCCCCACCCCCATTAAAAGAGCCTGGCTCACAAATATCTTCCCCTCTTTACTTTTCATTTTTAACCAAATAGTATTGCTTCTGCTAAACAGTTTGCTTTTTTTTAAACAGTAGAAAATGATTTGCCATCTAGTAATGACATACGTCAAACTCCAGCTGCTGCCAAGAGATCTTAAAAGTGGCCCTCTGGAGGAAGAAAAAAAAAAAAAGAAGAACAGAAAGCCAAGGTGAACTCAACCTGGAACAGACAGCAGGCCCCAGAAAAGGAGATGGTAAATTAAGTCTGCACCCAACAAAATCATCTATGTGATAGACTCTTCAAAGAAAATAAATTAAAAAAAAAAGATGTTTTTAGCAGCCAGCTGAGCAGATGGGACACAGGGGTCAAAGAATTCAACCTGAAGCCCTCAACATCACAGGCTGGAGGGTCTGCTCTGAAGAAGACAGAAAAAAAAAATATAAATCTGTTCCCATCACTGTGCCTACCAAAGCCACAAAGTCCTCCTTCATTCTGGACTCTGTATCGTGAGGCATGCCCTGTGCCAGGCACATGTAGGGCTGATGGAGAGTGGGCATGGGCAGAGAGCCAAGAGACCCACATTTATTTATTTAAAAACTTTTCTATACCGCCATTCAGTAAATTAACCATCACAACGGTTTACATACAGGCACATATAGTAATAGAAATTAGTTAGGATAGCTAAAACATTATGAACGTGCCAATATAAGCGGTAATCGGATTCTCTCAATATAAAACTGTTTGTTAAGTGTTGATTTTGTTAGGTTGAAGTTACTATTGCAGTTCATATATAAATAAAATAAGTCCTGCTTCTGCCAGGTGCTCCGATCTTGGGCAAAGCCAGCATCCCCTTAGCATAAAAGAGACTTTGGGAAAGGGTCTCATACTTGTATGCAACGTGTGGTAGGGAGCCTGGGCATGTCCGTTTCTTACCGTGGCGGGCCCAATGATGGTGACGCCTTTCTCATCGGCAGTCTTGATCAGCTTCCTGGTCAGAGCTTCAGGAATCCCCTCGGCAATGATGGCTATGGTGCGGATCTGTGGGGTGGGGCCAGGGGGAGAATCAAAGAAACAGTTAAGTCATGCTGGGCCCTGAAAGCTGCACCATGTCCAGAACTGCATGGAGGCAAACTAATGGCCCACTGGTGCATTCCTGCACACGCCACAGAAGCTGGCTTTCTTGATAATGACATAGATGCACGGAGCCGGTACCAAGCAGGGTGGGGAATTTAAATCTCAAGAGTTTTTCCGGGTAATCTAGGATTAAACTGGACAAACCCTTTTCAATATCAGCCTCCTTGGTTTCTTATGCACAAAAAGAGTGTAAATCTTCCCCAGCCAGCACATACTCTCCCTCACCTCGCCATAAATTTTGGTCAGCTGGCACATAACATATAGCCAAAGAGACATGATCGATAGGACAGCAGGCCAATCACACAGTGTTATGGGGCTGATATAGTTCCCTCGCTGACTAGGTGTGTGTGGTGGGGGAGCAGATATAGGGGTTGCTAACCTGAGGGTAATTCATGGTCTCCACAGTGCTGTCGTAGGCAGACCTCAGGGAAGCAAAGTTGATGAGCACATCCACTTCTGGATGTTTCTTCATAGCATCAGACATGTTCTTGAAGACGGGAAGAAGGATCTCCTTGTGACCCCAGTAGAATTTCTGCTTGTGATCGCCCCTGCCCAGAACAAAAAGAGAGAAAAAAAAAGAAAAAAAGACAAATCAAAATCTGTTGGAGCCCACGACGCAGCCAGCGAGAAGAGACTGGCAGCAAAATGGGGAGCTGCCCATCAGGGCCAGCACTCACCATAGAGCCCATGTACCCTCGACTGACTACTGAACAGCACCTACAAGGGAGGCCACTAAAGATTCTCTGGGTCTTTAATGGTATGGCTGGATATTCAAATATTTACTGCAACTCTAAAAATAGGAAAATTGGTTCTTGCCTGCTAATTTTTGTTCCTGTAGCACTACAGATCAGTCCAGACTATTGGGTTTTGCCTCCCTGCCAGCAGATGGAGACAGAGAAAGTTTCACTGACACTGCTACTTAAGACGAGATGCCACCTGCAGTCCTTCAGTATTGACCTGTGCCCAAGCCAAGATGACAACACAACCATAAATTTCTAAGCAAACTTCTAAGCAAACTCCTTCCCCTCCAAAGAGCTGGAAAAAGGTGAAGTTGCACAAAAAGACAATGGAAAACATGTTTCCCACATTTAACATAAGAGATCAGCATTGAAAACCTCCAACAATTCCGCACTATATGCAAAGCATCAGTACAAGCAGCGGACTCTTCCCCCCCCCCCCCCCCCCCCCCCCCAAAGTAAATGGGCAGGTCTCTGGACTGATCTGTAGTACTGCAGGAATTAAAATTAGCAGGCATGAACCAATTTTCCTTTCCCTGTACGTACCCAGATCAGTCCAAACTCCTGGGATGTACCTAAGCTCCACGTAACTCGGGTGGGACCTGGAGAATTCCGCTCATAGAACACTCAAAGCACATGGAAGACAGAACCCTGACATCCAAGCGATAATGCCTAATAAAAAAAGAAAAAAAAAAAAAAAAAGTGTGCAACTGCTTCCCAGTAGCCGCCCTGCAAATTTCATATGGAGACACTCATTGTGACTCCGCTCAGGAGGTCGGCTGAGAACACGACAAGTGCACCCCTAAACCTCCCAGCACCAGGCACCCTTTAGAAATGTAAGTTGACTTGATCGATTCCTTCAGCCACCACGCAATTGTAGCACAAGCCTTACTTCCCTTTTTTGGACCACTCAGTATAAAAAGAGGTGCTCCAATCTATGGAAATCATTAGCGATCTTTAGATACCTCAATAATGCATGCCTCCCATCTAAGAGCCTAAGCTCCCCTGTGTGAGGTGTGGAGGAATCCAAATCCAGAAAAGCTGGAAGCTCCACTGTAATTAAGATGGAACGCAGAGACTACCTTAGGCAGAAGACACCATGCATAAAGATATCCCCGAATCAGACATCTGTAGGAATGGATCTCGACATGCAGCACCTGGAGCTCCAAAATTCTCCTGGCTGAATAGGCACCAAGAAAACCCCTTTAAGAGATAAATCCTTAAATGTAGCCCTCTTTAGTGGTTCAGACCTAGCCTCACTTAAAACTCTAAGAACAAGATTGAGATTCCAAGATGGACAAAAGTTTTGCACCTAAGTTCACAAGTTCTTAGCTCCCCGAAGGAACTGTATAACATCCAGATGTGCAGACACAGGATACCCTTGCACCTTACCCCAGACACAACCCAATGTTGCTACCTGGACTCTCAGAGTTAAAGGCCTGTCCCTTGACCAGAACCTTCCTGTAGAAAAGCCAAAATATGCGACACCATAGACTAGACAGACTGAGGCTGCACTCAGTCAACAGCAGACCAGAACTTTAAGAGCCTACAAATTCACACATTCGCCAAGGATGTAGGTGGTCTCCTAGCTCACAATAATTTGGAAATAAATGCTTCAGAATATCCCCTTTATCTCAGTCATCTCTTCTCAGAAGCGAAGCTGTAGGACAATTGAACTGCCTAACCTGAAAATATTGGGCCCTGGTGGAGAAGAGTTGACAGACGTCCAAACCTCAGCAGCCCATTTACAGACATGTTGATCAGATCTGGGAACCATGGTCAATTTGGCCACTCGAGCTACCAGGATCATGTTGCCCGGCTGTGTCGCTATCTGTAGCAATCCCTTGTCCACCAGAGGCCACGGACGGAAGACAAAGAAGAATCCCTCGAGACCACGTCAGAGCCAGAATCTAGATTCCTTCCGAACCATGTTCTCTTAGGTGGCTGTAAAACTGTGATGCCTTTGTGTTCTCTTTGGTCGCCATTAAGTCCATATGGGGATTACCCCACCCCCATCTTCTGTGAATGAGACACAGTGCTGCCTCCAACAGCTCCCATTCACTGGGGTCTAACTTTCTCTGATTGAGAAAACCTGCCTCAATGTTGTCCACCCTGGCAACATGAGATGACGCCAACTGCTCCAAGTACTGCTCTGCCCAGAGAATCAACTACCAGGCTTCTTGAGCCATCATCTAATTCTTTGTCTGATATGATCCATACTGTATAGCCACGTAACCATGGCAGGCATGCAAGCAATGTGAAATGCACCACTCTAGACTCTACCCAATTAATAGACCATTAGGCCTCCTGTTTTGACCACTGGCCCTGCACCAACTGATCTTGACACCCTGCTCTCCAACTGGAGAGGCTGGCATCAGTGGTAACTATTACCCAATTCAGTGCCTCCAATTCTGCATCACGCTCAAGATTGGTTCAAGCAAGTCACCATGAAAGACTGTCCCTGGGTTCTACCTCTAACGGGAGAGGAAGATGAAACTCTTCCAATAACTGATTCCAGCGGGAGAGAAGAGCCCCCTGCAGAGGCCACAAGTGCATGGATGCACAATGGCATTAATTCCAATGTTGATGCCATAGCACCCAGGATCTTTAATAGTCCCAAACCCTGGCACTGAAATGGAGAAATTACTTACCTATTAATTTTGTTTTCCTTAGTATAGACAGATGGACTCAGGATCAATGGGTTTATGCTCCCCTGGCCAGCAGATAGAGAAAGAGTCAGGCTTCAAAGCTGACATCACCCTGGATACACCCCTACTGTGACTTCAGCCCTTCAGTATTCTCTTCAAATACTATAAAAAAAAAAGCCAACCAAAAAACGATTAACAACTTGATTAAAAACTGATAACCGTAACTGTACCAAACACTGAACCCCAGTAAGATTACAGATGCCCTGATCTAGGGACTGGATGACAGTTCACCCATAAACTCTTGGAATCGATATCTACTCCACAGGCGAATTCTTGGCACCGTTCTTGGGCAGCTGTGGGTGGGATGCTGAGTCCATCTGTCCACATTAAGGAAAACGAAATTATCAGGTAAGGAATTTCTCCATTTCCTAGCGTGTAGCCAGATGGACTCAGGACCAATGGGATGTACAAAAACTACTCCTAATCGGGGCGGGAAGCTGCCTGCAGTCCGATTAACAACACCCTTGCAAAAGCTGCATGCTCCTGGGCCTGAATGTCCAGGCAAAAGAACCTGGAGAAGTTGTGCAAGGAGGACTACGTTGCTGCTCGGCAGATGTCGACAAGAGACAGCAGTCTAGCTTATGCCATGAGACTGCCTGAGCCCTAGTGGAATGAGCTTTAACCTGAAAGGGTAATGGCTTTCCTGCCTCTACATAGGCTCCCGTGACCACCTCCTTAATCCAGTGAACTATGGTAGCCCGCAAAGTTGATTCACTCTGCTTCCTTCCACCATGAAGGACAAACAGGCGGTCCATCTTTCGGACCAGTTCTGAAACTTCCAGATACCGCGCCAAAAGCCTACTGACATTCAAATGGCAAAGAAGGCAGTATTCTTCTGTGACCTTGTGCTTATCTAGGGATGGCAATGAAATGGACTGATTCAAATAAAACTCCGAGACTACCTTGGGCAAGAAGGATGGAACAGTATGAAGCTGTAACACTCCTGGAGTCATCAGGAGGAATGGTTTCTGACATGACAATGCCTGTAGTTCAGAGATGCGATGTGTTGCGCACATAGCCATCAGGAACACCGTTTTCAGGGTTAATAAACGCAAGGAAAGACTGCGCAGCAGCCAAAAGGAGGACCCTGCCAAAATCCCCAATACTAGATTAAGATTCCACAAGGGAACCGGCCACCATAAGGGTGGTCAGAGGTACTTCACCCCTTTCAGAAAATGGGCCATGTCCAGATGAGCTGACAGGCGGTTTCCATTCACCTTGTCCCTGAAACAGGAGAGAGTTGCCACCTGGACCTTCAAGGAATTAAGGGTCAAACCTTTATTCAAGCCGTCCTGCAAAAATTCCAGAGATAGGGGGGATTTTGACCGTCTGAGGGGGAAACACTGCGTTCTTTGCACCAGGCCTCAAAAATACTCTCCAGACTCACACTTAGGTTAGGGACGTAGAGAATTTCCGCGTGCGGAGTAAGGTGGCAATTACTGCTGCCGAATATCCTCGCTTCATCAGGCAAGCCCTCTCAAGGGCCAGACCTTAAGACAGAATTGAGTCTGATCCTCGTGAAGGACTGGTCCCTGCTGTAGCAGGTCCCTGTGCAGTGGGAGTCACAGGGGGGTCTCCACCATGAGTCTCCGCATGTCTGTATACAATGGACACCTGGACTAATCTGGAGCTACTAGTAGGACTAATCACCTGTGGTGCTTGATTCTGCAAATGACCTTGCCCAGAAGGGATCAAGAGGGAAGGCGTATAGCAGTTCCTCTTCCAGCCAAGTCTGGATGAGAGCGTTGATCCCCAGGGTCAACTGATCTCTTCTGCGACTAAAGAATCAGAGAACCTTCACATTGTGAGATGCAGCCAGCAGGTTGATGGATGTGAGACCCCAGCGATCTACTACCAGCTGAAAGGCTTTGGCTGACAACGCCCACTCTCCTGGATCCAGATTCTCCCTGCTTAGAAAGTCTGCTCTGACGTCTTTTTCTGCGATGTGGGAGGCTGAGATCATCTGTAGATGCATTTCTGCCCATTCCATAAGAAGATTTAACTCCTGTGACATTTGCTGGCTTTTGGTTCCACCCTGGTAGTTGATGTAGGCTAGTGTTGTTGGACAACCCAACATTACGCGGACCACTTGACCCTGGAGTATGTGGCTGAATTGTAGACACGCCAATTTGACTGCCCGGGCTTCCAGGTGGTTGATGTTCCAAAGGGCCTCTTCCTTGGTCCAACGCCCCTGGGCCATCAGTTCCTGACAGTAAGCTCCCCAGCCCCAGAGGCTTGTCTGTTGTGAGGACCAGCCAAGTTCAGAGGGGTCAGGGTTACACTCCTGCCAGATGAGCTTCCCGCAGACACCACTGGAGCAGAGAGCACTCTTCCATCAGTAAGTGGAGGCAAATCGAATATTTAAAATAAAAAAAAAAAAAATCTAAATCTAAAATAAATAGTCTTGAGACAATGGGTTCAAACGTGCCAGCAGGGAGAGAGTTGACGTGGTCGCATTTGTGCCCTTGCCCACGGCACTACTTCCAGGGTTGCCGCCAAACCAAGGACTTGAAAATAGCTCCATACCGTTCGGCATATCGTGTTCAACAACAGACGCACTTGGGACATCAACTTCCTTATTCGCGTGGTCGGGAGGAAGACCTTGCCTTGCCTAGTGTCGAACCAGACCTCCCAGATATTTCAAGGACCAGGAGAGTTTCAGACTGCTTTTGTCCAGGTTTTCGACCCAACCAGTCCTGAAAGAAGGAGGTCACCCTGTTGGTTACCTGGATACTCTCTTCCACGGACTTTGTCCGGATCAACCAGTCATCCAAGTATGGGTGCACCAGGATTCCCTCTTTTCTCAACGCTGCTGCTACGACCACCATAATCTTGGAAAATGTTCTGGGGTGGTGGCCAGGCCAAAGGGCAGTACGTGGAACTGTTAATGACAACCTAGTACCGCAAAGCGTAGGTAACTTATGTTCTTGCAGGATTAGAATATGTAGGTAGGCCTCGGATAGGTCCAGGGAGTTTAAGAACTCTCCTGATTGTACGGCAATTATCATGGAGATGTCGGCTGATGCTCTTGAGGTCCAGGATGGGGGCAAAAGGAACCTTCTTTCTTGGGTACAATGAAATAGATTGAATAATGCCCTGTATTTTCCTGGGGGGCAGGTACTAGGATTACAGCCCTCATCCTGAGAAGCCTTAACAAGGTAGTCTTCCACTGCCTGCTTCTTATGCTAGTAGTTGCAAGCAGATATCATGAATATGTCCAGAGGAGTGCTGCAAAATTCCAGCGCATATTCTTCTTGTATGACCTCCAGTACCCATTTGTCGAAAGTGATCTCGATCCACCGTTGGTAGAAGAGGGCCAGTTGATCCCTTATCTCCTCATTCTGAGGATGGGTCGGCAAAACTTCATTAGGGGGTTTGGGAGGAACCTGAATCCGAGCCTGACCATCTCTTGGGCTGCCCAAAAAAAAAAAAAAAAAAAAAGAGAAGAGGATTTCCTCCCAATTCAGAGACGATGGAGGGGTTTTGGTAAGACTTTCCCTGGTCTCCTTGCTCAGCGCACCGTACCAACGTTATTCCCAATTCCGTTCGGGTAAGGGAAGTAAGAACATAAGAACATGCCATACTGAGAGACTAAGAGTCCATCAAGCCCTCTCAGGAGGTGGCTGACTTGCAATTCCAAAGTGGTTATGGAACCCACAGCCACCTTTTTAGCTGACGCAAGCTCAGACCTAATCCATACCTTGGCCAAAGGACTGGTCTCAGTGGTGGCAGCCCAAACTAAGTCCTAAAACTAAAGTAATGCTAAAGATAAAACTAGCTAATCCAGACTGAAGGGATTTGCGCCTCCACCACCTGCTGGAGACAGAGAAATACTTACAGACTCTAGGTGGCACCTCAGGGTACAGAGCAGAGTCCGTTAAAACTTCTCTGTCTCCATCTAAGCCGTTTCTCCCCACCTGGGCCGCCTTTATTCAGTCGCTGCCTCACAGGGCACGCAGTTTAATATTGAACGAGATGTCCACTGCTTTTGGTTTTTAGATTCCTTTTACTGTTGGTGTCTCTCTGCTTGGTTTCCGTGAGGCCTACGGGGTGGATGGGTATGCAGCTTTATTTGGGGGGCTGAGAAGAACTTACCAGCTCCCCACGTATTTTGTGTTGGTGTTTTGTGCTTGCACCGGGTAAGCTCTGAGGTGGGGGGGGCGGTGTTGGAGTTTGTAAGGCATGTCTAGCCAGGTTTCCCTTTGCATTGTATTCCTATCGTTGCAGTGCTGCCTTGTGACGTATAAGTGTTGCTGATTATATTTGCAAAACAATAAAAATACTTTAACAAACTTCTGTCTCCATCTGCTGGAGGGGAGGCAAAACCCAGGAGTCTGGACTGATCCGGATACGTACAGGGAAATAGGCTTTATGGAGGAGCAGGACAAAATCCACGAAGAAGCCTTCAGTACCACTAGATTCCTGATCCAGCACCACTTCATCATTCTCTCTCTCCCCTTCCCTGTCCTCCACAGGGTGCTGATCTACCGGAAAAAGCAGGATGGGGGGGGGGGGGGGGGAAGGGAAAGAGTCCCTTGGCTCCCTGGCAGAGGCCTGCTTTCTGCCATGTGAAGTCAAGATGCCTCCTCCAACCCCCCACCAGGCTGGACGATCAGGTGGAGCAACCGCGACCCATGACCCTCGCAAAGGTCCCTACCCCTCCAGAGGCACAATCAGGGCAAAACAAGGCTGCATTGAGGTGCGATCACCTCAGGCCGTGGTCACAGTTTCCTGCAGTCAGTGGGAGGCGCCATGAAGCTGTGGTCAGCAGCAAAAGTAGACACCTGCTGCTAAGGAATCCCCTGCTGGAACAGTAAAGAATTCCAGTGCTGCCCTGGCACCTGGCACAGCAGCTGAATCGCTTGCGTCCCCACTCATCAGACTCTAGTCTCCAAGCGTACAATTAGTTGAGGAGTGCAACGGCAGAGCTATCTACTTAAAAAAAAACAAACAAAAAAACCAAACCCCCCCACACACAAGGGAAGGCAGAAAAAAGAAATGAATACTTCCCTGCTTCTGGATGCAGACAGCTGAGGAGGACCCAGAGGGAGCAAGGGAATCAGGACCCCTGACTTTCCCTCCCTCTGGAAGATGAGGGCCAAGCTAGATTAAGGATAACCAACTCCCCGCTCGCCCTGCCCTACCATGGGGATGGCCCACGAAGGAACCTAACACCTCCAAGAGCCACACTCTTCTTAGAAATCTTTTTTCTAATTCTTTTTTTTTTTTTTTTTTTTTTTTTAAGTTCAAAACTCCAGACTGCACCTCTACCATCTGCTGGAGACAGAGAGATACTGAGGGACTGCAGGTGACGCTCGGTTATGTAGCAGTGCCTCAAAGTTGTGTTCTCTGCCTCCATCTGCTGGTAGGAATGTAGAACCCACTTGTATGGATTGATCTGGGGTATGAACAGGAAGCTAGGATTGGTTTGGAGTCTCATTACTGTGCTCCCTCTTGCCTTGGGCAATGACGTTAACCCATGTGTGTGACGAGGCAGAGCTTGTTAGCGAGGCACTTACGTGAATGGGTAAACCATAGCGGCCACAGAGGGTTCATCCCTGGAACAGATGTAATCAAAGTCCAGCATCCCCTGCACGGCCCGGGTCTGCATCCCCCAGACAATGCCCTTGGTGTGACGGCTGAAAAGGGTGGTGGCCTTGCCTGCCAGGACATTAAAATAAAAACAAATAAAAAATAAGGAATCCCATCCCCAGATTCTCCACCAATTCCAATCCATTACCAGAAAGTTAGTAAGACAACCTCAGCCAAGTGCAGGGAGACACTGCAAGGTGAGGCTCACAGTCCAATTACAGAGAAAGCCGGGGGAAAAAAAAAAAAAAAAGTGTCACCAGCAGATTAACACAACCTTTGTGGACCCCAAAAAAGGACAATATTGGGAGTGGTCTGTGACTACCTCCCACCCCCAGTGAAATGAATGAGAAATGACAGCACAGCAAACACATTCTGCATTCAGTTAGCAGCACGCCGAACTCAAACATCAGGAGAGACTTTTTTGGTCTGTGCTGAGAAGCTGCAAGTTGGAAGGGTTGGACTTAGGTTGGTTTTAAAAAGGGCAGAATGCAAAGCAGAGAGAGAGAGAGAGAGAGAGAGAGAGAGAGAGAGAGAGAGAGAGAGAGAAGACCCGAGTTCTACCTATCCATCTTCTGGGCATTTCAGCCTGCCCCATGATTAATTCCTTCCCTAGATCAGACAAGCAGACACTTCCACATTACATGTGGCTGTGATCTGCAGTTTAACCCCATTACCCCTTGAACTGTGCACACCATCCAGCCACAGTGCCAGTGCCCAGCCTGGGGGGTTTCAGTTCCTTTTCTACCCCAATAGATGAGCCCATCAGGGCCAGTGCAAGGGGATTGTGTGCCCTAGGCATCTTCTGCCTTCCACCCCTCCAAGTCATGGCCCCGACTCCTAATGGGAGTTTTCTGGGCTGTGAGCAGGTTGGGCGCTGCTCATGGCCCGCCGAATCTCTACTTCTCTTTGCTGCCGCTTGGAGCCCCACATGGCTCATGCCCCCTAATGGTCAGCACCCTAGGCCCACCTGGAGCCCATATTATTATTTAGGAATAAAAGCGCCAATGTCTCCTCATAAGATTTGTGCAAGACGTTTTCCAGGGCACTTCAGATAAAACTCTTCCCTGCCCCATCTTGAACAAATGCTAGAGAGATTTCACATGGGAGATTAAATCCAGGCTCTCTGCTTGCGGGCCCCTCCACCTCCTAACACCAATTAAGACCCAGATCCAAGGCTCAGCAGGGACTGAGAGGCAGCCATGCCTGGGGTGAATGGAACTTGCTCCCAAATTCTGCTGAAAATAAACTGAAAATTCATTTTCTTCCATAGAAAGGGCAAAGCACTATAGTGTTCTGTGCCAGCAGGGAACATTTCAACCTGGTTGACTTTTCCAACAAAATCAAATTACGTATAAGCTAGAATACACTACTACGTATTAACACCTCAGGGAGAAAAATCTCAGCTAATCTAAACCAACTTTTTTTTTTTATTTTTTTTTTTTTTTTTTTTAACTAAATCATAGACTGCAGGTTTGCATCTCTACCATCTGCTGGAGTCAGAGATACTGAGGCACTGCAAGTGGCTCTCTCTCTTATGTAGCAGTGTCCAAAGTTTTTGTTCTCTGACTCCATCTGCTGGTAGGGATGCACCACCCACTGGTCTGGACTGAGCTGAGGATGAACAGGAACCACTGTTTCTTTTGCAGCTGTAGGCACCAGAAAAGCAAGACACCACTTCAGCCTGATTTCATAGTCCGTCAAATCTTTTACATACAATAAGCATGTCAGACCCAAGCTGGCACTTAACTGCCTTTTGCATCATCAACCGGGCCCTTGATCAAAACAAGAATCAAATCAGTTTCTCAAAATGAATTGAAAAAACAGGCGTGAGAATGGTGATAAGTTTCACACAGGTAGGTGGGACAGAGGAAGACCGGACAACATGGCAAGCTCTGGGAGAGACCACAGCAAGATGACCGACCCCCCAGAAAGCCCAGAGACACGCAGCCAGTTGCAGCTGCCCTACCTTGCAGGCCTCCCGAGGCTGCCACTGAATCTGTCAAAGAGAGAATCACCAGGCATGTGACAAACTGGATGGAACATGGAGACAGGAAGAGGGATGCTGGAACCATCTGGGGAGGAGGGAGCAATATTACCTCCCTCCTCTTTACAGGCAGGGGGTGTGGACTTCATTTAAAGAGTAACAAGTGGCTAGTCTGGGTTATTTTCTTGTACCGATCAATGCAGCAGGCACGGTCCGGTTTCTCTCTTCGGGGTTCCCCTGACTGGACCTTGGCCCAGTGGCTGCCACCCAGCAGCTATCAGAGGTCAGGGACATTGCACAGAGCAGGAAGCAGAGGGATCCTAGATGAGGAGCAACCCCAGAAAGCTGAAATGAAGGCCTCACCGCCCCCACTAATCAATTCTGAGCAAGCTTGGACAACGTGGCACCTCCGCACCAAAAGGGATAACTTAGGATACAGTACATGAAGGAGACTTAAGGATCCAACCTCATGCTTTACTTGGGATACATCCAGGGGGATGAAACATCCTCAACAGAAGCCTTTAAGGAGATGCCAAATATATTTCTGGCTGTTAAGAGATCCCCCACTTAGATATTGAGTGACAAGCACAGCAGCAAATTAGAACATATGAACATAAGATTTGCCATAATGGGTCAGACCAAAAAAGGTGCATCAAGCCCAGTATCCTGTTTCCAACAGTGGCCAAGCCATAGGAGCGTCTGCACCAGTGCAGGGAAGGCCAGTGCCTTCCTTCCAGTGTAGCTCCAAGCCATAACCCCACCGTGGACCCCGAGCATTTCATTACCTTGTGGCGCTGCTGCCTTTGCTTTCTTGGCAGGTGCTATCTCGTCAGGTCTGGACTCCGAGAAGGAGGCTGTTCGGCTTGAGGCTGGCGTCTGAAACAGAGTACAGGGTTATAATCCTCAAAACAGGTAACCAGGGAAGATTTCCTGTCAAAAACAACACTTCCTTGTTTCTAAAAAACTTGATTTCCTCTACAAATCACAGGTCCATAGTGTGTCCCTCAGGCAGACGAGTGCTTCTTCGCAGACTCTGCTGCAGGTGACGTGCTTTCGGGCACTTGGAGGGCGAGTGTTAGTAAAACAATGGCGCCAACGGGATGTGGTGTCAGCGGCACGGGCAGCAGGGTTGCTACTCACAGAGGAACTCCCACTGGCGAGCAGAAAGTTGGCGGTGTGCGCTGCCGTGGGGGGCTGGTTGGGAATTGGTCGGTGGCCCAGGGCCATGCCCACAATGGCCGTCATGTGCGTCTCTGTCCCGAAGACATGGATAGGGATTCCTGTAGTCTTGCCTAAAAGATGGGAAATAAACCACACTCAGAACAGGAGACCCAAACACAAAATATAAAAAATAATAAGCCACACAGCAAAGAAACAGAAGTGGACATCTGCCATTCCCAGAAATCAGAAGCCCCTCTCTTGGTCCTTCTGCTGGTTTTGTTCTTGATTATCCTTCCCAGTTTGTTACAACGTTAGGCATGGCAGGTGATGGGGAGATCTTAATCAATACAATACATTATAAAAGAAAAGTCATTTTTTGATCTTGTGTTTTTGTAATCAATGCTTTACAGTGCTGTCAGGTGTACACAGTCCTGCACATGATGCCACCAGGTACTTGCCCCAAACAGGTTACAATTCCAATTTCTGTTTAGCAAGACTAAGGGACTGGCTAGAGGTCAAATAAGAGATGGTGGTAGCGGTGGGACTGGAACCAGAGTCTCCAGATGTTACAACTTGATGAACTCAACTGCTTGGTTGTGCTGCTGGACACCTCCCTTCTCAAACACAGTCTGCTGATGCAGCCTTACCTACTTCTCCCATAACACGCAAGCCCTCTTGGTAATTGGGCCCTCCTCTTCTGACGAAGATTGTGACCTCATGCTCCTTGAGAGGTCCCTGAAAATCTTTAATAGCCCGCACAATCCCCTAGAGAAATGGAAAAGTAAGCATTTCAGGAGCCATCAGTGTGAAGGATGGAGTTTCTATGGCAGCTCACAGGAGAGGGTGGCACTGGTTAATGCTATTACGTGCACAGCACAGTTCAACACATGCTCCTCTAACAAGCCTGGAGTGTAGGCCTGAGTGCAGGGAGCCGATGTGGCTGAAGGTTGTAGAGCAGATAGGAGAACGAGAGAGGTTCATGGCTCCAAGAGCCACCCACAGTGCCACTTTGCCTGCCCTCTGTTTTATGTTCCAAACATATCATCAGAGTACGTAAAGCAGAGGTGGAAAGGCCTCGAGCCATAGACCCAATTAATGGACTCAAAGCTTGGGGAACATTTGACTCTGGTGGCTAGTTCAGAATATCAGATTACCTTAAAGGTGGCGGCCACGTTGGTGAAGTTGGCAATACTGCCACCAATAATCAAGATTTTGCCTGAAGAAAGTAAAGAAAAGTAAAATAAAATGTTAAAAAACCCAAGATGACAAATTTACAAGATTAACAATTTTTAACATGGCTGAAATTTCTGGCTGTTTAGAGGCTGTGAGGCATCGCAGGATATGTATCTGCTGTATGGTGGATGCAACGAGGCTTTCCTAGCGTGTAGCCAGATAGACTCAGGGCCAATGGGTTATGCTCCCCTGCCAGCAGATGGAGACGCAGTCAGGTTTCAAAGCTAACGTCAGCTTAGATACACCCCTGCAGTGACCACAGCCCTTCAGTACTTCTCCATCTCCAGCAGATGCTGACATACTTTCCTAAGGGGAGCGCTGTACCTTTTGGAAGTAGAAATTCTACTTTTAAATTGGAGAAAAGATTGAGCCCCACTCTCCTCAGTGATACCTAAAGGTCCCTCCCCCCAGTTGAGAATTCTTAAGGTGATTTCCAAGATCCTGCAGAGGTTTGCCTTGGTCCGGTAGCCGGGTCCCTGCTGAAACAGCTGAAAGGCAGCGGGTGCAGGAAGCAGAGTGCGGCGGTGATGGCCAAAGCCCTCTTTCCCCATAGCCGGAGACCGTCTCTGTACTCAGCCGATAAGCGCTGAGCCCAGGTAAGTTAAAAAAAAAAAAAAAGAGAAGAAGAGGATTTCCTCCCGATTCAGAGATGTTGGAGAAGTTTTGGTAAGACTTCCTCGGCACGCCGTACCAACATCATTCCCAATCCCATTGGGGTAAGGGGAAGTGGGCTTCTGAGTGGGTTGAGCGGCCCCTGCCGGTAGGCTAGGCCTCGCTTTAGGCTTGGTCGGCATACCACGTGGTAGGCCGCAATGGCGCCATCTTGCTTGCATTTTTGTGCCCATATTGCCCACCATAGAGCTTCGGTATGTGCAGTGCATGTCAGCTCTATGCACAAGCTGCGGACGCATGGGCTGTGCGTGCACCTCGTTGTGGTCCGTGTAGGTGCCCGAAATCTGTGTACATAACACTGAACATGCAGTAGCTGTTGCCAATGACTCTGGCAGCAAACATAAGCACTCTTCTCCCTGCGCTCCTTGTCATATTAGCGCTTTACAGTCTGAACTGGATTCCAAATTATGTCAGCACTGTGAGGAAGCCCAGGGAGAGTTGGCCTTACTGGACTTTGCTAAGCCCAGCTCCTCCCATTCAGAGGATGGGTCAGCCACAGCCTTGACCGGAAGTACCCCGGATCTAAGTTACCCTGGGACTGGATCATCCATGAAAATTTAGCAGCACCTACCCCAGTAGCTCCTGGGCTAGGCATGGACCTGGCTGCCTTCTCTTGGGTGGAATTCTTTCAAAGGCCTTCAAGCCTTCGTACAGGTGCAGTCTGCTACCTCACTTGCCCCTGTCTGGACGGAACCTCAGCCGGTAAGCCCTCCCTCTCCCAGTCCTATCAGCAGACCTGCAGTACTGGAAGCCATCCAGACTCAGTCCAGACTCCTGGGTTTATTCATCCCTGCCAGAGAAAGTTAAACTGTCACTGCTTCATATTCTCTGGTGCCACCTGCAGTTCCTCAGTGTTGATCTGTACCCAAGCAAAAAACACTTGCAAAAACATTTGTAATAAACTTGTAACAAACTATTTCAACAAAGTCAGAAAAATCTTAGACTATACCAAGAAAATTAGAGCTGAGAGGACGAGTCTCCATCTTCATAGATCGGGCGGGTTCTGGACTGATCCGTGGTACTACAGGAACCAATTTTCCTCTCTCTCTCTGTACGTACCCGGATCAGTCCAGACTCCTAGGATGTACCAAAGCTCCCTACTGAGGGTGGGACCTGGAGAGACCCGCTTGCAAGACACTCTCGCCAAATGACAGAGACTCCAAATCCCCTACATCCGGCAATAGTGCCTTGCAAAAGTATGCAGCAACTTCCAAGTCACCACCCTACAAATTTCCTGTGGAGAAACCAACTGGACCTCCGCCCAAGAAGCTGCCTGAGAGAGTAGAATGAGCCAACAAATCTTCTGGGACCTGATGGCTTTTGAGAATGTATGCAGACCCAATAGCCTCCTTAAGCCACCTCACAGTGGTAGCCTTGGAAGCATGGGTACCTTGCTTTGAACCACTCCATAAAATGAAAAAATGATCAGATCTCCTAAAATCATTCGTGATCTTGAGATGCCACAGCAAAGCCCTACGGACGTCCAACAGCCTAAGCTCCTGCGCATGAGGCACAGAAGCATCCAATTCCGGAAAAGCTGGCAGCGCCACCATCTGATTAATATGACAAGCAGATACCACCTTCGGAAGAAATGATGGAACCGTTTTGCAAGGGCACTCATGAGTCCGAGATCTGAAGGAATGGATCACGGCAAGATAAGGCCTGCAACTCAGAAATTCTCCTCGCAGAATAAATGGCTACTAAGAAGACAGCCTTTAAAGTCAAATCCTTAAGAGTCGTTCTGCAGAAAGGTTCAAAAGGTGCCTCACAGAAACCTTGGAGAACGAGATTAAGATTCCAGGATGGGCAAACTCTGCTCACTGGAGGGTGCATATTCTTGACCTCTCTAATAAACCTAATCATGTCGGGATGAGCAGACAACTGGTACCCTTCAACTTTACCTCATAAGCAAGCCAGAGCAGCTACTTGAACTGAAGAGAGTTGAAAGCTAGGTCTTTGATTAAACCCTCCTGAAGGAAAGACAAAATGTGAGACAACTAAGATCGCAAGGCCTGAACTCCTTTAGCCATATACCATGTCTCAAAAGACCTTCCAGACCCGGACATACGACAACGAAGTTGACATCTATCTAACTTGCAGAAGAATAGTTATAACCGCCTCAGAGTACCCTCTTTGCCTCAAACGCCACCTCTCAAAAGCCAAGCCGCTAGACAAAAGTGATCTGCCTGGTCTGAAAATATAGGGCCAAAGAAGGCGAGGAAGATGACTGAAGCATAATGGTCTGTCAACCGCCAAGTTGACCAGATCTGCGAACCACGGCTGACGTGGCCACTCTGGAGCTACCAACACCACATCCCCTGGGTGTCTCTCTATCCGACACAAGACCTTGCCTACCAGAGGCCAAGAGGGAAAACTGTAAAGAAGAACTCTCCGAGGCAAGGTAACACCAGAGAGTAGACTCCCTCGGTCCCATATGCCTGCCTTTGGCTGAAAAAGCGAAATACCTTAGCATTGAGAAGAGTCACCATTAGATCAACATGTGGACAGCCCCACTTCTCAAATGAGCTGCGGCACTGATTCCGACAATTCCCACTCTCCTGGATCTAGAAGACTGCGACTTAGAAAATCTGCTTGGACGTTTTTGACCCCTGCGATATGAGATGCCGCTATCTGAACCAGGTGTTGTTCCGCCTAAAGAATTAACTCCTGATGGTTCCTCCCTGCCGAATGAAAATGTTACAGTCATTGCATTGTCCGACAAGACCCTCACCGAATAACCTTGAACCAAAGGTAGAAAGGCAAGTAACGCTAACCTCACTGCCCTGGTCTCTAAGCAAGTGATAGACCAAGAGGCTTCCTCTGCCTACCAAGTGCCCTGGGCAGATTGTCGTTGGCATACTGCTCCCCAACCAGAAAGGCTGGCATTGGTAGTAAGTATTACCCAATCCGGGACCTCCAGCTCAACCCCATGCACCAGATTGGACGTCCGTAGCCACCAAGACAGACTGTCCTGCACAGGAGTCTCGAGAGACACAGGCTGATGAAAAGCCTCAGATAACAGATTCCACTTTGCAACAGAGCCCTCTGTAGTGGTCTTGTGTGTGCAAAGGCCCATGGTATCAACTCCAGTACTGAAGCCATCAAACCCAGGACCTGCAAAAAATCCCAAGCTCTGGCTACGTGCAACTTTAACAAGCGCAGACTTGTTTCTGTAACTTGCACACTCTCTCCTCTATCAGGAAAACCTTGCCTTGCCTCGCCTCGTATCAAACCAAGCCCCCAGATATTCGAGAGTCTGAGACGGAATTAGGTGGCTCTTTGCCAAATTCGCCACCCAGCCTAGCGATTCCAAAATATGAATCACCTTCTACACCGCGGTGTGACAACTGGCCTTTGACTTTGCCCTGCTGAGCCAATCGTCAAGATAAGGGTGCACCCTCGCACCGCAAGGCTGCCACGATGACCACCATGACCTTGGTGAAGGTACGTAGCGCCATGGCCAGCCCAAATGGGAAAGCCTGAAACTAGAAATGCTGACCCAATACCATAAATCTCAGATAAAGTTGGTGATCCCGATGAATGGGAATATGAAGGTATGCCTCCGTAAAGTCCAAAAAAGCCAGGAACTCCTGATTGTGCACTGCCACAATTACCGACCGCAAGGTCTCCATGCGAAATCTTGGAACCTTTAATGCTGCATTTAGCCGTTTCAAGTCCAGAATGGGCAAAAGATGCCCTCTTTCTTTAGAACTATGAAGTAAATGGAATAGTGACCTTTTCCTCGTTCATCCTGAGGAACCGGAACCATGGCCCCTAAGCTCTGAAACCTGTCTAAAGTCTCCCAAACTGCCCAACGCTTTTCCAATGACCCGAAGGGGGAAGACCAGAAGCAGGTCGTGAACCGGACATGCAAATTCTAAAGCGTAACCGTCTCTTATTAGATTGAGAACCCACTAATCCTGAGTGACCTTGGCCCACTCCCCATAAAATCGAGCTAGACAACTCCCTATAAAGGGAACGTCTGAGTGGTCTGGCCTCGCCTCATTGTGAGGATTTTGGCCCTGTAGCCCCACCTCCAGTGGAAGCTCTGAAGGGCCGACGACCACCACAAAAGGACTGTCCCCAGACCTGACTGAGAGGAGAAAATTGCCTCTGCGTCACTGGGGCTCCTCTCGCATGACCTTCTGCTTTCCCGAAAACGCAACCGCAACAGAAATGACTGCTTGCTCTTAGGCCTATCCTCCGGAAACTTGTATACCTTATTCTCACCTAGTTGCTTCATCAATTGCTCCAGGTCTTCCCCAAATAAGTGATGTCCTTTGAAAGGCAGCGAAGCCAATTGTGACTTAGACAAGACATCCGTCGACCAGTCATGCAGCCAAAATAACCATCTCGCTGACACAGCAGATCCCATAATATAGGACAAAGTCCTCACCAAATCATACAAAGAATCTGCCACATATGTGACAGATGTCTCCAAGCGTTCCACCCTACTCTCCTGGTCACCAGACTTCGCCTGGCCATCCTGAAGTTGTTGACCTAGCGCAGACATGCTCTTTGCATGAAGCTGGAGCAAATGGCAGCCTGCAGAGAGTGGAAACCTCAAAGATCCATTTGAAGTGGATTTCCAGCTTCTGATTCTGAACATCCTTCAAAGCCGCGGCCCCCGCAACGGGAATAGTCTTCTTTGTGACTGCTGAAACCGCCGCGTCTACCTTTGAAAGAAAAAAGCTCTAACGTCTGTTCGGGCAAGGGATAAAGCTTTGACATCGCCCTCCCCAATCTCAGGCCGGAATTGGGAGTACTCCATTCCTGATCCACCATCTTCTTCATGGACTTATGATAAGGGAACCCCATCAGGGGGTCTCGAATCCCATCCAAGACCGGATCCGCCCCATCCATGTCCAAATTATCCTGAGGGATCTTAAGTCCCAGCTCCTTAAGAACCTGAGGAATCAGAGGACCTAATTCTTCCCTCCGGAACAAGCAGAGAATTTTGGGGTTGTCCCCTTTGGAAACCAGAATAGCCTCCACATCATCCTCCAGAGCAGTCTACCGCATCCGGATCTGCACCCTGATCCCCAGACAATGCAGCCCCCAACAACCTGGGAACCCCAAGGGACCCAACAGTCATTGGAATAGTCATCTGGCCGAACTGGGCCCAACAGCCACTGCACCCCGGAAGGCAGGATCCTCCAGGACAGACTAGGCCCAGCAGTCACCTTGTGAGGCACCGGGGACAAAGCTAGGAATTCCAGCCCTGCCTGCTGGCACCCTAGCCCTTCCTGCTGCACCAAATAAGCGTTGTGGAGCAGCAGAATAAATTCAGGTGAAAAGGAGCAGGGAGCCATTGATAAAAAAAACTGAGCCCAAGCTGTCACACCCCCTGAAGCCGGTGGTTCCTGAGCAACAGCTTCTCCTGCGCCCCACTGCCCCTCCATGGGACCCGGATAGACTGAGGAATGTCTCGGGGGAAAATCCCCCTCTACTTCTAATGGCACGGGCAAAACCGCCCGAGGAATTAAAATAGCAACCATTCCCATGTTGCCAAAGCCTGAAGGCCCCATGCGGCTAGAACTGTCAATCATCAGGGCTGTAACCACGGCTACAGCTGGCATGCTTTTCTGCGTTTCCAGGCCACCGGGGGCTCTGACAGCCCTTCGCCCCCAAAACACAGGCAGCACAAAGTCAGTCTATTTAATCATGCGGCAGACCAAACCTCGCACCATGACCACGCTGACAGGACAAACACCAACCCATGCAGAGCCCAAGCACCGCTGAGAACCAGGGAAAAACTAAAAGCCCGCCACACACAAACAATTGATCGTAGGGAGAGAGGAAAGCCGCTCGACAGAGCCCTGATCTTACCACCCAAGCTGCTCCTGCTGTACAACTTTTTCTTTAATGCTAACAACTTTAATCAGCTCAACAAGAGCCCCCCTCTCCTAAGGCTGAAGAGAGCTGTCCAGCTCAGTTCAGCCAAAGTTAACCAAGGAGAGGAAGAAACCAAAAGAAAAAGGAGCAGGTAACCTGAGCCAAAAAGCCACCTGAGTGGCCTCGTGGAGGGGAGGGATCTGGACCACCAGATTTACACCCCTCGGACTAATGGAATGAGTGTACAAAAAAGGTCACCGACCTCCAGCTCGTCGTCCTCCTCAACTAAACAGGGAAGGATACACCAGGACCCAGATAACCCTGGGAGGAAAGGCTCACACCCAAAAACATCAAAAAAAAAAAAAAAAAAAAAAAAAAAGTCACCAGACCTCAGAACGGCAGGTTTATGCACCAGCCACCATCTGCTGGAGACAGAAATACTGAGGAACCGCACATGGCACCAGGGATCATGATGCAGTGTCAGTGACACTTTCTCTGTCTTCATCTGCTGGCAGGGATGCATAAACCCAGGAGTCTGGACCGATCCGGGTACGTACAGGGAACAAGCGTTAGAAGCGCTATACCCACTGGATCCGCAGCAAGAGAACGTTTGTGTTTCCCTAAAGTGGATGCGCTGGTCTGTCCCGTCTCTAAGCGAACAACTATCCCAATGGAGGGAGCAGCGGCCTTAAAGGATGCACACGAAAGGCAGATGGTGTCCATCCTTAAACAGAGCTCTGACACACTAGCAATGACCTTACAGATCGCTTCTTGTTGTGCCTTGGTATCTCGTTCATGCCTGCTCATCTCTCGGGAGGTGGATGACTCGGGGGCGAATTCCAGAACGGTTATGGAACCCACAGCTACCTTTTTAGCTGACATGGGCTCAGACCTAGTCCATACCGTGACCAGAGGAGCCGCCTCAGTGGTGGCAGCAAGAAGATAGCTATGGCTGTGGAACTGGTCAGCAGATGCAACCTCCAAGGCAAATCTTACAAAGATGCCCTTTAAAGGATCACTCCTCTTTGGAAGCGAATTGGAAAAGCTGGCCAGTAAATGGGGTGAATCTCCAGTACCCCGGCTACCAGAAGAGAAAGCAGTTACAGCGCCCCTCACCCATGAAGGGTCGATCCAGGGTCTCCCAATGCTTTCACCCCTACAGAAACTCGACATTTCACAGGTCTCAGTCCTTTCGGAGTCGGCAGCCCAAGAGAAGGTCAGGCTTGGGTTCAGGTTTGTCCCGAACCCCCCCAATGAAGTTTTGTGGAGCCACCCTCAGAACGAAGAGATAGGGCACAGCTTCCCAAACTTTTAGCCAGTGTGACCCTATTTTACCACTTGAATTTTCACATGACCCCCAGAGGATGGACCAAACCAGAGGAGCGGGGGTGTGGTTCACCTGCAACAATCACCATCCCCTCATTCCAACTGATTCGCCACCCTCTCCAGTCCATGCTTTCTCTTAACCTCCATTCCCTTAGAGAGGACATCCTCTCACAACTTCCGCTGATTCCCTCTTACATCTTCCAGCTCTTCTCACCCTCTCCAGCCCTTTTCACATCCTCCTAGCTGAACCTCTCATCTCCAAGTCATTTGTATAACCCCCAATTGTTCCTCTGTCATCCCCTCCCTTTGCCCCCCCAACTCTTCGCTCTCATCCCCCCAGTTGATACCCTCTCACCCACAGCTCCTCTCTTGCATCCCCCAGTATCTTCTGTCATTGCTCCCCTTATCTTCCAGAGCCAATCCCTTTCCCACTGATCTGACCCTTAAACCTTTCTTGCATCTGATCCCTCCTTTCCAACAGCTCCTTTAAGCATCCCTTTGGGCCAGGGTCAGCAGCAACATTTTCCTTTGGGCCCCGGGCCAAAAAGTGAATGAGAAGTGGTGGGAAGAGAGAAGCGGCTGATGACAGAGGCAACATTTTTCTCTTGGGCACGTTCAGTGGTGAGTGGGTGAGAAGCAGTGACAGTCTTCACTGGCCTTTGCACACTCAGCCCACCCTTCCTCTCATGGCTGGTCCAAAGCCTGATCTGCAAGTGGCAGCAGAATTAGTAATGAAAGTCAGTACAGATTCTAGGAGCCAGAGCAAGGTTGCAGGCCCTGCAGGAGCCCCAATCCATTTTCGTGCAGGCTTCCTGTGACTGCGTAAAACTCATGCGAGGGTGAGACCACTGCTGGACCTCAGTGCATGCTGGCTTACAGGCCCCATGCTGACTTCCACTAGTAGTGCTACTAGCAGAGTCTGAAGAGCACTGCCTTCTGAGGCACTTGTGACCCCAGCTGGAGGTTTTGTGACCCCATTTGGGGTCCTGACAGGAAAATTGGTTCTTACCTGCTAATTTTCATTCCTGTAGTACCATGGATCAGTCCAGACCCACTGGGTTATGCCTCCCTTCCAGAAGATGGAGACCGAGAAAAACTTGAAAGGCACCCCCCCCCCCCACCCCCTCTTAGCCTGGTGTGCCACCTGCGCTCCTTCAATATAATCATTACCATAGCAGAATGAAGAAAATTTAAGAACCAATGGCTAGACCAAAAACTATCTGAACAATAAACTTTGAAACTATGCACATGGAAGGAGTACTGATTCGGATATTTCCGATATTTTCTCTGCATGAGATAATGAAGATATTTGACAAATACCAAGCAGACTCTCCAGAACAGAATACCCTGGGTGGGCGCCTGGACTGATCCGTGGTACTACAGGAATGAAAATTAGCAGGTAAAAACCAATTTTTCTTTCCCTGTACGTACTCAGATCAGTCCAGACCGCTGGGATGTCCCCAAGCTGCCCTATATGGGGTGGGACGTGGAGAGTCCCGCTCTAAGCACACTGCTGCCGAAACAATTGACATCCGGGGCTCGGACGACTAAACAGTAATGCTTAGCAAAAGCGTGTAAAGATTTCCAAGTAGCCACTCGGCAAATTTCCTGCGGCGAAACACATTGGCTTTCTGCCCAAAATGCCGCCTGAGATCTGATCAAATGAGCTTTTAGACCATCCAGCACCGGCCACCCGTGACATATATATGCCGAAGCTATAGCTTCCTTCAACCATTGGGCAATGGTAGCTTTGGATGCCTTATGCCCTTAGGACCGCTCCGACAACCGAAAATCATTAGTCACCTCCAAATACCGAAGGAGAACCTATCGGACATCCAATTTCCTCAAGTCGCGAGCCTGAAGGGAATCACGATCCAAATCTGGAAAAGCCGGCAACTCCACTGACTGATTCAAGTGAAACCCCGACATGATTTTTGGCAGAAAGGAGGATACCGTTCTAAGCGACACCCCGGACTCCGAAATCCACAGGAGCAGTTCTCTGCAGGACAAATGCTTGAATCTCGGATATTTGCCTGGCCGAACAGATAGCCACGAGGAAAACAGCCTTGAGTGTTAAGTCTTTTAAAGTAGTTTGTTTGAGAGGTTCAAAAGGAAAGCCACACAACTCCCATAGAACCAGATTCAGACTCCAAGAAGGACACACTGGACGAACTGGAGGGTTTAGATGCTTGGCACCCTTCAGAAAACGTGCTACGTCAGGATAGGCTGCAAGGGATGTTCCGTCAACCTTTCCTCTTAAACAGCTCTGGCGGGGTCCATGAGCGGTAAGAGTAACTGGAACTCTTCTGACTTGGGATCCCAGCGGGAAAGCAATGCCCTCTGCAAAGGTCTCATATGAGCAAAGGCTCAGGGGACCAACTACAAAGTAGACGTCATAGAACTAAGAACTTGCAAGTAGTCCCATACCTTGTCAATCCACTCCTGCAGGAGGAAAACTTTGCCGACAGCCGTGTCGAATGAGGCTCATAAGAAATCCAACACCTGGGACGGGACCAACTGGATCTTGGAGAAATTGACGACCTATCCGAGAGAATGAAGACGCTGCAAGACCGAGTGAACTGCTATCTTGCGAAGCTCTTCTGACTTCGCCCAAATGAGCCAGTCGTCCAAGTAGGGATGAACCAAGATCCTCTCCCGCCTGAGAGCCGCCGCCACTACTACCATCAACTTGGTGAAGATGCGGGGAGCCGTCGCCAATCCGAACGAAAGCGCTTGGAACTGGTAATGCTCGCCCAAGACCATGAACCGCAGAAACCTCTGATGATGTTCTCGGATCCCTATGTGAAGATAAGCCTCCGTCAGATCCAACGAGGCCAAATATTTGCCTTTGTGGACGGCCGCAATGACTGACCGCATAGTCTCCATGCGAAAGCGGGGCATCCAAAGTGCCCTGTTCACTTTCTTCAGGTCCAATATCGGACAGAAGGAGCCCTCCTTCTTGAGAACCACGAAATATATGGAGTACCTGCCGGTCTGGCATTCAGTCAATGGAACAATGGATCCCAGGGCTTTCAATCGACAAGGTTTGGTTCGCCACCTGCTGCTTTGCCAGAGACCCGCAAGGAGACACCAAAAAGAGGTTTCACAGCGGGCGAGCAAAATCTAAAGAGTAACCGTATTCTATGATGCTTAGAACCCACTGATCCAAAGTAATCTTGACCCATTCCTCGAAAAACAGAGAGAGACGACCTCCTATCTCCGGAATGGAAAACTGGGTCGGCGCACCTTCATTGGGAAGACTTGTTGCCGGAGGATCCTTGGGAGACCCTGTTGCGGGCAGGCCTCCGGCTGCAAAAGGAATGAGCCAAAGCCTGGGACTTCGTCGACGGCTGCTGCAGAGTGAAGGACAGTGCTCTGTCCGGACGAAAACTGTGTTGTCCCCGAAAACGAGACAAACCGAAGGTCCTAGAAGGTCTAGGCTTGTCCTCCAGAAGCTTGTACACTTTATTGTCCCCTAGGGACTTAGAGATGCTCAAGGATCATCGCCAAATAAAATTTTCCTTTGAACGGAAAGGCTCCCAACTGAGACTTGGTCAGCGGACCAATTGCGGAGCCAAAGAAGCCTCCTGGCCGACACCGCCGAGGCCATTGTGCGCGAGGAGGTACGGAGATCATACAAAGCGTCCGCGGTATAAGCAACTGCTGCCTCCACATGCTCCGCCTGCTCTGCCTCTGCCGGGGGGAGTTCCTGAGCAACTGTTGCACCCATTTCAGGGTTGCCCTCTGCATGAGACTACTGCAGACCGCCATTCTGAAGCGGAGTGCTGATGCCTCAAAGATCCTCTTAAGAAGGACCTCAAGCTTCCTATCCTGGAGATCCTTGTGCGCTTGGTGATTGCTGAAACAGCCACGTCCACCTTAGGAACCTTGAGAAGATCCAACGACTCCTCCGGAAGTTGATAAAGCTTTTCCATAGCTCTTCCGACCCGCAGACTGGCTTCCAGCGCATCCCATTCCCGGGTCATGAGCTGCAACAGCATTGGGTGGAAAGGAAAAGTTCTAGGGAGAGCCCAAAAACCTGACAGAACGGGATTCACCGTGAAAGGCTCAGTGAAAGGCCTGAATCCCCAGTTCCGACAGAACATGAGGGATCATAGAATCCAGCTCCTTCCTGCAAAACAATCTGAGCACCCGCAGATCATCCCCTTAACCGGAGCAGATTAACATCATCAGCCGCATCCATGTTGGGAGGATCAAGATCCGGGGGATCAGCTAGCGGGGCCACTGACGCATCCGGAGTCCCTCGGACTGTTCGAACCAGAGGAGCATCCTGACCTTCAGCAGGCCTAGGGACCTTCGCTCGTGGAGGCTCCTGTAATTTTAAATCCGCTTCTGTCTCCAGATATGCTTTGTGCAACAAAAGCACAAACTGGGAAGAAAAAAGGTGCTGTCTCTAAGACACCCCCCCCTGGGGGGGGGGAAAGCAGGCACAGAGTACTGAGGCTTTTCAGGGCTCAGATTCGGTGGCGAAAGCTGCGGCAGGAATTCCCCTCCCCCCAAGCCCTGCACTGCATCGGAGCCTGGAGGATCTAAAATGGCCGCCGTTCCCACACTGATCAGGAACGGGGCAGGCCAAGGTCTCCGAGTCAGCAGACTCCTTCCTGCACATTGGGACCATGTGAGGGATGCTCCCCTGCCGTCTCTAGGCAACTCTGATGGGCCTTCTCCCCCGGGAATGCATCGGGAGCAGAGGCCATCACGGGAGAGCCGCACTGCCAGCTCCCCGCAGGCAGAGCACCGCGATCCCCATAGCATTCTGAACAGAGCTGCAATGAGGTAAATAACTCAGCACAAAAATTATCCCCTCCAGGGACCTGATTTCTTTTTCTTGTCTTTTTATTTTGTTGCTCCCAATCAACCAGGGGAATGAAACGTCCCTGGGTCCAGGCTGAGCAACAGGAGCTCCCACCAGAGGAATGGCCACTTCTCTGGTCTGTTAAGGGGAGGAACTGGTCCACCGGTAAATCTCTCTACTCACCGGGTTGAAAAAACAGTCTCCGGGCAAACAGGCTCTCGGGGTATCAACCCCAGCCGTGCCTTCTACCAAGGGGGATAGGCTGCCACCCCTTGGGAGGACTTGTACTCCATAATTGATCTAGCCAGAAGAAATTAAAGGTACAAAGACTTTTTTTTCGTATTTTTAAAGGATCAGGACCACAGGTTCTGCCACCTTCATCTGCTGCAGACAGAGAAATACTGAAGGATCGCAGGTGGCGCACCAGGCTAAGAGGGGGTGCCTTTCAAGTTTTTCTCTGTCTCCATCTGCTGGAAGGGAGGCATAACTGATCCGGGTACATACAAGGAACCACAGTTTGGGAAGCCCTGAGATATTGTGGGCGGGGGGGGGGGGGGGGTTCTGACTGTCCCTCTTTTATCAACGGTGGGTCGAGATCTCTTCAGACAAATGGGTTCTGGAGATCATACGAGAAGGATATGCGCTGGAATTTCACAGCACTCCTTGGGACATATTCATGATGTCTCCTTGCACTCCCAGCACAAGAAGCAGGCAGTGGAGTCTACCCTGTTAAGGCCGTCATCCAGTCCCTAGATCAGGGCATCTACAATCCTACTGGAGTTCAGTGTTTATGTTTGGTTGAGTACAGTTACTGTTATCCATTTTTAATCATGTTTTTTTCAATAATATGTCCATAGTGGCTTTTGAAGAGAATACTGAGAGCTGAGGGAACTGCAGGGGTGCATCTAGGGTGACATCAGCTTTGAAACCTGACTCCCATCTCCATTTGCTAGCAGGGGAGCATAACCCATTGGTCCTGAGTCCATCTGTATACACTAAGGAAAACGAAATTAACAGGTAAGTAATTTCTCCATTAAACACCTCCAGCTGGCTGTACGCCAATACTGCTGTCCCAGCCAATGCTTTTCCCTCCCCCCAACGTGGCCCTGTTAGAGCTTCTGAGGAAAGAAGAAGCTGGACAGAAATCAAAGATGGCACTAGGCCAGAGGAAAAAAGCTCAATGTCCACCTCTAAAGGGCTCTGGATTCAAATCTTGATAACTCCAAGAACAAACTCAGCCTCTCATGGGGTAAAACAAGAACCAGATACTGACAACTGAGTACGGTCCCTCTCAACGCAAGCACTGTAGGAGGTCACAGGAGTCAATACAGCCCTTCCTTACCATCTGGGTGCTTCTCCCGGGTCATGAGGGATAGGATGGTCTTAGCGTAGTCATACGTTTGCTGCTCACTGGGTGCCCCGGAGTACTCCCCATAGTTCGCCAACTCCTCCACGCCACCAAGGTCACAGATGGTGTCACTGTTCAAAAAATTGAAAAAGAAAGGTGTGGGGAGGGAGGGGAGAGATAGTCAACCCGCCGCAATATTTCTTCCAAAGCACCAACAGCTGAACGCTCCTTTAATCCTCCTCTGGCAAAGAATTTCAAAGCCTGCACTTAGGGGCGTAAGAGATGTCATGCTGGGTCAGAGCAATGGTCTCTGAGCCCAGCTTCCTGTCCCTGACTATGGCCAGTATGGGTAACCTGGAAGGACCCAGCAGATCCTAATGGGCAGGACCACTCCCAGGTGTTTATACCCAGCTCCTGCCAGCAAGGGGTGGCAATCCCCAAGCCTCAGCTGGCTAAGAGTTGTTCATATATCTGTTCACCAGAAGCTTGTCCAAACTTTTAAGACCAGCTATACGACTGGTCCTTACCGCATACTCTGGCAACAAACCTCATAGCTTTGTGCATGGACTGAAGAAAAAAAAAAAAATTTATTGAATTTATTTTAACACTTCCAGATCAGAGAAGGGAAGTGACGCTGTCTCTCCGTTACTATCCCCTCAAGCTTCCCATTTGAAGGGAGGAAGCGTGCTCTAGTGATTACAGCAATAGTGCCGGACACAAGCATGTACAGTAGGCAAATGAGTCTGGCTCTTAGCCTCATTGGGGGGGGGGGAAGCATCCACTCACCTGTACACCACAGAAGCCCCGCCCCCAGCCACCATCGTCCAGATCCTGCCCTTTGGGTTCAGGATGGTCAGCTTCAGGCTGGCCCCGCTTTTTGCATCCAGGTCTGCGATGTAGGCTTCCTGTAAATGCAAAGTGCTGCCAGTCAAACTCCTCCACTCTCCCACGTGCCCCCCTCCGCCGCCTCTTCCTGATCCTCCCTACCACCACTACTGGCAGCGGAACCCTGTGTGGGCCAGGGGTAGGCAACTCTTCCCTTCGGCATCTCCTGAACTAGTTTAAATAAATATAAAAACTGCTACGAAATCAGCATTATGTAAAGAGTGGCACTGTCCCAGGAGGAACCCGGTGCCCTGCTGCGATCCAGAAGAGAGTCACTACCTGCAGGCCTCGAGTCAGAATTCACTCTTACATAGCAAGAGTCACCATCAATGGCACTATTAACGTATAACGAGTTATTACAGGCGAGATATAAGCCTTTTAAAATAAAATACAAACAAACAGGACCAGGCAGAAGGAACTCAAAGGCTGGCATTCCTGGCTCAGCAGCGAGGACCCCCCCCCCCCCCAACAGTACAGGCTGATTAGCTTGTTTCATAAACGTAGCTTGTGTTATTTTACAGCACTTGTGCAATGTGAAATGGACATATTCTGCTAATAAATTCTATCAGGAGGTTTGACAACCCGATTAAAATCCACCGCTACAGCGGATGCATGACAAGGGCAAACCTCGCACTCCAAGGAAGTGAATCCCAGCCAGGACTAAAGTCCGCATGCACAGCAATCCATCTAAACAAGAGCACCTCCTGCTGGCCAAGGACTAGCAAACTGCACTGTATCCCATCTCTCACCCTCACTAAAAGGTGGGGGGAGAGGAGTTCCTTACAGCTCTTGGCTCAGCGACCACCTCTCATTAGAACATTAATGCCATTAGAAAGCCGTGAAGCCTAACTTCTAATTCTTAATGAAAAGCTCAGATGCAACCTTCAGGTGACCTTCAGCAAACAACCCGAGAACCTCGGCAATTAAAATGATTCACTAGACAGAAATCCAAGTTAAGTGCTGGAACTCAGCAAGTTGCTTCCAAGGCAATATCTAAATGGATTATTGGCAAAGCTGGTTCATCCCTCAAGCTCTTTATTAAAGTGGACAGGTTCAGAGGAAGAAAAACAAGAGTCGTGTTCTGCAAACCAAGAGATGTTTCTGAGCTGCCCCCACATCCCGTCAGAAATTTCAGGGGCCAAAAGCGGAAGAGAGATGCACACGGTGGAAACCGCCAGGTCTGTTAACAGTTTTAAGACCTGAAAAACAAGATCTAAAACTATCCAGATCCCTATATTATAATGCCCACTAGGCTGTGCATGAGGGAGGAGTATGGCTCGGCTCAGCACGCTACAATATGAACCATCGCTCTCCCTGGCCATGGTCACCTCCGGCCCGCATTCAGAATGCTCAGAGTTCCCTACCCTCACCCCGCAAAGGCCCACTCACCTCCGGGTACGCCTCCCTCCCGAACGGAGGGGGGAACTCCACATCTCCCCATTTCGCCTTGCAGAGGTAGTCTGCTGTGGCATCTATCTTCGCTGCCAAGTCCAGGACGTAAACGCCATTCTTTGTCACGACTGCATGCAAGAGAGAGGGGCAGAAAACACAGCCAAAATTCTTAGCCTTAAAACAAATTTCCATTCAAGCTTCTCACAGTTTATATTCCTTTTGGGGGAAAATGCATTTTCTCAGGTAAGTCATATTCCACAAGGTACACTTTTGAAATTAGCTGAACTAAACCAGAGATTTGAATATTTCTCCCTGGCGCTCTTCAGCTAAAACCTTTATCCAGGTGACTTAAGTCACCCACACACAATTTAGCCAAGTATAAAGACGCAGTACTGGGAAACATTTTCACTTTGTCTGGGCAGCACCGATATTCAGTGCTGTTCAGACAAACAAAGTTATCCGGGTAATTCTGGTCAACCAAATAGTGGCACACCAATACCCCGGCTCTTCCACCTGCCTCAAAGATAAAAAATAAAAAATTTAAACAACTGTAACAGGCCAAGTGGCGCCAATCCCTCCTCCCTATCCCCTAGCTTTAGAAAAAAAAAAATGAAGTAGTAAATTCCCATCTGCATCCTGAAAAAGAAGAGTCTAGAAAGCCTAGTGGGAGGAGGAGAATAATAACTGCTGTAGATCTGACAGCTCCTGGCATTTAATGGAGAAATTACTTACCTGATAATTTCGTTTTCCTTAGTGTAGACAGATGGACTCAGGACCAATGGGTATAGTGAACTTCTGATAGCAGTTGGAGACGGATCAGATTTCAATCTGACGTCAGCCCTAGTACATATACCCCATGCAGAAAGTGCAGCTCTTCAGTATTCTCCTTGAAAAGCCTTGTGGATATATGTATGAGTGAATAATTTGATTAACTTTATAACTTGGTTAACTTGATTAATTTGAACTGGTTATAGCTGGAGACCGCCAGTGCCCTCAACCGGGAATCGTAGGATGGGTGTCCTAGATGAAGGAAAGCATGGTTTACCATTGAATCACTCGCTCCCGGGGATGTCCCCCGAGAATTCTATGAATAAAGGCAGCCGTGGGTGGGATGCTGAATCCATCTGTCTGCACTAAGGAAAACAAAATTATCAGGTAAGTAATTTCTCCATTTCCTAGCATGTAGCAGATTGACTCAGGACCAATGGGATGTATAAAAGCTACTCCTGAACCAGATGGGAGGCTGCCCGTGACCCACTTAGTACTGCCCTTGTAAATGCTGTGTCCTCCCGAGCCTAAACATCCAGGCGGTAAAACCTGGAGAAGGTGTGGATGGAGGACCATGTCGCTGCCCTGCAGATCTCGGCGGATGACAGCATCTTGGTTTCTGCCCAGGACACTGCCTGGGCTCTAGTAGAATGGGCCTTCACTTGTAAAGGCGGTGGCTTGCCTGCTTCTACGTAGGCCACCTTGATGACTTCTTTGATCCAGCGGGCTATGGTTGCTCGCGAGGCCACTTCCCCCTGCTTCTTCCCACTGTGAAGGACAAATAGATGGTCCGTCTTTCGTACGGATTCTGACTTTCCCAGGTATCGGATTAGGAGTCTGCCGACGTTGGCGTAGACTTCGAGCCTCTTCCAAATTCTTATGCTCATCTGGCGATGGTAGCGAGATGGTTTGGTTGAGTTTGAACCGAGACACTACTTTGGGGAGGAACGACAGAACTGTGCGTAACTGGATGGTTCCTGAGGTGAGTCTGAGGAACGGCTCTCGGCAGGACAGTGCTTGGATATACGATAGCCTTCCTGCTGGCAGTCTGTTCAGCCTATCTTTAATGTTAATAGTCAGAGAGACAGGCCATGAAGAGGTCTGAAGGAGGTTCCTGCTAGGAAATCTAGGACTAGGTTGAGGTTCCAAAGAGGCACCGGCTACTTTAGGAGTGGTCGGATGTGCTTGACTCCTTTCAGGAAGCAGGAGACATCTGGGTGAGAGGCTATCCTGCCACTCTTGTTTTTTGTTCTGTAGCATGACAATGCAGCCACCTGTACCTCGATGGAGTTGAGGGACAATCCCTTCTGTAGGCCGTTCTGCAGGAATTCCAAAATCGCATGAATTTTGACTGAGTGTGGTATGATGTCGTGGTCCTCGCACCAGGCTTCGAATACTCTCCAAATCCTTATGTATGTTAGGGATGTGGAGAACTTGCGTGCTCGGAGTAGGGTGTCAATTACTGCCCCCGAGTATCTGCTCCTCCTTAAGCGAGTCCTCACAATGGCCAGACCGTAAGAGAGAATTGAGCTGGATCCTCGTGGAGGATCGGTCCCTGTTGGAGCAGGTCTCTGTGTGGAGGTAGCGGCAGGGAGTTCCCTGTAAGCAGTCTTTGCATGTCTGCGTACCACGGTCTTCTTGGCCAGTCCGGGGCCACTAGAAGTACTGGCCCCCTGTGGTGTTCTATCTTGTGGATGATCGCGCCCAATAGGAGCCACGGCGGGAAGGCTTATAACAGAGTCTCCTGTGGCCAAGTCTGTACCAGGGTATCTATTCCCTGGGACTGGGGTTCCTACCTGCGGTTGAAGAAACTGGGTACTTGGGCGTTGGCCCGGTTTGCCAGGCAGTCCATGGTTGTGTTCCCCAACGGTTTACTATCAATTGGAATGCTGTGGTCAACAGCTTCCATTCTCCTGGATCTAGACTTTCTCTGCGGAGATAGTCTGCTGTGACATTGTCTTTCCCGGCAATGTGGACGGCCGAGATCTCTTGAAGATTCACTTCCGCCCATGACATTAGGAGGTCTATTTCCAGAGACACCTGTTGGCTTCTGGTTCCTCCCTGACAGTTGATGTAGGCCACTGTTGTGGCATTGTCTGACATTACTTTGACCGCTTTGTCTCTGAGTCTGTGACCGAACCTTAGGCAGGCTAGACTGACTGCCCGGGCTTCTAGGCGATTGATGATGTTCCATCCCGACTCTTCTTCATTCCATTGCCCTTGGGCGGTTAAGCTCCTGGCAATGTGCTCCCCATCCTCATAGGCTGGCATCCGTGGTGAGTAGGATCCAGGTTGGTGAGGATAGTCTCGTTCCCTGGCTCAGATGGGCTTCTTGTAGCCACCATCGTAGTTGAGGCCGAACTCTGTCTGCGAGCTGAAGCTGTACGGTGTAGTTCTGGGACAGTGGATTCCATCGTGATAGTAGTGAGCGTTGCAGGGGTCTCATGTGAGCTCGTGCCCATGGGACTACTTCCAGTGTGGATGCCATGAGGCCGAGAACTTGTAGGTAATCTCATGCTGTGGGGCAAAGTTCGCTCAACAGGGTTCGTAACTGGGTCATCAGTTTTGATCTCCTTGTTGGTGTCAGGGTGACCTTGTCTTGCTTGGTGTGAACTGGACTCCCAAGTATTCTAGAGATTGAGAGGGCTGCAGGCAGCTCTTGTTTGTGTTGACCACCCACCCGAGGCTCTCCAGTAGAGTTTTGACTCTGTCTGTTGCCTGGTGGCTTTCCTCTGGGGATTTCACTCTGATCAGCCAATCGTCTAGATAAGGGTGCACACGGATTCCTTCCTTCCTCAGTGTTGCTGCCACCAGCACTATGATCTTGGTGAATGTCTGGGGTGCAGTGGCTAACCCAAAAGGTAGTGCCTGGAACTGGTAGTTACGGTCCAGGATCGAGAAGCGTAGAAAATGCTGATCCTCTTGATGGATCGGAATGTGTGGGTAGGCTTCAGACAGACCCAGGGAGGTAAGAAACTCTCCCGGTTGTATCACCCTTATTACCGAGCGTAGGGTTTCCATGCGGAAGCGAGGAATCTTCAGGTGACGGTTGACCGCCTTGAGGTCCAGGATAGGTCTGAACTTTCCTTCTTTCTTGGGGGACAATAAAATAGATGGAATAATGGCCAGTATTTATTTGTTGTGGAGGCACCGGTGTTATAGCCTCTAAGGCTAGTAATCTGGTCAGTGTAGCTTCCACTGCCATTCTCTAGGAAGGGTCGTGGCAGGGAGATTCCACAAACTTGTTCAGAGGGAGGTGGTGGAAATCCAGGTAATATCCCTCTCGAATGATGGATAGGACCCACTTGTCCGAAGTTATCTCGACCCATCTTTGGTAGAATAGGGTAAGTCTGCCCCCTATGGCTTCTTCCTCTGGATGGGTCAGCTGATTTTCATTGTGGGCTGCGGCTGGGGCCTGGGCCCGAGCTGGCTCCCCTTTTATTGTGCTTGTTCCGAAAGGACTGGCTCCGGCCTGCGGGGTGGACTGCTTGATATGAGCTTCTAAATGGGTTGAAGCGCTGTGATCCTCTGCCCCTGGAGGTCCGGGGGAAGGATCGCTGGTTTCTCTTATTCCTGTCCTCCGGTAGCCACGGCAGTGGGGACTCGCCCCATTTGTTGGCTAGTTTCTCTAGTTCACTTCCGAACAGGAGTGTTCCCTTGAAAGGCATCCTTGTGAGTCTCGTTTTGGAGGATGTGTCGGCTGACCAGTTTCGGAGCCAGATTTGTCTTCTGGCTGCCACGGCAGATGAGACTCTTCTAGCTGCTGTGCGTACCAGATCCAAAGTGGCGTCTACGAGAAATGATACAGCTGGTTCCAGGGCCTCCCCAGGAATGTTGTTCCTGGTCTGTGCTAAGCAGGCGCGTGTCACCACGGCACAGCAGGCTGCGATCTGTAAAGACATAGCGGAGACGTCAGAGGATTGTTTGAGGATAGATTCCAGACGTCCGTCTTGAGTATCCTTGAGTGCTGCTCCTCCTTCCACCAGGATAGTAGTGCGCTTCGAAACCGCACAGACCATGGCATCCACTTTCGGACATGCCAGGAGATCTTTGGCGGCTGGGATCAGAGGGTACATGGCTGCCAGAGCCTGGCCCCCTTTGAATGTAGTTTCTGGGGCATCCCATTCCAGGTCAATTAGTTGCTGGACGGCTTGTAATAGTGGGAAATGGCGGGAGGTCTGACGGAGTCCCTCTAATAGTAGGATCGTCTTAGATTCCCCCGAGGCACTTGTGCCCGGGATAGCAAGCTCTTTTAAGCTGTGTGTGACCAGGTCTGGAAGCTCATCCTTGGTGAAGAAGCGTCTCATGGTTCTTGGGGTTCTGTCCCCGGAGGGAGTTCCCCTTCCTCCAGGGGTTCTGACTCCTCATCTGAGATGTCTGTGTCTCCGAAGATGGGGCTTCTGGGCAGTAGAATCACTTCCCTGGGCATAGAGGGTCCCGGCATGTTGAGGTCCTCTGTTGGAGCCTGTGGCCACATTATAGGAGGCCCAGGTTGCATGTGGACGAAGGTATGCAGACCTTTGAAGAATTCTACCCAGGAGATAGAAACTGGGTCTATACTAGGGGGCGCAGTGTCCCTGGGGAGCCCAGTTTGAGGGGGGGTCCCGCTGTGTAATGCTAGGTCCGGCGTACTGCTCAAGAGGCTGGGGTCCGGTACCGGCTGGGGAGGGCCATGAGTTGGGTCCCCTAGGGCCTCTTCACACTGTATACACAGGGCCGTGGCCTCCTCATGCTGTGCAGCTCTAATGTGGCATGCTGGGCAAAGGCCCTGAGCTTTGAGTTTATTTTCAGGTGGTGCCATGGCTTGGGCGTGTACAATACAGTTGTGCGCTCCGGTGTGCGTTGAAGTTGCGCCCATGGGTTTGGTGCGCGCATGCAAGGAGATGTGCGCACAACAGCATGCACAGGTTGAAATTATGCGCCCGGCACAGTAAGCGCGTGGCTATGCGCTTCGCTTGTGCGCCCGGTACTTGTGCGTGCAACTTTGTGCGCACAGATCAAAAAGGCGGACAGGGCGGCGAACTGAGCCAAAATGGTGACGGCGACCACCTTGGAGGGTCTCCACGTGGGAGGACCCTCTGGTCTGACCGGGGTCTAGCCCTGCTAGGGCCAATCAACCCGGTGGCACTGGTCCCGGCTGGCGACCTGGTGTCTCCTCGAGCTTCGGAGACCGGAGAATTTTAAATAGATTTCTACCTTACCTTGTCTCGGCGCTTCCCGGTTTCATTCCGGGCGGTCTCCGGCTGCGGGGGGGGGGGGGTGAAAAAGAGGGAAAATATCTTCACCGCTGCGCTCGAGGTTGCACCCGCTGCCTCTCAGCCTCACCCGATGTCGGGGGCTAGGTCCCCGCCGAGGGTCAGCTGCCGGACCGAGGCTTACCTCCGAGGGATCGTGGAAATCACATCGGGAAGTCTCAACTCGGGGAGGGACCCAACGGGGCTCATCAGTAGAGGTAAGATTTCTACTTAATTTGGTTTTCTTTGGTAAAATAACTCTAATGCTGTGCTAGCGTACATAGAGTCCCTAACTGCTATGGAAACGGAAAATACTGGAGCATGGTGTCTCGCAGGAGTATATGTCCTAGGGCTGACGTCAGATTGAAATCTGATCAGTCTCCAACTGCTATCAGGAGTACACTATTCCCATTGGTCCTGAGTCCATCTGCTACACGCTAGGAAATATTCATTTATTCACTACTCTCTGGGTTGAGCAGACCAATCCCCATTCAGAACTTAGTACTGGGTCAGCGAGTTCTATTCACCCTGGAGTGCAGGGAATAAATGAATTTTACGTGCTTGGAACTGTCAGCTGCTCCTGCACTTAATATACAGGCCCCCCTCCTCCCACTGAGCCTTCCTAGACACTTTTGGAAGTTCAGGGGTGGGATTTGGCACATTACTTCTTCTTAAGGTAGCAGATGGAAAGGAGGAAACTGATCACCGCTTTAATTCAATTTTTTTTTTTTTTTTAATCTTGGCCAGGGGGTTGGAGGAGAGAGAAGAGATCTTGCTTGCTCTTAGATGGATATTCAAAGTTACCCAGAGAATTTTACCTGAGCAACTTTATCTGCCTTTATTCAGCAGCAATTTTACCTAGTTAAGTGCCACTGAAAGGAAAATCAGTTTTTACCTGCAAATGTTTGTTCCTGGAATACCACAGATCAGTCCAGACAAATGGGTTTTGCACCTCTACCAGCAGATGGAAGCAGAGAACTACTTTTCAGGCACTGCTACTTAACCGAGAGTGCCACCTGCAGTCCCTCAGTATTGACCTGTACCCAAGCCAATGAAGAGCCCCACTGAAAACAACAACTCCCTCCTAGGGCGAACATTTTATCCCAGGTTGGAAACCCCTGAACTGAAGCCCACGTGTCCACAACAGGACACAAAAACAAATAGTTTGTCGATCCAATTATTTACAAATTTGAGCTCTGCCTTACTCTCCAAAACCAACAATACAGTCTTTTGGAATTAAGAGGTGGGTCTCTGGTATTCCAGGCATGAAAATTAGCGGGTAAGAACCAATTTTCCTCTCTTGTTCATACCCAGATAAGTTCAGACAAGCGGGATGTATCCCCTACACTGGGCGGGAACCCGAAAGACCCGCACGCAATACACTTTCACCAAATGTGGCATCTTCTTGCACCTGAACATCCAAATGGTAACGTCTGGTGAAAGTGCGAAGAGAAGACCACGTGGCCGCACTACAGATTTCTTGTGGCAATACCAACTGGCATTCTGCCCAAGAGGTTGCATGCGCTCTGGTTGAACATGCCCGCAACCCCTCTGGGGCCGTCTGCCCCTTACAGAGATAGGTGGAAAAAATAACCTCCTTTAACCAGCCATCGAGCAATCGTAGACCGACGCTTTCATCCCTTTCTTTGCAACCCCCAAATAAGACAAACAGATGATCTGGCCACCGGAAGCTGTTAGTGACCTTAAGATAGCACAACGGAGTCTGATGCATGTCCAACAAGTGAAGTCCCTTCGCATGCTCTCCTTCTCCAGTCAAATTCGGAAAAGCCAGACGCTCTACCGACTGACTGAGGTGGAACAAAGAAACAACCTTCGGCAAAAAAAAAAAAAAAAAAAGGGTACCGTATGCAAAGACACACAATCCACAGAGATCCTTAGAAACATTTCTCTACAGGATAAAGCCTGAAGCTCAAATTATTTTGGCTGAATAAATTACCACCAGAAAAACCGCTATCAAAGTGAGGTCCTTCAATGAAGCCTTCCTCAAAGGCTCAAACAGGGGACCACAATGACCTTTTAATACCAAATTACGGTTCCAAGAGGGTCATCTGCCTCGATCTGGAGGTCACAAGGATTTGGCCCCCTTGAGAAAAAAAAACCAAAAACGCAGAATATCCAGATGAGAGGCCAATGACTTGCCCTGCGACTTCCCTTGAAGGCATCCCAAAGCCGCCACCTGTACCCAAAGCAAATTATAGGCAAGACCCTTAGTCAAGCCCTACTGTAAAATGGGTGCAGAATATCCACCTGCAACGGATCTAGTTCCTGTTCCACACATCAGGACTCCAATACTCTCCACACCCTGACATAAGCCAGAGAAGGGCCCCTTCTCTGGCTTCAGGCCCGTCTCCGGGCCTGAAGCAACGTAGCAATAATTGTGTCCGAGTACCCTTTCGATCTTAAACTTTGCCTCTCAAAAGCGATCCACCAGATCCTTGCCTGAGCAGATTTTGCAGATGAGCGAACCTGATGGGTCCATCTACAGCCAGATGAACCAGATTCACAAACCACGGACCCCGCAGCCACTCTGGCACCACCATCACCCTTGCCTGGATGTCGCCCTATATGCCTCAAACGACTTACGAGTGTCCAGAGCAGAAACATGTACAGCAGAATGTCCGTTGGCCACAGAAGAACCAGAGTATCGATCCCCTCAGCCCCGCTTCTCTCCTGCGACTGAAGAATCTGGTCGCTTTGGCATGCTGTGCAATGCCATCAGATCCAAATGGGGATTGCCCCACCTGGTCTGGTTGAGGCTGAAGGCCTCCTCTGACAACTCCCATTCTTCAGGATCCAATTTCTATCTTCTGAAAAAAATCTGACTGTACATTGTCCACGCCTATCACATGTGAAGCTGTACTCCCTTCAAGGCACTGTTCTGCCCAGACAAACGATTCCTGGGCTTCTAGGGCCACTGCTCAACTCTTCATCCTACCCTGTTGATTGATATAGGCCACCATTGTTGTGTTGAAAGAAAACATGCTCACCATTCATCCCTGAATCTGAGGGAGGAATTCTATCAATGCCTTTCGAATTGCTCTCATATCCAAATGATTGATAGACCAGGATGCGCAACATCTCTAGGACCATTTGAACCAACTGACAACATTCTCTCTCCGACTTCGCCAGGATAACCCAATTGTCCAGAAAAGCGTGAACCAGAACCCCTTTTTTCCCTGCAGAGCAGCCACCACCACCACAACCATCACTTTCGCCCATGGAGTTGTTGCCAACCTGAAAGGAAGAGCCTGAAATTGGAAATGCTGCCCCAGTACCATGAAGTTAAGAAACCTCTGATGGTCTGCTCATTTGGGAATGTGCAGATAGGAGTCAGTTAAATGTGATGAGGCCAAAAACCCCCCTTACCGGACTGCCACTATCACCATTCACAACGTCTCCAGCTGGAAGTGTGGAATTCGCAGATCTGAATTCAGAACAATACTGCAATCACTAATTTTCTCATGCTCTGACTACTGCAATTCACTACTCTTAGGACTTCCCAAAGCAACCACACATCCTCTCCAAATTCTTCAGAACGCTACAGCCAGAATTCTCACCGGACACAAAAGATCAGAACACATCACCCCGTTATTAAAAGATCTGCACTGGCTATCCATTGAAAAACGTACTGAACACAAAATGCTCACAAAACCATACATAACAATGAACCCAACTGCCTAAATACATTATTCCAAAAGCATCATCCCAAACGAAACACAAGATCAGCAAACAAAGCCCTACTCGCAATTCCCCCAATCTCCTCAGCAAACCTCACAACAGTCAGAGAAAGAGCGACATCAATAGCCGGACCATACTTATGGAACTCACTTCCAGAAAACATAAGGCTTCAAACACACAAAAAACTCTTCAAAAATACTACTCAAAACTTGGCTATTCCGACAAGCCTACAAAGACGGTATTGGATAAGCAGAGTGTACTAGATAAGCAGTTATCAACCTTTTCATTTGTTTTTGTTTATTTCATAGTTATGCTATTTAGCAGTGCTCCCACGATTGTTATTGTCCTTTGATATTTATACAACTTTAGTCTACAATATTTTAGATTAACTACTAATGTTTTACTTCTTTATATATTATAGCTGTCATCATTCTTTTACTATATATTATTGTACTTTCCTTGTTAAATGATTGTAAACCATTGTGAAGGTTCCCACTGATGCAACGGTACAGAAAACCAAATAAACCATAACCTGAGGACCTTATTATCCCCCAGAGACTGCATCAACTGCTCAAGGTCCTCACCAAACAAGAGCCGACCCTTAAAAGGCAGTGAGCCTAACTGTTACTTGGAGGAAACGTCCACTGACTAATTACACAGCCAGAGCAAAACTCCTGGCGGAAACTGCTGATCCCATAATCCAAGCCGACATACGAACCAAATCATACAGAGCATCTGCACCGTAAGCAACCGCTTCCTCAACACGTTCGGCCCTGTCCACCTCCTTGCCCAACTTTGGCAGGCTTTCTTGCATCTGTTGAACCCAGCATCAGAACAGCCCCTCAGTGGCTGGGCCCGAGAATGCCTGGCAATATAAGCCTCATGCAGCAATAAAATAAAGTCCACTGAAAACGGACTTTATGTCTAGCCCCTGTATGATAGGAACTAGGGACCAGAAGCATGGGACTCTGTTCCTCTTCCGAGTACCCCTGATCACACCCAGAGACATAATAGGCTGGAGACAATCATGGGGAACATCCCCCTCCCCCCTTGATGGCACGGGAATGGCCAAAAGTGAATCCAAAATGGCCACCGTTCCCGTGCTGAGCGGGAATGGATCAGCACCCCAGCCCAAACCCTGGAACGGGAGTGGTGGACATCCGATGCTTTTTCGCAACTGCCGGGCCATCGGATGAGCCCTCCCCGCCCTCTGATCATCCAGTGCACAATCCGAGCCAGTGGAGACCCGACCGCGCCGAGCCGTATGCACAGCATGCTGACCCGCTGCCCATCGTGATCGGGGAAAAGTTGAGAGCACAGAGAAAAACACCTCAGTATTAAAACATCCCCACAAACAAAAACAACCACCACCAGCCACCAAAGCAATGAGGAGGAAGCTGCGCTACTGTCTTAAGCTCCTTTTTTTTCCCCCCAACTTTATTCAACTCCCCAAAGCTTAAATAGAGGCTTCAAAGAGAAAAAAAAAAGGACTGCCTCAGAATAAAAGAATATCCTGAGCCTGCCTCAGTGGCCTCGTGATGGAGAGGGATCTAGACTCCCAGATTTACACATCATGGGCACATGGACGGAGCACACACAAGGGTCACCAATCCCCAGCTCGACCGCCTAAAAAACGGACAGGGAAGAACCCACTAGAATTCACAAAAAAAAAAAACCCTGGGAGGAAGGCTCAAAAGAAAAAAAATTGCTCAGACTGCAGGCTTTGCACCATCTACCATCTGCTGGAGACAGAGAAATACTGAGGAACTGCAGGTGGCACACGTGGTTAAGTAGCAGTGTCAGTAAACTTTTCTCTGTCTCCATCTGCTGGCAGGGAGGCATAACCCAGGGGTCTGGACTGATCTGGGTATGTACAGGGAACAACAACAATATCCAAATAACTTTGCTGCTCGCTGGACTCTGACTATCAATCTCTCAGTTGCTTGTATTGTCATGTATCTAAGGGAATCTGAGGATTCATCATCATCAGAACCCCCCCAGACACAGGCAAAGAGAGGGCAGCTAAATGAGGCAGAGAGCACAGGTAAACCCTAGAAGCACAGACAAACAGAGAGGTGAGGTAGGAATACTATAGGTGGGCAGCCCTGAGTAAAAACAGAGAGACCCAGGAAAAGAAAAGGGGTAGCACATTCAATGAACAGCCAAGGATGATGCCCCCAGGGGGAATGGTTCAGCCACTCAGCACAGGACATTCAAAGCAGCACAGAGCTAAGTGTATTGGGAAGGACGTGATCACATGCAGCAGCAGGGGAAGGATTTATTGACATTAAAAAGCCCCCCTTTCATTGCAATCACAGTCCATGGCACAGTCAGGGCTTTGCGCAGCCAAGTAAAATTGACAATAAGTTACCTAACGGGTTGATCTCCAGATAGGTGAAATACAGGTCTTCGTACAAGCTGACCAGGCCGGCGATGAAGCTGGCCAGGATGCTGCAAAGGAAGAAACAGCCAGTCCAGATAAGAAACAAACACATGTTCAGAAGGTTTGGGCAGGCAGGCAAACAGCGGGCACCGTCTGTCTTAATTAATGAAACCTAGTCATTTCTGGACATCAGCCTCCATTACTCATCTCAGACAGTCTTCCCACACACCGCTCGTTACTCTTAGGGAGATGACTCAGTCGGTCCCCACTGGGGCCGGCCAATTTAATCTGACAGGCCACAGTCCTGCCTATAAATCTAAGAACCCAGCCAAAACAAAACAAGAGTGGCTGCCTGATGAATCATCCCCAGCCGCTGCCCACTTGGAGAAAGAGTCCTAGCCAAGGAGACAGATGCAGGGCGCCTGCGCAGCTGGGGGGGGGGGGGGTAGGGAAGACCTCTAACGCACTTTCAAGTGAGGAAATGGGCACCAAGTCTTGCACACAGGTCTTTCTGAGATTTAGGTTCTCTTCTGCAGACTGCTGAACAAACACTGTAAAATCAGCATCACTAACAGACTCATGACTGTCAAATCCACTGGGATTGTGACTTTTTTTTTTTTTTTTTTTATTTGCAAGGTCAGAAAGCATTAGAACAATTCTCTTGCAAAGATAGCCTGTCATAAGCCACCCCAATAAAAGAATACAGTGCGCCTCCGGGCTGATGTTTTTAACACCTCGGACAGCAGAGGGGGAATGCACACAGTTTGGGCCTTACTCTTTCTTGTCTGGGGGTGCACTGGCCAGGAGTTTGGACTTGATGTCCGCCACAGCCACTTTCTCACCGACGCCCACCAGGAGCTTCTGTGCCTTGGAGTCCACATCGCCAACTTCCATGCCCCCTTCATGGTGGAAGAGAATGTAGTCACCTTCCCGGGCCGCGTAGATGCAGACGTAGAATTCCTCCTCCTGGGTACAGATCAGAGCGATGGGATTAGTCTGCAATTCAGGGTCAGAACAGGTCCCAGGCCCTGTGCTGTCCTCAAAGTACATGGAGAAAGCGCCTTCTCGGGTTTCTTTAAGGAGTCTGGACTGATCTGGGTATGTACAGGGAATGGGGTTTTATTCTTAAAATTATATTAACCAATCATAGGCAGTGCACAACTGAAGAGTAAGTCAAGGTGAAGGCCAGGGCCACTAGAAGATGACGTGACTGGCCCATGGTCAACAAGAGAATGAGTGACAGAGTGGGGATGAGAACGGAGGGAGATAATATTAAAGGGATTGCCCCAGCCCCACGCAGGGAAGCAGCAGGCTAAAGGGGGAACTCTGAACTCACATCCCAGGACGTCACCTGAATCAGAGCCCAGTGCACTGATCCCCCAAGGGCTCACAGCATCTTTCATCTAAATAAGCCATCACACATAAAAATGGAGGGGGAGAGGGAATTTTCACCCCATTCCTGTTGGTTTTGTTTAAACAAAGCACCCAGGCTGCTTCCAGAAGCACAGTGGAGGCAGCTCTGATACAAATCACTCCAGCTCAGAGTGCTTTTGGGCAGGGAATCAAATTGAATTCAGACACAGGGCAGCTGATAAAGACCGCTGGTCCCTCGCCCAGCTGTCCTCCTCTCTGGTTTTCTTTGGGTAAATGAGCCTAAGCAAATCACTCTGCCTCCATCTAGCCATGTTTGACATCACAGGGTAATCAGCTGCATTGTAAATTAAATAGCACAGCTTTAATGCCTCAGGGCAGGCCTTGGGAGGCTCAAATAAAGTTGCAAACATCTCGTTAGCCAAAGCTTATTAAAATTATGATGAAAGATGATACCCGAGGAGACACAGAACAGTACCGAAAATAAATGCATTTATTGCAAAGATCATTGTTAATCATCAACAAGATGAGACAATGCAGTTAAATAGGGAAGACCAAAAGTAGTCACTGGGGGCAGGGGAAGGGGGATCTTTCAGACAATTTAAAATCTAAGTGTTCCATTCATCTGTCATAGTCAGCACAGTGAGATAGAGCGAGAGTCCCGGTCTCTACAACAAATAGGAAAATTGGTTCTTACCTGCTAATTTTCATTCCTGTAGTACCAAGGATCAGTCCAGACTGCTGGGTTATGCCTCCCTTCCAGCAGATGGAGTCAGAGAAAAGCTGAAAAGCACCCCCTGGATATACCGGTGTGCCACGACGCTGCTTGCAATCTGATAGAATGAGCCTTAAGCCCATCTGGCACCGGTCGCCCGTGACATATGTACGTGGAAGCAATAATGTCCTTTAGCCATCGGGCAAGGGTAGTCTTAGAAGCCTTACATCCTCTCTTTGGTCCACTCCATAAGACAAAGAGATGATCAGACAGCCGAAAGGAATTAGTCACCTCCAAATACCGCAGAAGAATCCGAACGTCAAACCTCTGCATATCCTGTCCCTGAGATGAACTCTTATCCACCTCTGGAAAAGCTGGTA